>NW_023596818.1:37005027-37021534 GCF_011947565.3 Pollicipes pollicipes
GACCTCAATAGACGAGACTAGGCTTCACCAACCGACGTATGGCCGAAATTATATGGTTTTAGACGCTGTTGGACGCGATTGGTCCGAGAATTAATCGTCTGAGGTGACGTGCGCGACTTTCAAAGGCTGCCGGGGAAAATCCCGGCAGAACCCCGGCAAGTAGCCGCATGGCTGCAGTGCAGCACTCACATTGGACATGTTCAAAACGCCTAGCGTTGTTTTGCTCGTTATTGTCAGGCAATTACTTCACTACATAGTCACGCCGAAGTGGAGGTCGGCACTCTTCGAGGGCTTTTCCCAAACGTAACAGTTAGTAAATTCGTCACGTTTTTGGGGTGCTACTTTTCGACCGGTTTTGGTACAACACGCGCTTGGGTGGCCGGTTGAATGCCCTTCGCTTGGGTGGCGAGAGTGTCAATTTGATCCCCTGAAATATAAAAACTAAGAGGACCAGAGGCACCAAATATTCTGCATGTGAACTCAGTTGTGTCAAAATATGAAGGTCTTACGTTTCGACTTTTGGGTCAAATAATGTTAAACAAGGCCAAACTCAAGATTGGTGTCTGAAGTGTCAAGGGTCCTTATGTAACCGCTGTATACTATACAACAGATTAAAATCCAATTCGCGACGTTTCCCCGATACACTGCGGCGTTCGTCGATGAATTTCATGTTATATTGTACACGAAAAATGCACGAAATCGTAAAGCTGATGCCATCAACACACACAGAGTGCGGAGAACTTCAAGTACTTGGTAAGAGGAAATTGACGGAATCTAAATTAACATATTAAGGCCGTAGAGGAACCCCTATGATCTATGCGCAAGTGGTTTACAAACAATGGGATGAAGAGATTCACGGAATCTGAATTAACACATAAAGGTCATGGAGGAAGCTCTTTAATTTATGCGCAAGTGGTTTACAAACGACGAGATGAAGGAAGGCCTATCAGAGACTCAGGTAATGACTAGTTCTTGCAAACGTCGGTGCACAAGGCCTTAGTTGTTGTGAACACGCCCAGCCGGCCCGGCGGCACAGCATGCCGTCCCTGCCGAGTCGCGGCGCGGCGTCGGCCGCGCGATGAACGGCCACCGGCGGGCGCTGACCGCCGTCCCGTGGCGGACCGTGCGGGACGCGTGATAGGTGCGTGTGTGCTAGCTGACTCATGAGTGGTAGTTCACCCGAACTAAATGTTGTGTCGTGCCTGCCTGAGATAGCAGGGGCAGGACGCTACTGGACTCGGTCCAATACAGACCGCCGCGTCGCTACACGTCTCTCTCTGACCGAGCTGAGCCGAACCGCTGGACGAAGACATCACATAAGTGTCGTCAATATAGTCATGCACGGGAGGTCCGTTTTGCTGGTCGATCACACCGAAGCAGGTGCAACAATGTGATTGCTATTTTGTAAAACCTGGTCTTGAACATCACAACTTCATGCAACTGTGCAGAAATGCAAGGGGTTTTAGTTGTCCTATTACGCCAACATCATCTGATGTCAAAGAGCCTCACCCATAAAACAATTCAATCGCCGGTACTGCCAACTTTTCTCTACTGTATCCCTGTTTTAGGCGCAACGGGTTTTGCACAGGTGCTGCGTTTGGAAAAAAATCAGCTTGAGTGATGGCAAAGCCTCTAAAGCAGCGTCGCTGACATTGTCGTCCGAAGAAAGTTAAGCCGGCTGAGCGTGGGTGATCTCATTAAGCGATCAGTATGCGTACGTAATTATTATTACATGCTCACTGAACAGCCACCTCAACAAACAATGCTGTTGCGACCAACATGCGTTGTGCATGACATTGAAATGACGGGTGCTTCGTTTGCTGCACCTTCGAACTGAAGCGGATGAGGGTAGTTACCCGTTCAGGGGCACAACAGCTTGAAACAGTGTACCCCGGAAATACAGCAGGCTCGCAATATGTGTTCGTTGAAACGAACGGGGAAAAACATCCCCAACAGAAGGGCATCTGCGTAAGCATATTTGGGGAAATGTTGAGAGCCGTTCTCTTGAATGGTGCGTGGAAGAGTGCTTACGTTTTGATATACATGAACGAGAATGTTTTGTCGATGGAATTGCGATGTGCCGAGAACGTATTTGCAAACTGGTTGCAGTAGCCGGACATGTTGTGTGCACTTCATTCTTGTGAATAAATGCATAAGTACATAAGCAAATTATTGTCTGTACAACGCAAATGGGGCTAGAAAATAGAGCACAAGTCTACAGCCACATCTTGCATCTTTCCTTAAACCTTTGGTCTGCCCGAGAGGAGGAGGGGGGGGGGGGGGGGGGAGGGAGTGCACCACATGATGTTTTTCACGCTGCGCTCGCGTGATAACTGCGCTAGGTTCATCAAACTTGATAGCTTTTTAAGTGCTCATTGCGGGTCTGATGAAGTAGGTTTTACGTGTTTATGTGTATAAACGACTCTATGACTTTTGTCGTGTAGAGGACATGCTTTGGCATCTTCTGTGAGCTTGTATCCATTTGTTTTAAGCGTGCTCTTAACCTATGTAAGGTATTGTGTTTGATAATATAGACACTCCAGTAACTGCTTTTAACATTACATCACTGCCTAGTTGGCCTTTTCCGTTATCACTATCACCACATCACTACCTAGCTGGTCATTTGCAAATCGTAGCTTTGTTATCTACATTTCCTCTTTATTTATAGCTATGGGGTGATCCGGCTTAGATTATGGAGACTGAAGAGGTAGACATGAAAAAGTGACGGAGATGCGTGAAGGTCATATAGCTCACGTCCCAGGAGACACGTCTGACCCATCACTGATGCCACATAGGTACCTGTTCTAAACAAAAAGCCACTGACGTTCATTTAAGCTCAGTTACCTTGTTTAGCATTTGGAAGGTCAAGGTGACCAAATTCATGCAAGATTGTTTTGATTTTTGCATTTGAATAAGCATCAGGGATTACTCTAGCGGTATGCTCTTGAAAACGGGTCGTTCGAAGTTAGTCACCTACTCTGACATTGAAGGAGAGCATTCCACGTTTGTACAGGGTTTTGAACTGAAAAAGCCATCTTGAAGATCATTCAGTGCTGTTTACAGCCCTGCCTTTCTCATGACCTAAACCCTTTTAGTTTCTGAACTACACGCCCCGCGAAGAAGTGCAGACTATTTTGAGGAACTATGTCTACCTCATTCAGACATCCATGACGTCATAATAACGTCTTTCAGACTCTGCAATTGTATTAGCCATGCGGCGATCAAAGCTAATAACGATATGATCATCGAGTCGTTCGTATGCCCACTTGTGGGGACGATTTCCAAATAGAACGGCCGTCACTTGGCTCTCAATCACTATTGTACAAGGTACGGTGACTGAGCTGCGCTGAGTCGAATCTGGCATTGCAGTTTGCACTTTCTTTGTTCCTTTCTCCCGTGACAAATTGATTAGAAACCTTAAGAATTCGTGAAATTTTTGGTTCTTGCTTGTAATGTTCTGCTTGTGCATAGGTTCCAGGAAGTTGGGGTGGGGCAGCTTACTGTTCGGGGCCAAATTAGGCTTGGGTGGGTGGGGGGAGCGTGGTGACCCACTCAAAAGAATACAACTCGACACCCGTGTCGTCACGTTTTTGCAACTGTTTCATGGAATATTCACATCAAAGTGAAGGTCGAAACATTTCAATATTTCCCCCGGATGTAGACGGCTAATAACTTGGCTACGTCTTTGGGCGTAAATATCGCGACGCTTTGTCTTTATCTTGTGATAAGACACAGCACAGTAACGCGAATCGCTGAGCTCTGTTTCATTAAAACATCGCTGAATAAGGCCAAAACACTCCCACAATAGCGAAAACTAGACCAGGTCAGCGAGAGATATAAGTCGTATAATAAAAACATGCAGCATGCAGAAACAGAACGGGGCATGTAGAACAGAGTAAAACCCGAATAAGCACGGTACGATCTCGAAGCTTTAAAAGTGTGACTAACTCAGTAAGATGCATCAAAATGAACACGATATCGTAGTTTTCATTTCCTTCGGCCTTTTACGTGTGACACAAATAGTAAAAGTCTTCTTTTGTTTGATATAATTTCAAGCTCGCGTTTGTAATGTTCCACATGTACTTGGGCTCCAAAATGCTGGGGGGGGGGGGGCTCAAACTCGCCATTTGGGGTGCCGAATGGACATTTGGGGGGGGGGGGCGGTGGCCCGCCGAAAAGAATACAAATGGACAGTCGTGACGGTGACCTGGTCTTACCGAATCCATGCGGGGGAATAAAAATGGTCGGAATGGACTTGCCACAGTCTTGGCACTCATGTCTGTGCCCTCATATCCGCCTTGACGTGTTAGCACAGGTTTTAACTGCATCTTGTGGAAAAAACGCTTTTTGGCATATCGTGAGTCTGGTGACTTCCCATTTGACCAAAGGTTAAAATATTGGTGTGCATTCTATGATCTGGCGAGACCTTTAAAACGATTAGCGTTGTTTTTCTCATGCGGCGTCTGGAAGTTGGAGATCCTAGGCGGGGGAGGCAACTGCCCCCGGCCGGACGCGGTTGTCTCAGACCCATAGCCGGGTGCGAGGTAAGCGTTTTAAGGAACGATTCCTGACATCCTCCATAAGACGCGGTTAGACGAAAGTCCAATTCTTTCCAGGAATTTGTGTGGCTTTTCAAATGGGATAGGAAGCCAACAAATTTATGGAAAGTCGGCAAGAGACGGTACGGGACCTCGTTTGAAAATGGGCGTGGCGAACTTAGCAGCGGAGAGAGACAAAACCCCATTTTGAGCCCCGATTCACACAATGATCACTGCTTATTGTAAAGCTGGGAAAGACTCTTGACATCTCCTGTGTGGGCTCCATGAAGCAAGGTGGTCCTCAAACAGCGCACATCGGATGCATCCTAGGGCGCTGGGGAGTGTGGCATTCATGACGATAAGAAACAGCGATGCAGGAAGTGCACTACCTTCGCGACGCAACAGCATGATCCATTCAGCGTAAGTCAGTGCTGTGTATTGGCAGCGTATATTGAAGGAACGGATCTGCAAGATGATTGCGAAGAAAATGTACTGAGTGTCTACTGAGTCCAAGAGCGTGCAACTTCCAGATCACGACGTCGCCATGGACTTTGTTAAAGAAAGTGTTTTTTTAATGAAAATGTCATTTGTCCCAGTAAATGTTTAAAGGAAATACAAAAGGTTGTTAAAAGAAATCCGGCTTCTCGGCGGCACACCATGACTGGAGGGGGCGGATTTGCCCACTGCCTTTGTTAAGAACGGCTGGGTTGAATCACAAATTCATTGCGATCGACGGCGCCGTGGCGTGCAGTCTCAGATCGCCAGCAACTTAAGCTAAGTGTGTATTAAGGCACAGGTCAAGGTCGGATTCTAAAATGTTGCTTTGAACATCTGACCGTTCCCGCAGCGCATTTTCACTTACAAGGGGTCTTATGATGTGAAATCATTGCGCCTGATTAAACATGCTACATAGGAAGGCATTAATGTACCTAGGCCGCACCAGGCCTAGATCCAAGTCACCTGCCGTGTAAGTGAGAACTGAAACCTCGCTGTGTATGTCTATTTTGGCCTATTTATTCCGTTACGTTGAGCGATCTACAACGCAAAATGGAAGAACTTAGCGCAATTAGGTATATCAGACGTGTGAGCAGGAGCGGCTTCTTGTCCACCAGCCGTCTAAGGCCAAGTTCAAATGGGTAGCATCGGTGGTCAATAAGCGATGCATCGATTTTCGTGTTGTTTTCGGCGGTTCAGTCCGCAGTGCAGCCTGAGACCAGTGAACAGCTACGCCAGTGCGGCCTGATACCAGTGAAACAGCTACGCCAGTGCAGCCTGATACCAGTGAACAGGCATGAACAGTGAACAGTGAACAGCTACGCCAGTGCAGCCTGATACCAGTGGAACAGCTACACCAGTACAGCCTGATACCAGTGAACAGCTACGACAGTGCAGCCTGATACCAGTGAACAGCTACACCAGCGCAGCCTGATTCCAGTGAACAGCTACGACAGTGCAGCCTGATACCAGTGAAAGCTACACCAGTGCAGCCTGATACCAGTGAACAGCTACGCCAGTGCAGCCTGATACCAGTGAACAGCTACGCCAGTGCAGTCTGATACCAGTGAACAGCTACGACAGTCACGTGGTCGTTGGTTTCAGTGTGAAACTCATAAACGGCTTCCGTCGTCCCGTAACCGCGCCGCTGTGGTAGACCCGAGCCCTGCTTTTTTCTGCCGTACCACGGTTGCTTCAGAATCCACATTGGAAGGCGTGTGATAGCTATTTGTATCGAAGAACCACCGCTGACGTGCCCTGCCATTTATTCCACGACCTTACATGGTCAAGGTGTGGGCGATATTGGACGATGTCAGTTAGCGGACAGCCTATTCTTGCCGAGCTTCAGGGCTGGAATAGCCGTGCCTTGAAACTATTCGTCTAGAAAAGTATGATTGGTGCAAAAAAGATTGTGGATTGCAACAAGAAACGTTAACAAGTTTAACGTAAATAGACTGGTAACACATCGCAAGGTAGCTCATCTGGGCCAACCGAGGTTTCGTCGCCGCATTTGATTGGGGACAGTCCGAGTTCACGCATCATAAAAGGAGTATCAAAGACTTCATCGTGATCAGAGGCAAACTGAAGCCCAAGACACCGTCGGCGGCATTCTGCGGCAGAATGAGAGTGCGTCGCGTGCTTGGCTATGCACCTTCTTAAGAATGCGAGCTACCTCTGCAGACATCATGAAGTCTTTGACAGCCGCACATCCCGAAACGCCATCTTCTCTCTTCCTCAGCCACCTCCGGCTCGGCAGTCGTGTGAGACTATCAGCCATGGAGTTCATATTCATTCAGCGATAGACCGTGATGGTCTGAAGACGACGCCGAATCGAATTTCATGGCCGCCTTCGTCTTGAGCCGCGCCTTCCGCGACGGCGCGTCGGGTAGCCAGTGGAACACCGCACGTGACTCCGTTATCAGGCAAATCGCTGTCATGTCCCACGCCACAGCTAGGCTCACACCCTTCAGGACTGCCCACAGCTCTGCCAAGTGATGGGACCGCCAGTCTTCACGTCGCAGTCAGCTGGCGTCCTCGATGACGTCATTTTCAACTTCCAAAACCGCACCGAGAGCCACTTCTTCAGGATATCAGGCGCTGCATTCAGTCCAAAAACGAGCGGGCTTACCACTGACAGCTACTCATCTATTACGTCCACATGCTCTGTGAACATGAAGTTGTTGACACTTTGTGCTGGTCACGGAGCGCGCCCCTTTTGTCTCTTCCGCCGCCACCCACGTAGCTTATCTGCACACATACCGGTATCCGCAGTGTGGGCCGCTACATGCGAGCTCAGCTCTCGAAAGTCCGTCACAACCCGCACCTTGTCCTTGTTGGGCTGCGTGATCGCCATCAGCGGAGCGGTTTCCTCGCACCGCCCCGTGCTCCTTCCCGTTGAGGGCGTTAGCAAGCCATTGGCCACCCCCTTCTCCACTTCTTCTCCGTACTCGTCTCGAGCAGCCGGTGCAATTTGGTACTCTGCGACCGTGTCCGCCAATTCCTTCGGCCCCTTTCTCATCATGTCACTTCCAGGTTACGGCCCATTTGTGATCTTCCTCTTCATACCCAACAGCGAAATGTGACTCGTTGCTCTTCACCGCTGGCACGACAGCACTCACCTCTTCGGCACCAACCGAGTCTGGGTCGCCGACACCACTGCCACGCTGCCGAGAGGCTCAGTGCCATTCTCTTGCAGAATCAAATCAAGGCGAATGGTTTTTCCCAAACGACGAACACGCTCACAATAGACTTTGTGCCATTTTTGTAATCGAACGCAGACTTGCCCCACTCCGTCGTACTTGGTTCGCTCGCCACTCACAGTGTAGACGCTCTCATGCTGCCTTCTCCAGTCGCGGCAGGCTTAGCATGTACGATGCTTCGGGAGCATCCAGCGTCGATTAGCACCATACGTTCGTAGCCATTGACTGACAAACGCCAGAGCGGTGGGGATCCACTAATACGCGGCCACAAGTGAGGCTGGCGCAGATGGTTTCTCGTCTTCTTGTTTTCCGCACGTCTGGCAGCGAGGAGGGTAGGGCGCCTGCAGTTTGTAACGGGCACCTCGGCTCCTCCCTGCCGAGAACTGTCCAGTGGAGGTGGCCAGGGCCCCTGCAGTTTGAAACGAATGGTCTGTTCTTTCCGCCTTGAACCACCGTACGAATACGAATACGTTGTTCACGGTATCTTTGCGCCACCGCAGCCACCGCCCCAACCGACCATCGTCAGGGCACGGGCTCACGCGAGGATCTGAGGCAGCTCCAGTGAATCCCCTCAGAAACCCGACCTCAGCGTGTGCCCTATCTCCCCAGGTAAACGTGCTACAAAGGCACACGCAAGAACCGACTCACTCATTCTTCCAGCCAGCCATGGCAGGCGACGCACATCGGCCTAAAACACACCCGCTGACTCATTCGGCCTGAGCCTGCGAGCTAATAGCTGCTCGTACGCCATAAACTTATCTGCTGCAAAGGCCGCTATCAAAACTTCTTTCATCCTGTCACATCCTTCTCGCAGTCTTCATTCACCTGCTGATATACGCTGAAAGCGACTCCCGTCAGGCACAATGGAGTAACGTTGGCATGGTTCTCGATTCCCTTTAGCCGACAAACAAGCTCCAACTTTTCTACCTCTCAGCGACGTCCTGGAAAGCTCCATGAAATCCAGGCACTAAGCGCAAATCCATATGGCCACCCACAGCACCGCTCCACGTTGCCATTGCAAGAGACGAAATAGCTTGTTCTCGACTCTCAAACCCATTGAGCAAATGCGTCTCGGATTATAAGAAAATAGAGAAAAAGAGTAAGCACATACTCCGCGCTCGTCCTAACTCGTCGTTCCGCGCCCCACATCACTTTCCCTGGTGTGTCACTTGGGCTTTACGACGCACTCAGCTGCTGAGGATATATGGCGTCGCTGCCCCTCACCCTGGCAGGGGGGGCAGGGGGGGGGGGGGGCGGGCACCACGGGGAATCGAACCCCGTACCTCTGGTTTCCCAGACGCGCAGTTGGTTAACGCAGACGCGTTAACCAACGCGGTAACCACTACACTACCGGCACTCCCCCAGAGCCTTTCCAGTCCTGACCACCCAGCGCACTACAATGACAATTCAATAAAATGATCCTGATGATGTAGCTGCAGTGGTCCTGAAAGTGTTTTTTTACTTAGGGAAGGGCTGATGCCTCTATCTATAAGGCAGTAAAAAAATGCAATTTTTCGACATTCCTAAAGCCACAAAAGTGGGTCGCAGCAATGCCATATTTATTGCCCTCTAATTGCCCTCTATTTCTTCCTCTTTTTCTGGCCCCAGTCACTGTCCTGCTGGTCTGATATCCTGCCCCAGCACAGGTTTATTTCCTAATTATAGACTTTCACACTATCTGCTGTCCACTGCACACCATGTGTTCATAGTGTAATAGTTTTTCGTGATCGTTAGCCAAACTTTGCTTTATTTTGAATTGATAAACAATAATAGCAAATGCAAGTGACTTTGACAAGCTTCTCTCAGCTTAGCTGTAAAGAGTGACACAACGCACCGACGAAAGCACGGTGCCACGATCTCAACTCAGCAGACGTTGATGGCGCCAATGTGTCACAGCGGGGTATGTAATTCTAGGGGAATGGGTCTTTTAACAAGCTTCCTTATTCAAGATACCTAGAATGAGCAAGGTGAATTCAATAGACGCCTCCCTTCCCCCTCCCAACAAATCCTGAGCTAATTTATTTATTGTTATACGGATTTGTTAACATACGGATTTACACGCTCATCTGCACGGGACTATGCTTTGTCGCGACACGAAAGGTGTGTTTATCGACTAATTCTTAGTACAGTGGTATGCCATTTTATGTGTTTTGAGCATGCGGGTATGATGTAGGGCCCCGTCGATGTGACAGTGTCGACCAGGCGCTGAAGTCCGTGGACCCGTCGGTTGCCGGTGTTCATCACAGTGCAGTGCTCCGAACAAAACCGTCGCTTCCCATAGACGGGAAATGCTATGGGCACGATTTTGGTGTCAAAACATGTGCAATAGATGTCCAGACGTTATCATAAATTGAGGCAAGATAACATAACAAGCCAGAGAGGTACCTACAAAAATATAAGGTAAAACTATCCGCTATAAGATCGAGGGTATGAAGCACTACATCGTTAGACGTTCACTAAAAACTCTACACGATAAGCCAATTATTTTCGCCAAGCACTAGACATGAATTCTTCGGGCAGACGTGTGATGAACGCCGTATGGTGATCATGGTGTGACGTCTCGGGCAGGGGGGGGGGGGGTGCATCAAGGTGCTGCTTCACATTCTAATGAGGATTAGATCACCCTCAAACAGTTTGTAATTCAGACCTCAAACCTGTAGAATGAGATGCACAATAAACCAAGCTAGGCCCTTCAAATAGCTCGGCAATTCTGCTGTAAAAATCAGCCGAATGATCGCTAAGTTTGCGTACACATTTCTATTGAAATGGTATCATGTGATGTGTTTTTAAGTGTACTGGGTATATTGCATCATCGGAAGGTGTACCAATAAAGTTGTGCTTGACCTATATTCCCCCATCAGTGCCCCACATAGAACAAGTACAGATGCAGATTGGCCAACACACCCAGGGCCATGCGTGTAGCCACTGAGAGGAGGATATGTTCCCCACTGACGACATGAAATTTTGCTTGCCTAAGGAAATACGTAACTTCTAAGTTTCCCCACTAAAGTTTTTTTTCTGTCAGGCTGCGCCGCTCAGATTCAAGTGACATTTCTAACCTGATTCCTCGTCCTCTCCTATCGTACAAACGCGGCTACACCATGCCCAAGACTTCACCAAACGGCACAAAAAGCGTTGCTAATGGTCATGGCGGTTATCCAACATCTACTGATTGGTTATCATAGCTCGGCATCAACATACACTAGGCGAAACCCAGGTATGGCATAGTAAACCTTCCCGTCTTCCACAGGCTCTCAATTTTGCTGCCACAGAAATGTCGGTTGCGACTACAAACACACGAACATAAACGCCCATTGGGCACTTGTCTAGGTGTCACCTCCACGCGCCACTCACGTGTCAGACAATCAGACAGTGGGTCAAGGTGACTAGAGTTGACACACAAACAATAAGCATGAACTTTCATCCGCCTTCACAGCTACCCTCATGACCAATCAGGCCATCGTTGTAACAGTTGGCGAAATTTGTAACGCGGATGTTTTTAGCATCGGCAGATTCAGATGCCAAAATGGACATGTCAAAATCAAACAATGCTCAACATAAGAGCACAAATAATTGTTTCTTGAAGGGCAAACCAATATTTTGGATCAAAATGCTGCGCAGGCACGTCGCAGTCTCGCATTCAATTTCTAAACAACTAATAGTGCAAAAGGTCTTTTTGATTTAAGGTGGGCATCGGCATTAGTTGAAGAAGCCGTGCCCACTTTTCGGTTGTTCCTGCAAGATATGCTTGAAAAAGAAAAGAATGTTGCCAGATATTGCTTCTAAGGTAGCTTGAAATCGCGAAAGTTAACATTAGGGTCTTTATGTAAGCCCTGGAGGACAGCAGTTTGGAAGGAAAGTAATTGAGATCATTTGTTTACTTGGAACAGTCTGCTTGAAGCAATGACAAAGATTGGATTTTTGAACCACTTCACGACAAAAAAACAATTAGTGCCTGAAATGTGGGGGAAAGGCATCAAACTTTCCGAAAGCACTGATGCAAAACACAAGCATGTTTTGAAAACGAGAAAACGTTAAGGTGGATTTGAGTGGGCCTTTTGCGACGCATTTTTTTCCTCATTTCTTTCGAGAACACGATATTTCCGTTAATCCAGCAATATATCATCATCATTTTGTTAGCGCCACATTTGCTATGCACTTAATACAAAGAGACTGACTGTTCATAAGCTGCCAAATGTAGGATTATATCCAGGTCTCTACTGCCTTGTTCAGGTCGGGAAGGCCGGGATGTGGGTATATACCGCACGATTGTTGGGGTTCATCTTTTCCACATTCGTTGTTTGGGCTTTTATGCCTTCCCGTACCAGGATATGGCTAACTGCGATGCAATGTAGGAAACCAGCCAAAGCCCTGAAGACAAGCATTTTATATAAACATTGGAGTGAGGTTAAAAAAGGAGGTGGTAGGGTATGGGTTTTCCGCAAAGTTTGGTTCCATGACACTCCGTGGCCATGGCACCAATCATTTCTGGCACACATTCATTACACGTCCAAATACCCTGCACATATGGCTTGATGTTTTACTCAGTCAATGAGCTTCATGGTGTGCGAAAAAGGGAAGGTGCAACAATGATAAAAACACAATAATAATGAAACACACAAGAGCGACACTGTCCTCCGTGCCAACTAAATCAAGTCTCGGCATGAACACAGCACGGCCCCAGGAGGCCATAACGGCCGGCGGCGGCAGTTCCAGGGCGAGGCCGTATAATACGACAATGTCTTTGCGATAGTCTAGCAGTCTTTCACGCAGTCTTTCCTTCTGTCTAAGCCGGAGAGCGGGCTCCCCAACGCCGCCACCACCGACTTCGTGACGCCCTGACTAGCAGTGGTGTGATGGGTGGGCAGCGACTGGACCGCCACCGGGTGCCAGTAGTGTAGTGTTTAACGCGACTTATGTCAACCACTGCGCCACAGGTACGGAGTTCGTTTCTCTGCGGTTCCCACCCTTCCTGCCAGGATGAGAGGCGGGCGTCACCAGTAGCCTCAGCAACTGGGTTCGTCGTAACGCCCCAATGACGAAGACGTCGACTGGACCGCCACCTGGGCTCGGGGGACCTTTGGGGCTCTGAAGAGGCTGACGAGGTCACGGCGCGTAACAAGTTCAGTAACGCCGCATCACACAAGCGGCTCCAAGACCCATGAAGTGTAAGCCCATCCCCGCGACACGGGACGACACAGATCGCGAAATCCACCTTTGGCACTTGGCTGAGCTAGCAGGCAGTGGCCACGCTCTAAACTGAGAAGCAGTTCAAGGTGAGGAGGAAAACATCGACTTACGTAAGGGATTAGCGGGTGTGAATTGGTGATGCATCTGATATCAGTATGGACAAAGCGTGATGGAATTACACCCTTTACTCAGACGGATGTGCTTCGCCCGGAAGAGGACACGGTGGAAGGAAACTAGCAGCATTTCCACGAACGGCAGGCGGTAATATAAGTTGAGTTGGTAGACTGAAAGGGTGATATTTTTGCTGCCCTGGGCCTCCCGGTCGACGGTGGCCGGCTTCTTGAAGCCGTCCGCTTTCTGACTACCCATGGCACGCAGGGGGTTTCCACATCGTGAGACCTCGTCCTGGAACCGCCTGCCGCCGGCCGTTGTGGCTCCCCGGAGCCGTGCTGCGTTCATGTCGGAACTTGTCCAACGTGACACCAGGGATAGCTTTTGCTTTCGTACGCTCTTCTCACGGTCTTGGGGTGTTTTCATCATGACTGCATCGTCGCTTTTATCGCGCAATGCTCAGCCCATTGACTCGAACCCCCAACATTAGGCGATGCACACATAAAACGATGGGTGGCAAATGCATGATGATGGTCACAATCATGATGGTGTACACCACGATCAGAGCTCTGCCGCGGCTCATTGCCACCACGTGGTGTGATTTGACAACGTCTTGACCGATGGTAGCGGTATTGGAAGGCATTTCACGTGGAGAGTCTGCGAATATTCGCTCGTGCGTAACGAGCCACAACTGATGTCAAACTGGTGCCAGCATTTGGCAGCAATCGGCAATGTGACGCTAGTGATCGACTGGCCTCCGTCGCCATGGAAACACCGGTTCTCACGAACACGAACACACGTTTCGTCCACATCTAGCGGCCTGCGGCATTCGCACCAGTGACGTCACCTCCGTGTGAGCTGATGAAAACCCAACTTGTGGCGAACACCATGCCCGGCATACCCTCGATCAGCATCATTTGCGTTATGATCGCAGCCCGTCCCATGTTCCAGATGACCTCCAGGCTAGCAGCAGATTGACATCTGATTGTCATTGGATATTGCGCGGCGTCTCAATGACCTCCAAATTTGACGTGCGGGACATTCTCGATACGCTGAGTGCAAAAGTCATGGGTTTGTGGCTAAAATCTTGTGTTGCTTCCGGACTACATACTCGTAATTGCAAGCTTGATTTTGCGCGGTGTCTCGATCATCCCTAAATTTGGGATGTGGTGTCTTCTTAATTTGCTGAATCCGAAAACCATGTATTTTTGGGGTGGGATTTTGCAACACCACGCATCATCAAACTGGCAATGCTACGAGTCTTGTAAATTAAAAGTTCCACCAAAGCTCAACTCTTGGCCTATGATTTTCGGATTCAGCGCGTCGGGGAGACCCCGCACATCAAATCTGAAGGCAGTCAAAACGCCCCGCAATATATAATTGAAAACCAATCAGCCGCTAGACTGGCGGACCTTTCTTAAACAATCTCGACGGAAAATTGTCGCCCGTTGCCTGGCGCGCCCGAGGCAGGATACTTAGAAGCGATAATGTAGCAATTGTGTGGCTGACAACTTGATATTCGGTATTTTATTATCGATTTGTTATTCCCAACATACTAACAATTACGTATCTCATTGAAAAATGCTATGCCAGCTCCGAGGCCACATGAACATCACCACAGGTTACATGGCGTGTATCATTATACACATTGTTATCATCATACACACATACGCATATCATACACATGGCGTGTATCATTACACGCGAACATCATCGTTACATGGCGTGTATTTATACACATCATCCAGTTTACCAGTCCAGTTGTCAGTATAATAACTTGAGCTGATCCCACGCCCTCTCCCCGTCTGCATAGCATGCTCACGTGAGGTGAGGTGAGATGATGGTGATTTCTGTTCAGGGCCCTTAACACACATCCTGTCGGTCTGATGCGCTCCTGCGGTCTTTTCTAGCCTTTTTCAATAGAACACACACACCACACACACACACACACACACCAACACACACACACACCACACACACACACACACACAACACACACACACACACACACACCACACACCCACACACCACACTACACCCTCCCACCTCACCACACCCACACACACACCCACACACACCACCTCCCACCACCACCACATCCACACCATACACACGCCCCCCCCCTACCACAAACACACCACACACACCCACCACACAACCCACACACCACCACACAAACTGCATTCATTATCATTGCCGCATTCACAATAAACGCCCTGATTTCTGTTCCATCGCGCTTCACAGTAGCATGAACTCCTCTGATCTCCGTCCCGCTCCACAGTAACCTAACTCCTCGATCTAAGTCGCGCTCCAGAGTAACACGAATCCTCGGATCTCCGTCGCGCTCACCAGTAAACTGAACTCCTCGGATCCCCATCGCGCTCCACAGGAACATGGACTCCTCGGATCTAAGTTGCGCTCCAGAGTAACACGAACTGCTCGGATCTTCCGTCGCGCTCCACAGTAACACGAGCTCCTCGGATCTCCGTCGCGCTCCACAGGAACATGACTCCTAGGATCTTCCTTTCATTGCATAACACACGCTTCCATTATTTGGAAGACCCTTGAATGTATCATAAGCAGTGGGACCAGTTCAATAACACCACGTTTACTTTGTTTTCAAATGAACGACTTGTCCAGCAACAAAATCAGGCTGATATCAATATATCAATATCAGGCGATATTGAATATTGATAGTGCAATATCAGGTTGTCATCGACAGTGGACAGAAAAAAAACTCGAGATATCGTGTATTTCTCCAATAATTTGGTTTCTGGAACGAACACAAAGCTGTCACCAATCGAAGTAAGCACACTGACATACGGAGCCACACTGCGAATACATCTTGATATGATAACGAACCATCAGCATATATCACTTCACATACCGGATACTAAATTATCACAATGCATTTCGAACCAGACGAACATACTAACAGCGCATACGTCTAAGTACTTTAACGATGTTTCTTAGTTTGTCTGACTTGTCCTGACCTGCCTGGATTGGCTCAGCATGAATTCCACAACTTTGATGCCACGAATGTTACCTTTTGACGACAGCAATTTCGGAAAGAAGAAATTTACCTGTCTTAA
Source organism: Pollicipes pollicipes (assembly GCF_011947565.3). NCBI lineage: Eukaryota > Metazoa > Arthropoda > Thecostraca > Pollicipedomorpha > Pollicipedidae > Pollicipes > Pollicipes pollicipes. Next base: position 37,021,153 of record NW_023596818.1, read on the forward strand.
CAAAGTTGCGTTCATTATCGTCGTGTGAATCGGCGGCTTCCAGCGGCGCACGTCAAACCTCGCCCACTCGCAACGTCATCTGCCCCAAAACAAAAGGGTTCAATGAGCGCCGCGCCGCAAGGGGGCGTGCGAGGTGACTCCAACTTTATAACGTTGGGAAAATGTCGACAATTTGGGTAAACCTGTTGTTTAATGTATTTATGGGTAGGCTTCCCCTCTCAGCCCTCAGGGCCGCATTCGATCTGTCGCAAACACGTTTGCAGCGGGAAGCGTGATGTCATGCGTGCTGACGGAGCGTTCGATGTGTGGCCTGACGGGAAGATTTTTTAACTTAACTTTCCCTTCTTCCTTTACCTTTTAATTCAGACTACACACACAACTC
>NW_023596818.1:37022534-37069062 GCF_011947565.3 Pollicipes pollicipes
CGCAGACTCCACGCACTCGGCGCCCATCACACTCATTCCAAGCATTCGCATACGCTGGCGCCCACACCATCTCGTTCTTCCTTGGCACGCACACGGGTGGGACCCCCCCCCCCCTTTTTCCCCGCACCTTGACATTATAATTGGCCGTCGCTGGTTCGCGTTCCCACGCTCTGTGCGCGGACCCCTCCGGTCCCGGGCGGGTGGCGCGCAGAACAACGAGACATGAAAATGTACGCCTACACAACCACTTAACAAGCTCATACATATGAGACCGTGCCATGTAGTGACCCAAAATAGATGGTTTAAAATGAGCCCTGTATAGACCTCTCCTGCTATCCCCAAAACTCTGAGTGCAACAATAATGCAGAAAATGGTTCACAGCTCCTGGAAAGCTTCATCAGATAGGCTCTAGCATAAATGGCACTTATGGGTATTAGTATGGCACACATGAGTACAGAAGCACAATAGGGGCTCCTCATCCACACAACAATTTGTCAGGTTTTGCTAGCCTGAGCTCTGCAGGGCAAGAAGGGTATTAGTTGTGTTATGCCATGGTCAGTGTACTGGTGTACGTCGGCCGCCAGAGTCGCTGCTGGTGCAGGAGCGGGCGGGGATCAACAAGCTGTCCCGTGAGGAGCTAGAGGACAGACACCTCCGCCTCCTGGAGGAGAACCACATCCTCAAGAAGCATTGCCACAAACAGGAGGACAAGATCAAAAGGAAAGCCCCAACCATCCTTTTGGATTGTTTTCTATGAATGAGATGTGATTGATAACGAGGCTTTTTTGCTAGTGTTTTGTTATTTTTAGGCACTGTCCTTTATTAATTAATTTTTTTGTCTTGCCTTCAGTGCTAAGATAGGGTATTTTGTCACGCACCTTCTGCCAAGCAACATCGCCACATTTTTTGTGAGGTCACAGACATTATTGTTTTATGTATGGAACCAGGCCACAATATTCTGCTTTCCTGGCCATGAGAAAATCGTGTGTGGGACTTGGGCTGATTCATTTTTTTAGTCGTTTTAATGGCTGGTCGGCGAAATTTGCACACCTGTATGGAGCAGACCGCCCTAATGTGAACATGCGATGCCTGCATTCACCATTACCACTATCCCATCTGATGTAAGACTGGCGTGATGGCTCGCATGTGACGTCATCACTGCCCGCCTGACGTCACATGTCACGACGAGCCGACCGACCCGCAGCTCGGTGCGCGCGTGCGTGTCTAACCTCGTCGCTGCGTGCACCAGGCTGGCCACCAAGCTGCTGCGTCTGGTGCAGGACCGCAAGAAGCGGGGCGAGACGCCGGCCCGCCAGCGAGACCCGGAGACGGCCGAGCTGATCCAGTCGCAGCAGGACCAGATCAGCCAGATGGAACGCCAGGTGGCCCAGCTCAAGGTCAGGTCACGGATACCCGTGGCGTCGCTCAGGTCAGGTCACGGATCCTGGGGAGGGGGGAAGCGGCTTAAGGTCAGGTCACGGATCTCGGGAGCGCAGCTCAAGCTTTCTCCCAGCATTTGGGTCGACCCGGTTCCCTCCCGGTTCGGCATGTACAGCTCGTGCGTGGACGGAGATATGAAGGGGCCAGACCCGCTCGCCTGTTGCTGTTTGTCATGTTCCGCTTGCCCAGTACTGTTTGTTTTCCGTATTGTTCCCGCAGCGAGACGTTTGGATTTTGCCGACAACACGCAGCTGATGTCGCTGTGACGTTTGTGCTGTGCCACTGTGACGTCACGTCACACATCCGTGTGACGTGACGTGCACGCGGCGATGCGTCATCGTGGCCGTGGCGTGACGAGTGTGTGACGCGGCCGCGGCGGTGTCACGCGCCGTTCGTGACGTGACGTACGTCTGACGCGGCCGCAGGACAAGCTGCTGGTGGCGCGCCAGCAGGTGAACACCAGCCAGGGCCGGCCGGGCCGTGGCCTCTCGGCCAAACCGGAGCCGCCGCGACGGCCCTCCTCCCGGCCCAGCTCCAAGACCAGGTGAGCGCCGCCGGGCCGTTCAGCCGACCAACGGATCTACGCGGCTTGCTGGGTCTAGTCTGTCTTGATCAGAACCATCTGGGCTTACCTACTTCATGTGTAAAGTGTTCTTTAGATGACTGTGTTGTTGGTCCAGTATTCCATTTTTTTTGGAGGGCTGGGGGAGAGGGTAAGGGATGCAAAACAATCAGATCCCCACCCTGCATTGTGCATGACACTGCCGCAGATGATTGCATGCTCGTTAGTCAGATGATTGCAGACGGGGGAGCCCGTCGGCCTGATGGCGAGTGGACGGTGATCCTCGCCTCGGCTGTGACCGCTGACTCCCCGGCCGGCCGGCAGCTCGCAGAAGCGGCAGCCAACCGCTGCTGAGCCGCAGCTGCCGCCGTACGCCGAGCAGCTGCTGGTGGAGGCGCGCCAGACGGCCGCGCACCTGCAGCAGCAGTCCGCCGCGCTCGCCGACCGCAACCGACAGCTTGACGAGACGTTCTCCACGCTCCGCGAGCAGTGCAACATGTACGAGCAGGTGGGTGGCGGGCGCGGCCGCCACGGCGGCTGCCGAGACTTCGAGTGCGCCCAGACGCCGACAGATGTCAGCTCGATCGGCGGGCCCGACGTCGCAGTCGTCGGTGGCAGCCGGGGAAGTTCTACGCGGCCCGTCTCCGTGCGGATGACGTTGGATGCGCGCGCTCTCTGAGGCGAGTGGAAGCGTGTGTGTCTGTATGGAGGTGCTGTTGATTTCATCCAGTCTACTGAGTTAACAGCACCACAAGGGGTCTCCTTAAGCATGGGAGGGGACCGAATGCTACGAGGCAAGGTAAGCCTATAATGAGGCAACAAGGTAGCCAAGTTTCCATGCTATGTACATTATGTCTTCAGGTCAATCATCTAAGCAGGGGTATGGCGATAACACAGCTCACGTACGCCAGCAGTGTTTTGCTGGCTGGATTTGCCGGTTGGCTGGGCGTGGAGGGCCGGGGCTCAGTACGCTCTTGTGCTGCTCAGGAGCTGGAGATGCTGAAGGAGCAGAGTCGCGTGAAGGAGCTGGAGCATGAGGAGGAGGTGGAGGTGCTGAGGAACCAGGCCAACCACGGTTAGTGAGGAATGCACGAGCACACCGAGCCACTTCGGTTGCATTCGGCTCCAACATCATCTGTTGACACGCGTTTAGCGCAGTAAAAATCATTGAAGTCGTCGGAGCGAGCCGACTCTGATGCGTCATTGTACCGGATGAGCGTTAGGGAGCAGCGACCGTGACATGTTGTGCTGCTGTTACGACTCACCTCAGCCGCCTGGCTGCTGCGGCCTGCCCGCTTAGTGTGGTCTGTACCCCCACAATTCCCTCCTCAGCTGCTGCGGCCTGCCCCGCTAGTGTGGTCTGGTACCCCACACATTGTCCCTCCTCAGCTGCTGCGGCGGCCCGCCTGGTGTGGTCTGTACCCCACAACATTCCCCTCCTCAAGCTGCTGCGGCCGGCCCCGCCGTGGTGTGGTCTGTACCCCACACATTCCCTCCTCGGCTGCCTGCGGCCCGCCCCGCATACGTGTGTGATATGTACCCCCACATATCCAATCCTCGGCTGCTGCGGCCCGCCCCGCTGGTGTGATCTGTACCTCACACATCCACTCCTCGGCTGCTGCGGCCCGCCCCGCTGGTGTGGTCTGTACCACACATTCCCTCCTCGTCTCCTGCTGCGGCCCGCCCCGCTGTGTGTCTGTACCCCATACATTCCCTCCTCAGCTGCTGCGGCCCGCCCCGCTGGTGTGATCTGTACCTCACATCCACTCCTCAGCTGCTGCGGCCTGCCCCGCTAGTGTGGTCTGTACCCCACACATTCCCTCCTCAGCTGCTGCGGCCCGCCCCGCTGGTGTGGTCTGTACCTCACACATCCACTCCTCGGCTGCTGCGGCCCGCCCCGCTGGTGTGATATGTACCCCACATATCCACTCCTCGGCTGCTGCGGCCCGCCCCGCTGGTGTGGTCTGTACCTCAACATTCCCTCCTCGGCTGCTGCGCCCGCCCCGCTGGTGTGATATGTACCCCCACATTCACTCCTCGGCTGCTGCGGCCCGCCCCGCTGGTGTGGTCTGTACCCCACACATTCCCTCTTCGGTTGCTGCGGCTCACCCTGCTGATGTGATATGTACCTCACACATCCACTCCTCGGCTGCATCCCACGAGCCACACCCAGCTGGCGCGCCCCGTCCCGTTGTATTCCGCGCGCTTCCGCCACGCCCGCCCTGCCCCACAGCCAACCGCTCCAAGCTGGCCGAGAACGTGGAGATGATCAAGCTGCAGCGGGAGCTGAAGCAGACGGCCAGTCGGCTGACGGCCTTGCAGGCGCACACACAGTCGCTGGAGGAGACGCTGCGCACCGAGAGGCCCGCCTACGAGCGCGCCGCCCGAGAGATCAGTGAGTCGCGGTGCTGAGGCCGGTGAGAGGCCTGCCGCCCGGGAGATCGGTGAGTCGCGGTGCTGAGGCCGATGAGAGGTCTGCCGCCCAGGAGATCGGTGAGTCGCGACGCTGAGGCCGGTGAGAGGCCCGCCGTCCGGGAGATCGGTGAGTCGCGACGCTGAGGCCTGCGAGATGCCCGCCGTCCGGGAGATCGGTGAGTCGCGGTGCCGAGGCCGGTGAGAGGCCTGCCGCCCGTGAGATCGGTGAGTCGCGATGCTGAGGCCGGTGAGAGGCCCGCCGCCCGGGAGATCGGTGAGTCGCGGTGCTGAGGCTGGTGAGAGGCCTGCCGCCCGTGAGATCGGTAAGTCGTGGTGCTGAGGCCGGTGAGAGGCCCACCTACAAGCCGCGACGGCACGCGGAGGGGCTGCCGATGCGTTTTCTGGTGTGTTGAGCCGTGGCACAGGCGTGACGTCCAATTTCGTGTGGTTGTCGAGAAGGTAGCAGATTGTATCGCTTTCGTCGGCATAATTGATTGTTGCATTGCGGTAGCAAAAACGCATATCAATAGTATACGCAAGGTATCGTTGATACATCAAATACATATTATATTTTATATAGTGTGAATAAAGCAAGTATATAATAAAGCAAATATGTGTCGCGAGGAAGCGAATACCACGATCTCCAAGCGACATCGTAGCGCTGTGGTCTCAGCCTCGGAGCTCGGTGCCGTAGCGTGACAAACGATATGAGTTCTGGGGGGGGGGGGGGAAGGGGAAGGGGGGATAAAGCAGGTGAAAACCATCTCGGCCCGGTTGCTGACTTTTATGCCCTGAGGCATTTTTGGGACTGCCATCCGGTTTTGGACCTGGCTGTATTTCTGATCTGGTTCAGAAGAACCACATGCTGTGAATTCTTTGGATTCTATGCAGACCCCCAGCTGGTGTCGTATCTGGACGGGTATACGTGTGGTGCATGGCTGCTAGGGTGTTTGGAAACTTTGATCCCCGTAGCGAACATGTCGTCCCTTGTATTGCATGCATTTTTAAACCAATACCGATCTAAATGCCGATCCTAGCAGATCTAGCAGCGAAACGGCTGGTGGTACCGGTTCTGAAGCCCACCAGCCAGTGGCCATAGTGGGGGACCCGGGTTCGCCGTCCTATGCCGGCGTGCTGTGAGTTATGGCCCCATAGAACTCTCACAGGCCCAGTCTGAGGCGGACCAGTGACCTCTGGCTGAACCTGACCTGACCTGATCCGAGCCGGCCCGGCCTGCCTAAGCCCTGACCCCTGGCCTGTGGCGTCCGGACCCAGCATCACCTGTGCTGAACTGGCATCACGTGATCGAATTCAGCGCCGTCTGATCTCAAATGGTTCAGTCTTACCGAACCGAATTTGATTCTGCTGGAGCCGGTCTGTAACGCAACCTAACCTGACCTGAGCCGACCTGATATGACTCAACTTGACCACTGACCTGACCCGACTTGATCCCACATGTCGACCTGGTCTGCTGACCTGACCTGGTCTGAAAAGACACCGCCGAGGTAATTGGACCATACTTGACCTAAGCAGACCTCACTTAACTCGACCCCAGCTGACCTGACCTGACCTGACCTGGCCGTGCAGCTGAGCTGACCCGGCTGCACGAGGAGGAGCAAAGGCGAAGCGAGCAGCTGCAGAAGGAGGCGGCCGCCGCCGGCCATGCGCGCCAGCGTGCGGACGAGCTCGAGACGTCCCTGCGCGACGCTCAGGTAACACCGCCAGCTAGCGGTCCAACTGCTCAGAGTCGGCCCGTTCAGAGTCCGGCCACTGAGAGTTCACCGAGGCGGCGGCTGGCGTCGGCTGGCGTCGGGCTTGTGCTGACACACCGCCGGTGTCAGGCGGTGTGTCGGCGCGCTGATCGCGGTGCCGGCGTTATCGACGCGGCGAGGCTGTCGTGGCATCCCTGACGCCGCCAGCGCTGCCCACGTTCGTTGCGGGCCGCTGCGGTGCGGTGACGGCTCCATTTGGTGTCGCCTGTCAGCGGGCCGGATGATCCGGGTCCATGGCAACTGCGGCCCGTGGTCGTCATACACGGGGCTTGTCTCGGCTGGGGTGGCTAATTGACCCTCCTCCCCCCCCCCCTCCCCCCCCCCGTCTCCGCGGCGCCGACGCAGCGTGAGAACGAGCTGCTGCGCTCGGCGAATGAGAAGCTGTCCGAGATCGGCAGCGACCAGGAATGGCAGCGGGAGCAGCAGGCCACGCTGTCATCACTGCGGGCTCAGGTGACCTGTTTTTTTTTATCTGGCTGCGGGCTCAGGTGACTGTTTTTGGTCTGGCTGCGGGCTCAGGTGACTGTTTTTGGCCTGGCTGCGGGCTCAGGTGACTGTTTTTGGTCTGGCTGCGGGCTCAGGTGGCCGTGTGTCCGAGCTCGTGTAACCCGTGTTTTTGTTGCGGGTCGAGGAAGCGATTTGTCGCCACTGCACTAGCTTTAAGTCTTTCCTGTGAGACTAATTGGCTTCTGTTTTCCATCAAGCAAAAGCAGTCCGTTGTTAGGCGAGTGCATATTGCTCCAATGAGTCCTGCCATCAACTCTGCAGTCAGTATGCGTCTGTTAGTCCTCCTCATGGGTCACTGTCCCCATGCTTGTCTGCCTCCCCTTACCCCGTCGGTTCGTCCATCGGCCCTGGTGCAGCGGCCGGCCATCGACCTGACCTGACCTGACCTGACCTGATCTGACCGCTGCGCCCTCCGTCGTCAGCTGGCCAGCGTCGAGTCCAGCCTGCGCGGCGAGCAGGCTCGCGGCCGCCAGCTGGCCGACCAGCTGACGGCCGAGCAGCAGCGATCCTGGCGGCTGCAGGCCGAAGCTCGCGACCTGCAGAGCCAGCTGGCGCTGCGGCAGGTGGCGCTGGTGGCGCCGCCGCCGCCGCCGCCGCCGCCGGCTGTGGTGGTGGAGCGGCCTCGCCCCAAGCCTCGCACTCAGGAGAAGGTCAGGGCGGGTGGCGTCGCCGCCGCCGCCGGGCTTACGTCTCGGTCCGGCGGCGAGCGGTCGCGTGTGCAGCCGAGGATACTCTGTGTACGGAGGGTGATTAAACGATGATCTTGATAGGGCGAACATTACGACGAATAAGGCGACAGAAGCGTTTCATAGTCGAAGACTCGAATGCTCGTGTGATACTTTTAATAGGCGCTGGCCACTGACGTTCGTTGGTCACAAGCTAACCACTGCTTCACGTCTCCGGCTCAAGACGGCTGTTTCCGTGTCGGCTGTGAGTGTTGTCCGGCGCGCCGTCGGCTGTAGGCCGTGGACGGGCGCTGGCCGGCGGCGGGCGAGCGCCGGCGGTGACCGGCCGGTGTGCCCGCAGGCGGTCTGCACCTCGCCGCTGCCGGAGCCGGCCGCGCCGGCCGAGGGCGGCCCGCCGACGCCGCGTCGTCCGCCCGACACGCCCACCTCCGAGCTGCTGAGCAAGGTCAGTGGCCGGCCGACGGCGTCTGTCCCTTGCAGCAGCAGACGCCGGGCTGAGCGTTGCGGCCTGGGCTGCGACGCACACCGGTCCAGCGAGGGCGCGAGACCGCGGGTCAGGTGGCGGTGTTGTGTGTCGTGTGAAGTGCGGGGCCTGGGCTGCGACGCGCACCGGGCCAGCGAGGGCGCGGGACCGCTGGTCAGGTGGCGGTGTTGTGTGTCGTGTGAAGCGCGGGGCCTGGGAGCGGTGCGCACCGAGCCAGCGAGGGCGCAGGACCGCGGGTCAGGTGGCGGTGTTGTGTGTCGTGTGAAGTGCGGGGCCTGGGAGCGGTGCGCACCGAGCCAGCGAGGGCGCGGGACCGCGGGTCAGGTGGCGGTGTTGTGTGTCGTGTGAAGTGTGGGGCCTGGGAGCGACGCGCACCGAGCCAGCGAGGGCGCAGGATCGCGGGTCAGGTGGCGGTGTTGTGTGTCGTGTGAAGTGTGGGGCCTGGGAGCGACGCGCACCGAGCCAGCGAGGGCGCAGGATCGCGGGTCAGGTGGCGGTGTTGTGTGTCGTGTGAAGTGTGGGGCCTGGGAGCGACGCGTGGCTTTCGAGGAGTGGTAAAAACTGCTGGTGCTTGGGAGGCATGTGGAGGATGAGGACGGTCGGTTCGGCTGGTTGTGTGAGAGGGGAGGGGAAAGGGGGCCAGAAGGCGGTCGGCACCGGTCGACCTGTGACCCGTGCCGGGCCGCTCTGGCCGCAGATCGACACCGGCGAGTCGGTGGCCAAACAGTTGGCGGCACTCCACTGCCAGTACGTGGAGACGGTCCAGGAGCTGGAGAAGACACGCACCCTGCTGGACGTGCAGAAACAGGTCAACACCGCCCAGCAGCAGGAGGTCAGTTTAGAAACAGGTCAACACCGCCCAGTGGCGGGTCGGTTCGGAAGCAGGCCAGCACAGTCGAGCAGCAGCAGGTCCAGACGCCGGGCAGAGTTTTGCGCGGTGACGACGTGCGGTGCATAGTTGACCTCGGTCTTTGTGCCGCCCCTGGATCTTGTGGATCAGTGACCCAAGGGTCCTGTTCGCTTTTCTGTAAATACTCCATTCATTTGAAAGTTTGCCCTTCTGCGCGGTTCTAATCGAGCGAGACGGACCACAGTAACGTTACAACGCAGTCGTCAAGTAGCGTTACATCAGCAGTAAGTGCGCCTGGTGAGTGCCGTCGGCCTGAAGACAGAGACCTGGAGATTACTACTGTTTTATCTATGTGAATCATGTTCCTCACTAATGAACTGAACAACTTATGCAAAATCTGCTTTGTGAAACTAAATATCAGATTGCGACCTGTACGCCTGCACGAGTGATGCACGAACCATGCTGACGGATTGCCAATACTGTGTTCTATTCGTATTTTTGCGGCACTCATTTGGACCGACGCAAGGCTGATGTAGACGTGTCTCCGTATGAAGCCGTCATGCAGGCGCTGCCCCTGTGCGTCCGTGCTGTGTCGCCGGTCACCGGCGGTGCTCCGGTCCGGTCCGGCCCCGCCGACCTTCCCCCGCCGTCCGGCAGGTGTCTCTGCTATCGCGCCGGCTGACCGAGCTGGGCCGGGCGCGCGACAAATCCGAGGCCGAGCTGCGGGCGGCGCTGGAGGCACGCACCGGCCGTCTCCTGCAGCTCGAGAACAAGGTGCGGCCACCGCACGCCCCCGGCCGCCGTGGGCGAACGTCGAGGAGGGGCGGGGTGGGGGTGGGGGACTGCACGGAGTTCGGAGAGGCGTCATTGTTTGAGGCGAGGGTGGGAGGGTTTGAGGGTCTATAGGCTGGTGTGTGGCAAGCAGTATGGAGCATTACGATGTAAAGTTTCATGGCTTAGAAGTAATTGGCAATTTTCTTTAGGCTCAGAGTTGGGCGACAATTTAAGGCACTTGGTGAGTCATCTGTTTGCCATATTGCATTGAGCTACCGTTCAGCATTCGCAGAACAGACATCTGACACCTGACATCATCATGCGCCAAAGAGACATCTGAGGTAGCTGTGAAACCACCAGATGCGCACGATGTGGAGTGCTATGAGGGGGCGGGGGTCAGCGATGAGAGTGCCACGAGTAAACCATAAGTCTTGGAATCCGTTCGGCTGCTGTTCTACACAAAGACGCCGTGTTGGCGGGTGGGCTCTGTCCAGCTGTCCAGCCCAGCGTTTCCCGCCCCGGGCGGGGGGGGGGGGGGAGGCAGCCGCCATCTTGATGATCACCATCGCCATGGTCCATGATCCGTGTATGGGGTGCTCGCCCGAGCCTCTCCCGACCACCGCCTGAGCCTCCCCCGACCACCTCCCGAGCCTCTTTCGGCCACCGCCCTAGCCTCTCCCGACCAATGCCCGAGCCCGTCCCGACCACCGCCCGAGCCTCTCCCGGCCACCGCCTGAGCCTCTCCCGACCACAGCCCGAGCCTCTCCCGACCACCATCCGACCGGCGCCTCCTGTGCCGGCAGCTGCGGGAGGTGGCGTACCGGACGCCGGGCGGCGGCGCGCCGCGGCCGGCCGCGCTCGACGCCTCCATGCAGCTGGAGCCGGGCTGCTGCCTGTTCGAGCTGCACGTACAGCTGCTGACGCTGACGGCTGAGGCGCGCCGTCAGCTCGGAGAAGCCGGCGTCTTCCTCACCTGGATGTTCTACAACCAGGTGCGCGCAACATAGAGGGATGAGAGGGGGGGGGGGGGGACGCTCGGCGACGAGATCCGTGGGGTGTGGGAGGGAGGGGGCCTGCAGTTGCAGATCTGCTGAACGCACAGGTGGGCGACTGGCTTGAGACTTGAGGGTTGCCGTCGGGCTGCGCGCGATGTTCCCGGGAGCTTGTGGTATGGATCTCAGGCTGGGCTGCCGGCATGGCAGGGGGGTTCTGGGAATGGAGTTGGGGGCCCTGCGCCCACGGCCTAGATGGTTACGTCTCTTGGTTATATCTATAGATGGTTGTGTCTAGATCTTGCGTCGGAAGTGGCTTTGAAGTAGGTGCACTCGTTCAAAAGGCCACCTGATGGATCGGTGTATGTAGACGTGGAAAAGTGGGGTTCAATGTTCGCCGGGGGTTCGATGGCGTTGGTTGGAGGGAGACGCGTTAAGCACTACGTGCCTTGAGATTCCGTGCTGTGACGCAGTTCCATCGAGCCTCGTGACCCTCCCTTTGTACATGGAGGGATTGCGGAGATCCGTGTGTCGTTAAGTCAGTTTTTACATTCAAAATTCAGGCGATACCGTTCGTCTGTACACATCAGGGTGGTGTGTTAGAGCCGACCAGCTTTGCCTAGCAACGTGATTTGATCTTAAGTGTTCAGTAATCAAGTATTTAAGTGGTTAATTTGGTGGTGTATTGAATTGTGTAGGTGATGTAGTATTAAACTATGACTTTACACATGTATGCAACTTAGATAAATTTGATTTACTGTTGAAAGTAAGTTGTCTTTTCGCAGGACATCCATTACACACCTGTGATGAGAGGAGACCTGAACTTCGACTGTTCTTCGCTATACAAGCTGTTCGTGGACCGTGCCCTGATCCAGTATCTGGCCAACGTGAGTGTGCCGAGTGCAGCCGCCCCCTCCTCTCCCCCGTCCCCGTCCGGCGGCGGCAGCGGTCCTGGTGGTGGCTGCCAGGCTGGGCGGTCAACGCCCGTGTATGCCGTCCGGGAACCCCGCACCGGATCCAGCCAGGCAGCCCCATGTGCCGCGTTCTTTTCTGCGCGCTGTAGCTCCGGGCGGATTCACAGTTCTCTCACCTGGACCGCCCGCTCGCGGGGCCCCCGCCCCTCTCCCACGAATTGATCTGTAGAGCGACATGGTGTGGCAGCGCTGGGCAGTGAGGGTGGCTGGCGGCGCCGGGCGGCGCATTCAGCGCAGGGCCGCCTCCGTTTGTCAGCCTGTCTGGGTTTGTGGCGGTGCGGCAGCGTGTCGAGATGCTGGTCACGGCGTGCATGTCCGGCCGAGGCGCCCGTGTCCGGCTGGGACGCCCGTGTCCGGCCGAGGCGCCCGTGTCCGGCCGGGACGCCCGTGTCCGGCCGAGGCGCCCGTGTCCGGCCGAGGCGCCGGTGACCGGCCGGGACACCCCCGTGTCCGGTCGAGGCGCCCGTGTCCGGCCGAGGGGCCCGTGTCCGGCCGGGACACCCCCGTGTCTGGTCAAGGCGCCCGTGTCCGGCCGAGGCGCCCCTTTCCAGACGGGGCACCCTGTCTAGCCGAGGCGCCCGTGTCCGGCCGGCGCGCCTGTGTATGGCCGATGCGCCCGTGTCCGGCCGAGATGCCCGTTTCCAGACGGGGCGCCCTGTCTAGCCGAAGCGCCCGTGTCAGCGGCGGTGTGCGCGCCACCGGCCAGTCGTCAGCCGGCGGCCGCTGAGGCTGTGCCGTGCTGCAGGAGCACGTGACGGTGGAGGTGCACCGCACGGAAGGCGAGGCCGACTGCCGCCAGCTGGGCACGGCCGCCCTCAGCTGCCGAGAGATCCTCCAGTACCCCAGCAACAGGTGGGTGGCGCTCACGCCTTCCGCCCCTCAGCTGCCCCGAGATATGTATTGTTGCCCTATGTAACATACCACACACGCTTTGCCTTACTTATGACGCGTCTTTGTTTGTGACAGGTGAATGCTCAAATGTAGGTATCAACAGCGTTCTCGCAATGTAAAGTGCCTCTCAAAGCTTGTTATGAGCACCGTTCGCGTCTGATCGTCACCAAGCCGCGGAGAATTAACATCATCCAGGATAGCAGCTGCTCTCCTTGGTGAGCGTGTCCAAAGAGGCCTGTCGGGCACACACGCAGCGACGTTAAGCAGTAGGGGTGGTCACAGGATCTTTGGGCGCTGTCTGCCGGCCGCACACTGGTTCAGCTTCTCTGTATCCGCGCGCGTGGTCGGTGAGGGACGCGGTGCCGCCGCGGTCTCGAGCTGCCGGCGGCGGCGGAGGCCCTCGTGACCCCCCCCCCCCCCCCCCGCCCTCGCCCCGGCCGCAGGCTGCACGGCACGGCCGAGCTGGCCGGCCTGGGCACGCTGGTGTACTGGTTCCGCGCCGACGGTCCGCTCCTGGAGTTCCTGCAGCGGGCGCCGCCGGCTGACGACGCTCGTCGCATGGTACGCTCACCGGCGCGGCTCGGAGGGGCCCGGAGCTCTGCGGCGGCGGTGGGCTCCCGGGAGAGGGCGGGCTTGGTTATTACAACCTGCCTGGGGGAGGGGAGGAATACGATTGGATCTGTGAATAGGGCAGACCTTGCTGCAACGAACGGACCGTTGTGTATTTTTATGGAGTTGTTCCAAATAGTTGCAAATATAGCAAGCTTATGTCATAACTGACACCTGGAGACGTTATTTATCAATAAAGGGCCCATAGTTTAAGCCAAACACAGCAAAAGCGTACAAACTTATTGCATTTGATGTGCTTATTCACTGCCAGCTGAGCCGACCTGGCTGTTCGGCAGGACGGTGACGCCGGCCGCGGCGGGGACGGCGCCGGTGACCAGACGATCGTGGCCGGCTCCCCGGATATCTGTGAGCCGGCGCCGGCGGCTAAGGCCGGCCGAGGCCCGGCCGCCGTCTCCACACCGGTGCGGCGGCGGCTGGCGGCGCGCGCGCCCCCCGCCTCCGCTCCCACCACCGCCGCCGCCGCCGCTGCCGCCGCTGCTGCCGCCGGCGGCGGCACCGGCACGAGCAGCTCGGGTCGCCGCCCGTCGGCCGACACGTCGCCGCCGGGCGCCGTCTCCGACTCGGAGCCGACTGAGTCGGAGCGCACTCCCACAGCGGCGGCCGGCGCGCCGTACTGCCGGCCGGCCGGGTACGCAGCGAGGCAGACGTGGGCCGCGCGCCGCCACGGCCCGCCGCGCGCAGGCCAGCCGCCGGCCCGCGGCGGCCGCGGCGACGCCGTGCCCTCCTCCCCCGCCGCTGCCGTCACGCCCACGGGCCGGCCGGCGCGACGGCGGGGGGACAGCGGACCGCGGGCCGTGCCCGAGCCGTCCCGCCGGGCGGCGCCGGGGCGGAGCCCGGCCGCCGCGCCGCTGCCGCGCCGGGACGGCGAGGGCGTGAAGCCGGCGCCGCGGGCGCGGGTGGTGGAGCCGGCGCGGGTGCGTTCCGGGCCGCGGCCGACAGCCAAGCAGGAGCGAAGCGGCGAGACGGCGCCGCCGCCGCCACCGCGCCACTCCGGCTACGCCACGTACACGGAGTCGTCAGCCAGCGACGCCAGCAGCGTGGAGGAGCAGGAGGCGGCGGCAGGGCCCCGACAAGACGGTCATGTCGGGTGGCGACCGGCCGCCGCCGCCGGTCAAAGGCTATCAGGTGCAGGGTGAGTGGCTGGGGCGGCTGGAGTGGGACAGCGGAGGGAAGGACCAAGCGGTGCAAGACGGAAGGTGCGGCTGTCCTTTGGCGTTTTGGGCTGAGCTTGGTCTGGGCCTCCCACCGCCGAGGTACACTGGGGTGGGAATGCGCGATGTATGGGCTTCGCAGAAGCAGTGGCCAAATATCCAGATAGTATCAGTGATGTACACGTACGTTGTAGACCCCCGTATCTTCAGTGCAGACCGTTCGCTGGCGTGTCCCTCCCTTCTGCTGGCGGTGCCGTGCCGTGCCTAGGCTATTCCTGTCCTCGCCACCGCGTGCTTACACTCAGCCGGTGCGCGCCGCAGTGGGCGGCTCCTCGCTCAGCGAGGAGGGGCCCGGCTCGACGTCAGACGAGGCGGCGGCGCCGGCGTGCCGTTCGCCGCTGACCGCCGGCCGCTCGCCGCCGCCGCCGGCCGAGGCGCCCAGCGCGCCGGCCTGGGGCGGCGGCGCCGGCTCCGACGGCCTGTCGGACGGCGGCACGGACGCCGGGTCTGAGCGGGCGGCGCCGGCGGCGGCGGCCGAGCCGCGCCCTCTGCGAATCGCGGCTGACGTTCACCGCCGGCTGTCGGCGCAGAGCTCGCCCAGCACCGGCACCGGCACCGACAGCGACGGCGTGGTGCTGCACCGGACGCACGCCGCACAGGTGAGCAGCGGCCTGGCCAGCGGCTCGTCAGGGATGGTCGGACAGGGGCGGTGAGCAAGAGAAAACGGGCGGGACGCACTTGAGGAGCATGCGCTTAACGACTGAGGCATCCAAAGCAGCGGAGGTGCGGAAAGGGGAGGGTGAGTATGCGGCGGGGAACAGCTCGAGAGGCATTGATGGGAAGCGTACTGACGACAGGAGCGACGCGCGTTGGTGCCGTCAGTGTGTGGCCGGCTCGTCGCGGCCTCGCCTCCGTGCCTCGGGCTGTCCGCTGACCGTCGCCGTCCCTGTCGGCAGCCGGCGGCCGCCGACACGGTCACCATCACGGTGCACTCGGTGACGCTGCGACCGGACGCCGAGCTGCCGGAGCCGAGGGCTGGCGAGCGGCCGCGCCTCTTCGTCGAGTACCGCTTCCTGGACGTGCCGGCCGAGCAGCTGGAGACGCCGGTCTCGCTGCCGCTCGGGGAGCCCAGCCAGCCGCTGCACTTCAACTTCAGGAAGGGTGAGCCGGCCGGCCGGCTGCGGGCGGCGCCGGCGCAGGTGGCCTTGGTGCCGGTCTCTAGGACTGCCTGCTCGCGCCACGCCCGTCGTGACTGTCACCGGGCGCTGCCTCACTCGTGTTTCCTCGTGTGGTGAGAGGACACCGGCCGGACGTGCCGGTAAACGGCCCGCGGTCGGCGCGGTCGGCAGCGTGGTGCTTGTCCGACGGACTGTATCCAATCACGCGCTGCCGGTGCGCGGCCCGCTGGCCGTCACCGGCGAGCCGGGTGTGACGGACGGCGGCGCTCACCGGCAGTGATCACGGTGGGCGGTCTGGAGCACCGGGAGCGGCGCCGTCTGCTGGCGCGCCAGCTGCGGCGCGGCGCCGACCACGGCGGCCTCGTCACCTTCACCGTGGTGGCCGAGCCGCCCGACTCGGTCGACGAGTCCGCCGAGTGTACCGACGTCGGGTGAGGCTGGCCACCGGCGCTGCCGAGGCGCCCGGCGTCGCCCGGGTCGGCCCGAGCCGGCAGGCGTCGCCGGCGGTGCTGCTGCTGGGAAAGGCCGTGGTGACCTGAGCGTTCGTCAAGGTCCGGCGGAGGCCGGGTTTCATGTGTGGTCAGCCGTAAAACTCCAATCATCATCATCATCTGTGGCCGGGTTTGCCATCGTGTGTATACGTTCGTGTGCCGCTGCCTGAGCTGCGTGATGTGTAACATGGGTGACAAGCCTGCCGTGCCTGGCCTGATTTGGCCCTGAGGCCCGTGACCACAGGTGCGCCCATCTCAGCCGACCTGACCCGCTGACGGGGGTCGTGACCCGACCGGACTTGTGACCGGAAGATACGCCCACCTGAGCCTACCCGAGCTGCTGACCTCGGGCCGTGACCTGACCTGACCCATGGCCGGCAGATACGCTCACCTGAGCCTGCCCGAGCTGCTGACCTTGGGCCGTGACCTGACCTGACCCATGGCCGGCAGGTACGCTCACCTGAGCCTGCCCGAGCTGCTGAGCTCGGTCCGTGACTCTGACCTGACCCATGGCCGGCAGGCACGCCCACCTGAGCCTGCCCGGCTGCTGACACCTCGGGCCGTGCCTGACCTGAACCCTGGCCGGCAGATACGCCCACCTGAGCCTGCCCGAGCTGCTGACCTCGGGCCGTGCCTGACCTGACCCATGGCCGGCAGGCACGCCCACCTGAGCCTGCCCGAGCTGCTGACCTCGGCCGTGCCTGACCTGACCCATGCGCCGGGCATGATACGCCCACCTGAGCCTGCCCGAGCTGCTGACCTCGGGCCGTGCCTGACCTGACCCATGGCCGGCAGGCACGCCCACCTGAGCCTGCCCGAGCTGCTGACCTCGGGCCGTGACCTGACCTGACCCATGGCCGGCAGGCACGCCCACCTGAGCCTGCCCGAGCTGCTGACCTCGGGCCGTGACCTGAAGGAGAGTCGGCTGCCGCTCAGCTCGCTGGCCGGGGAGCCGGCCGGTCACGTGACCGTCAGTGTGCAGGCGCTGCAGGCGCTGCGAGCCGCCGCCGGCCAGGCGGAGTAGGCGGGCGCCAGCGCCAGCCTGCCGGCAGCAGGTGCAGGCGCCGTGGTCAGGCTGCTGTCAGTGCCTGCCTGCGGTCAACAGTGATGCGGCGGGGGTGGGCGATGACGTCACGCGAGGGAGCGCACAGGCTCGCCGCCAAAGACGGAAGCGCTGCCGATCTGTGCTGGTTGGGAGGGACAGCGGAGCGAATGTGACGCCATGATGGAGCGCATTTGGTGATCGTGAGTGAGCCGCCCGGGGGTCAGACTCTTCAGATTGCTACTGTTCTCACCCGATTGCATTCTAGTCATTCTAGTCATCCTAGTCATGGTCCGTCCAGCTGAAACCTAGCCAGAGACGTTCTCCGACGGGAATAGCCCACAGTCAGGGCAGCTGGATTGCACGTAGTGGGGAGTTAGCGAGGCTCGTGGGGTGCCGCACGCTCCGCTCGGGGATCTCAGACGCCTGCCAGCAGCACCTGCAACCACTGCCTTATGGCTGCGGTATTTTGCAAGCCGTCCATACGCTGTGACTGAGCGTGTTCAGCGCTGAGAGGATGTGTTCAACATCTGCCTGTTGTGCCGGCGGTTCGGGCGACACGCGCGGTCGAGGCTGGAGCGCGCTCAGAGTATTCGCGGAACAAACATACGTGCAATGCTTACCGATTTCGATCATGCCATAGAAGTGTGTGAAAAGCGCGCCTCCGTATGCACATCTCTACTTACCGTCGCTAGTCGTTTAAAGCTCGTCGCGGCGGCGGCGCCGTGGCCCTGCCACCTGTTGGGATGCGGGCGAGCCTGTAGTACAAACGCCGGCCGCCGTGGCGTGGTCCTCTCCTCGTTTGTACTTTTGTACCGTCGCGAGAGCGGACTGGCGCTCGGGCCGCGGCCGGTGGCCCCGCTGGCGCCTGCAGAGACGGCGCGCTCGCCGGCTGTTGGCGTGCGCTGCTGGCGCCCGGCCGGGTGGGAAGTACCGGGACGCCCCAGGCGCCCGGGGCAGGGGGACGGCGTCAGCAGGCGTCTCCCCCGCCTGCGTCACAGCCTCGCCGTCACGTGGTCCTCTCGCTGAATAAACGTCCTTCCGACGGGATGTATTCGAGCGTCTCGTGTGGCAGAAGGCGAGAGGACTCTGATCTCACGAATGCCGTCATCATGCCTTTCTTCGACGCATATTCCACGCGCGTTGGGGCTGCTAGCCATAGAACCAAAGAAGGCCAGGTCTAGGAGAGGTGACTGTGTCTTCTGTTCGGGCAGTTCTCGCACCTGGCTTAGGCCATCGCGCCCAAATGGTCGGCCCGGTACGTGAACTCTCGGCGGGGCTCTGTCTGTGCAACCTTAAGTGCTGGAGGACGGAGCGGCAGCGGGGGACCGGGCCCGCCGGCGCCTCGGACCAGCCCAGCGGCGCCTGATTGCACGTGATGGGAACAGCCGACTGCCCGCCGGCTGATCGGCCGGCGCGCCGCACGCGATGTGGCGCGCGGGGCGGGACCGGCCCTCCAGACGCAGAGGACCTGCCAGGGTGGCCAGTGAAGGACAGCGCTGGCAGCTGCAGCCACAGAGGAGCTGCCAGGGTGGCCAGTGAAGGACAGCACTGGCAACTGCAGGCACAGAGGAGCTGCCGGGGTGGACAGTGAAGTACGGCACTGGCAGCTGCGGCCACAGAGGAGCTGCCAGGGTGGCCAGTGAAGGACAGCACTGGCAGCTGCAGCCACAGAGGAGCTGTCAGGGTGATCGGCAGACGGATGGCGAGCACCCTCATTGCGTTTCCGGGCGCTGACCAACGCACGGTTGTAACGCCGTTTTGGGGTGGTTACTCGTGCGTCCGTGTCCGCGGGGAGGCCGGCAGATGTGAAACTGGCGCTTGGTGGTGCATGCGTCTGCGTTCCAGGACTGGCACGGCGGAACGGGGCATACGTTGCTGCCGCCAAGTGCTGTGCAATTGAGAGTGAAAACTGTGCCGGTGTCCGCTTCTCCCAAATCCCGCGAGTTCAGTGTGCATCAAACCTCCGCCAAACACAGGTTACTTTCGAGCAAAAATATTGCTTCCCAAAAATTAAGCGATTTTATGCCGGTTGTGACCTAACGCAACTAAACAGCATGGTTTGGATCGTGCATTTGAGGCGTCAACAGATGCTGATTGGCTCTTTAGATGAGGCTCCTTTCGGTAGTCATGCAGTTTCGGGCTATGGGATGGACAAGAGTAAAAAGATAACAGCGTGGCAAAACTACACGCACCTACGTCTATTCAACTACGTCAACTACGTCCACTCGCCGAATATAACCCCGCACGGGGACCCCTATTTGGGGTTTGTGCTTGCCGTTCCGATGGGACTTCACCACGCGACACGTGGGCATACTAACGGGAGGTGCGTGTGGCCTTTCCCGGACGAATGGGATGTCGCGAGGATTCAGGGTGAAGCAAGAAGGAGGAAAGAACAGCGGGTGGCGGAGACTGCACTCTCGATCTTTGTATTCTATGTTCACGTTAGCTGTCAGCCAAGGTAAAGTCCGTTAAATGCACAGGCTTCTCCACCCAGTTTGGGAAGATATCCTCCTTCACCCGTCGCCATCGCTCTCCGTAACACTTGGCCAGACCCTTCATCTGCTTGTAAGACAAGCGTTCCACTCCATCAACTGACAGGCGCATCTCGGTCGGCAGCTGTTCGGGACCGACATCTTTCAACAGTTGAACAAACTCCTGCATCATGTCGCGTCGACAGATGGCGACACGCGCCGCCGCCGTCCCGCGGGCCTTCTTCGTGACGCCCTGCCGTACGCCATCTGCAAACACCTCGAGCTCGCGCGCACAGCCCAGGCTCCAGGCCACGCTGCAGGGCGATGGTACAACCCTGGAAGCGCTGCCCTCCTCCACGCCCCGGTTCGCGTCCTCCCCCTCCCGCCGGGGGCGATCAGTGCTTTCTTCGCCAGCGCGACGCATCACGGCCGCCTTGCCGAACTCAAACTCGAGCCGGCTCTGCGCGATCAGCGGCGCCGGTCGCAGCGCCGTCCGCTCCACCAGCGCGCGGCGCATGGCCGCAGCGCTGTACGGACACCGGCCGATCACCACCGAGCTGAGCGGCACCGGCCACGGCAGCAGGCAGCTGAGCAGCGCGCCCTGCACGCCCACCAGCAGCCACTTGGCCAGCTTGTCACTGCACGACATCGAGAGCGTCGGCTCGCCGCGGCCCGGCTTGGTGCGCAGCACGCCCGTCACGTGGTAGCCGGCGCCAGGCTCGCGCGGGTCCGCCCGCTCGCCGGCCACCGGCTTCGCGCCCGTCCGGTAGATGTCAGGCGCGTCGCCGTCGGCCGGTTCCGCGCCCTTCCGGTGGGCGTCGGGCGCGTCGCCGTCCACGCGGGCCCGCTTCGCTGGCGGTCCGGCATCGGCGTCCGGCGCACGAGGGAAGATGGAGCAGTCGCCGCAAGGCGTGTGGCTGGCGAAGAAGTGTACGCGCACACCGGCCCGTAGCTCGGCGCCGCCGCCGGCGACGACGCGGCGCAGGCAACACTCCTCGCCGGCGTACAGGCGACGCAGCTCGGCCAACAGGAAGCGCTGGAAGGCGCGGCGCGCCACAGCTTCGGCGTGAGAGTCGGAGACGGTGCGACCGGCGGCGCAGCGCTGGCCGCCACCCAGGCACTTGCTGCCGGTGCCCAGCGCCACCACGCGGCAGGCGCGGTGCGGCGGCTCGGAGAGTGCCACGCCGGCCAGCGGCGTCCAGTGGCGCGGCGCCGGCCGGCCGCGCCGCCCCAGCCGCGCCAGCTGCGCGTAACACGCGGCCGCCAGCGTGTCGGCGAAGCTCTCTGGCGCCACGAACGGAGCCGGGTCGGACCCTGTGACGTGACCGGCAGACAAGGCCGGGTCGAGTGCAACGTCATAGGAAGATGCGGCTGGATCGAGTCTGACGTCACTGGGCGATGAGGCCGGGTCGAGTGTGACGTCACTGGACGACGAGGCCGGGTCGAGTGTGACGTCACTGGACGATGAGGCTGGATCGGTTGTTACGCCACCGACTCCCGGAGCCGGGTCGAGTGTGACGTCACTGGACGATGAGGCTGGATCGGTTGTCACGCCACCGACTCTCGGAGCCCGAACGAGTGTGACGTCGCGAGGCGAGGCCGGGTCTGACGTGACGTCACAGGGCGATACGGCCGGCCGAGACATGACGTCACTGGTCGAAGCCCCGCCTCGCGTCCAGTCCAGGCGTGCCCGGCGGCCGGGCGCTGCCGTTCCTCGTCCTGCTGCGACTTCTGGCACCGGGCTCGGACTCCGACGGTCGCCAGACGTCGGCTCACTGGGCGGGTGCCGCCTCCCAACAGCCGCAGCAGCAAACGTGGCGGCACCCCCGCGACCGCTCTGAAAACGGGAACAGTCGCACACTGAGCCGCTACTAGTGCCACCTGCCTTCTCTACCTACGCTGGTGGCGGCAACGGCGGCATGGACGAGGGCGCGCGTGCCTTCGTCGGCCGCGTCCATGCTTAAACAGTCTGCTAGTGTCTATGACGAAAACCAAACGGAAACAAGTAGAGTATCTGGGTCTTGTATTCCATCCCGTGGACTACAACCACAGCACGAATCGCCTGTGCGGCGTAAGCATGGTGGATATCACGCAGTAAGGTGCAGCTTCCACCACCTCGGTCCAATATCATCACAGACGACTATCACTATCACACGACCTGCAAACTAAGGAAGCAGGACTACGTCACTAATGCTGGCGCCCACGACGTAAGAGTACAAAATACGTGGCTCGCCACACAGGCAGCCCAAACGATGATGATGATCAAGCCCTCAGAGGACGCCGAACGCTGGTCATTTGGCATCCAAATAGCAGACGGAAAGCCGCAAATGACCAGTTGCAGTATTGCACAGGGCGCTATTGGAGGGTAAGTACTTTGTTGAATCATTTTTTATATCGTACACTGCTGAAGACCCACCAAAGACATCAGCGCAAAGAACTGAAAAGGCTCAGAACCACCCGCTGCGCGCAAATATCAGTGGAGTTTAGGGCTGAAAATATAAGTCTGTACGAAAAAACGCTCTATAAAAAACATCGGACATCTGCATCGCTCCCACACAGGAACAGGAGACTGACTTACCAAACTATTGCACTTATTACCCGCGTCACTTTACGAACATTCCGTTCTTCATATACTGGCGATACGCAGCTGTACACACGCCTTATCACCATGGCAACGCGACAGCACGCCGTCAACAGGCCGCCAGCTACCTCGTCACCGAGACTAGACGACGCCAACTCATCCACTGGCGAGCCATAGACAGCCTAACCGGCGGCCCTCGCCCGCCACAGCACACATACCGCCCATCGATGGCGGGCACGGTCCCATAACCACGGAGCAGCGAACACAGCGCCGCGCCGTCCGCCGCCGGTGCATCCGAGCGGGAAGACAGACCGCTCAGCGCCGCCGGCTAGGCGTCCAGCAGGTCCAGTAGCGCCGCGTCCCCGCCGCCATCGTCCGCCGGCGGGCGGGGATCGGTCAGCAGGCGCTCCACCAGAGCATCGCGCTGTCCCGGCGGCGTGCCGAAGTACTCGCGCTGCAGTGGCGAGTAGCGCTCGCGCGCCGTGCCGCCCACGTCGCGGTAGCGCCAGTCGCGCCAATGCCAGTTGAAGAGCTCGAGCAGTTCGCGCTTCTGCGCGTCCGTCGTCAGGATCTCCCTGAAGGAGGAGCCATGGACGGTCAGGATCTCCCTGAAGGAAGAGGCGCGGATGGCCGGGACCTGCCCGCAGCAGAGGCGTCTCCAGTCACGCCGGGACATGAGGGAGGCCCGCCAGTGCAGGATCTCCCTTCTGGACAGACAGCTCTGCAGCCAGCGTCTTGACGGCGCTGACCCGAGGTCGGCACACAGTTGGCCTGGCACGACAGCAAGCATGCTAGGTGGTCACAAGCGATTAGGCAGCGCGTCAGGAGGCGACAATGATCTGGTAGCTTCCGAAGACGCCACCAGTCATGTCCAGCAGAACCAGCGGCCGAACAAAACGCGCGAAAAAACGGCGCGGATTTAGCGCATCGAACCGCCCGCAGAAGTGGACTTACGGCGGCGTCTTGCGGGGCAGTGCTGGCGCCTCCACTCCCTCCATCACCACCAGCGCGCGCAGCGCGAACCAGCCGCCATAGCGAGGGTGCAAGCAGCACCCGCAGACGCTGGTCTCGGCCGGCCACGGGTCGTCGGCGAGCTCGGCGCGCCGGTACAAGTGCACGGCACCACTTACGTGGCCAGCCGTCTGCACCAGCACGCGCGGCCGCCGGCCCGGCGCCATGTCGAAGTCGTGCAGCACGCGCGCCGCCGCATGCACGCGCCGCGCCGCCGCCGGCAGCACGGCGCGCATGCACGAGTCGAGCGGGTCGCGGCGCGCGCCGGGCCGCCGGCCGGCGCGCCGCAGGTGTGGCACGAAGCAGCGCTCGAACATGGCCGGTGCACTCATAACGACCACGGCCAGCGTGTCTGGCGGCTGCGGCAGCCAGAAGCGCGCTGACACCTGTACGTTGTACCAGCCCACCAGCAGCGGGTGGCACTCGAAGCCCAGCGGCTCCAGCAGCACTCGCAGCGCCGCTGTCAGCTGGGTACCATCCGCGGTGGCGGCGGTGTAAGCAGCAGCACCTGCTTCAGGCAGCTGGGCAGCTTCGCACGAGTCGGGTACGCCACTCGGAGGCAAAGGAGCTGTATGCCGCCCTTCTTCTTCAGAACGTGTCGCCGGAGTATGCGTGTGGTTCGGCACAAACTGATCATCCGTACAAGCCATCTTCGTCTCATTTCTCGCGCGCTCGGTCTTCAGGGATGGCTCCAAGTTCAAGGACATCACCTTGATGCAGAAAAGCTGCTGGTGGTGGATTTTTCACTAATGACAGAAGTGTTTTGACTAGATGCAGGCTGGGGCACAAATCTTAGCTGTGAGAATCACAAGTTTGTAGCATGCTGGTTCACAGCACTTCACTCAATGTGCTTACAAATTCTGCAAAACAATCACATACAGATTATGGCCAGTGCTCACTTTTCTTTGGAATTTGAGGACTGTTCCACAACAGTACAACCTGAAAAAGCCTATCAAAAGCACCAGACAGACACATATCCAGCATCAGTATGCTGAACCTTGTGCTTATGTGTCCTACACTCAAGCCAGGACCAACTGTGCTGAATTTCCATGTCTCTGCAGTGCGAAAACCCACTATGGAATGTAGTTGCCTGATGTTACTTTGGTAGTATCACAATTCCTTGAAACATCAACCCTCTAAGCACTGAAGCTGGCTGCGACTGCACAAGCATTGAGTGCTGGGTTCAACGTGTACATGCACTGAAACTGGTGCTGTTATGACCACTTTTCTGCAGAACAGCAGGTCAGCACAACATGTATTTTTGCAGTGTGCACAGCAGATAACCTGTGATATATAAATTATTTGATATACTTATTCATACAAATGAAAAATACATATTCATATTAAATACATATTCATTTACATGCAAAACACACATGTCCCATACACTAATCTAGGGGCATGAAAAGCAGAGAGTGTATAAGCACTGCCTAAATAATTTTAAGCATTCAGAATATGTTCACATATGTGAACCATGTAAACCATGGTGTAATATCATATCTTGCAAGCCATGATGATGACATTGAGTCATGACATATTCAAAAGCTCACACTTCATGCTGATGTATACCTCCCACCCTTCCAATGACAGAAGGCATCATGTGGTTGAATCAGACTCAGTACTTCTGGTTCCCTAAACTGGCAGTGAGCCTGGTATGCTACTGGCACCCTGTATGGTATGCATATATGTATATACTAGCAGAAAACAGTGTACATGCATGGTGCTTATTCATCTCTGAATCGGAGATGAATAATCAGAAAATGTCTAAAATCAGAGACTCTGATTGAAGCCATTTTGCACAGCTGCAATGGCTCTGATGCTTATTGGTAGAGTATATTTAACGCATGTGGGGAGCAGGAACAAACTGGACGACCAGAAGCTAGGGGAGACGGAACGCGCGGTCGAAGACGCAACCGTGCGGCCCGACTGGCTCACCACTTGCTTTTGACAAGTTTCACAAGTCAATGTAACTACCATGTTTGGGTTGTATTAAAACACGTTTCATTTGTTCACAACAGCGATCTGAGCACTCAAATACACCTCCGGATAACCGCATACCTGCCCGACCACGCGCCTGATACGCTGATACAGGAGGAGCCCTTGCTCCCTCCTGCAAATGTCCCCTCGCTTCTTATGTCGCTGCTGCGTCGTTTTGGGATCCGCGCAATATACAACATTGAATTACTGTCAAAATTCCTTGAAGTTCGCCTTTTGCAGTAGTTTGCAATCAACGTTGATCATGCCGATGAGAGTAAAATATGCTGAAGTTTATGCCACCTTTGGGATTTTCTTGTTACGAGCATAATTTTATGACCGGTGCAGCTAAAGCTACTGATGATGATTTGGAGTTTGTGTGAAAGAGACATAGCCAGGAGACTGCCTTCCGGAAGTATATGGGGGGGGGGGGGGTCTAGGACCTGCAGGCTCGTGGACTCTTCTAGGCTATTTCACAGATGTTGATTTGTTTTCTTTTGGGTGAACTACTGGCCCCCAATGTCTCATATGGCTCCCAAACGGTAGCTTTGTCCGCCAGGGCTGGGGGCTCAATAGCATGCTAATCGCAAAGAGCATTTCTACCCATTGTTTGCCAGGAAAAAGGGACGAAAAAATTGAAATTGCGATGCAATGTTCAGTTGAGTGCAGTTGACTGGGAAAGCTACACGTTTAAAGTGCCGTGGTCGTACCGTATTCATTTGGACATCTTCTGCTTTCGCGCATGCTGCACGTTTTTGAGTATATGATTATTTTGTCTTGCTGATACTGGTCAAGTTTTTTCAATTTCTGAGCATTTTGTCACCATTCAGCAATGGTTCAAGTTCTACGGACTGCAGCAAGTTGCGCCATTTTGTCATGTCATATTGGAAAATGAAAGCAAACCCGGGCAAATGTAAAGACCAAAAAACGTGACCAAGTTATTAGCCTTTTACATTCTAAAGAGCTGTTTAAAAGTTCTTTGGAACGCAACTTCAACCCCGACATGAATATTCCCTGGAACAGATACGAAAACCTGCCGATCGACACCAGCCGAATAAACCGATAGTGGTAATCATACGACAATGACCAAGAAAACAACATGAGCCATGTGGAGCATGCCTAACGCGAGTGCTGCGTTGCAGCCTGCACGCCGTCTTGTGGCTTCCAGCCGGGGGTTTCTTTGGAAGCCTTCGATTGTTGCGCACATTAACCAACTGGCTCTTTAATTCTGAAGCCGTGCACGTCCAACAAGGTGCAAAGCCGAATAGCATCGGCCCTACGTCGATAACCGAAACGTAGTTTTGACGGCCGACGGCAAACAAAATGATAATGATGCTTAACAGCATATTCCACCGAGACAGAGCAAGATAACGTATAAGAGCAGCGCCAGTTTCCTTGTCAGTTGGGGCACTCAAACTTCATACTGTGGAGAGGAAAGTGAGTCAAATTCGGAGAGAAGCCTGCTTGTAGTGCATTCAGTGATAGGCTTTCCCCGTTACCCCCCTCCCAGCCCCTTCGCATAACTACAACCCTGTATCGGAGGCTTACCGACCGTGACGCGTGACAGATTCGCCACCAGATTACTATCGGATCTAGTCAGATCTAGTTAGATCTAGGATTCAGGGTCCAACCCTGTGGTGGAGGCTTACCGACCGTGACGCGTGACGGATTCGCCACCAGATTGCTATCGGATCTAGTCAGATCTAGTTAGATCTAGGATTCAGGGCCCGTTCCCTCAGCAGGGACAAGGCCGGGACCCGCGATTTACATCGGTTGGGGCCTCTGTGTCAATGAGGGCTCCCGAGTTGGCTGGCGAAACATTTTCTGAGCAAGGACAGGGACGGGACCCAGAACGCTGGAGGGCCTCATGCGCTGGCCAGGACCCTCGGACAATGGAAGTGGATATGAGAGGTTACGACAAGAGTCCAAAATGAGACAGTGGAAGGCTCTGTGTTAATCGGAGGCCCGGTGCAGAAAGGGAAGCTCTCCATCCCATTTCCGCCAGCGGTCCGCTTCAGCAAGCGGTCTGAATTGGCGTCTCTGTATCAGGCGTTGGATATTTGTGGCGATAAGGGATCTCTTTGCGCCAATGAGGGGCCTCCAGAGTTTTTCAGTACCAAATACCAATGCCATGGGCCTCCGGCGTCAGGCAAACGACCAATGCATAACTGATCACTTTAAAGGCCTCCATACCGAGCAGGGGACCCCACTACCGCATCGCCTGCATGGCAACCGGCAGGCATCTCGCACTGTAACGGAACGGCCCTTTAGCCCCCAGCTGCCAAATATATTGTACGCCGTAGTGTTCTACCCACCGGGCCTTCGCTCGGACATGGTAAGGACCTTCCTTGGTGCCGAATAGGGCGACTTGAAATGGGGTCGAAAGTGAAAAAAAGCAAATACAAGCGAGTACTTCCACCCGTGTCCCAAATAAACATGTGGAAGATATTATGCAAAACAGTTTTGGGTCTGTGAGCTTAGAATCTTAAGTGACGTCATAAATATCAGAAGTTGTTTCTTTCAGAAATATCACCGTTTTCGTCCACCCGCTGGCCATCCCCTGATGTTACCTGCGGGGCCAAGCCGCGTGACCTACGGAGACTGCAACACCGAGCATCGAGGTTTTCGTTTTAAGACTTGCGAACGCGCATAATCAAGCCTATGTCATGCAATGCTTTCACTTTTTGATTCTGAGCAAAGGCTGGTCATTCCAAAGATGATTCGAGTTGGCCACGTCAACGCAAAATTATGACCCCATTTCGATTTGCAACATGCGCCCACTCTCACCTACGTTCACTATATATTTGTGCGGCTTAGAACAGTTTTGTCATAGCCCCTTAACGTCATCGGCATACAGAGAGTTTATTAGACCCCTATAGAATTGATAGCGCTGGTGTTTTTAAGCAGTCATTAAATGGCGCCGGCGTGCATGTATGTGCATGTATTCAAGGAACCATTAAATGGTTCCTTTAATACATGCACATAAAGATTCGAACAAAATTGTATCTTTCAGTGCCTTTTGGCTTTTGTTTCAGTTAAAAAGGCAAATTGAAATAAAGCAAAGAAATCACGCTCCTTGAAATCAATTGGCCGCATCCGATAATTGTTGGGAGTAGGGACATTTTATCTGGAGGGGTGAACCGAGCCCCGCAACACAGTTGTCCGGCCAAAGCATGCATTTCGTTCAGCTGACCCCCTGAAATGTGACCACTCACTGCTGGCGTGCCAGCCGCTCACGACGTCATTGTGGGATCACTATCGGCCGGCAATGTGAATCAGCCATCGGTCGAAATTGTCTTTTCTGTCCATATGGCCCCCTGGCGGCGTGTCACCAAATAAGGCCGGCTGGCCGGAGGTGTGATGCACATCAAACGGTGATTGGGGAAAAATAGTTATAATCACGCGCGAGGCCCATGCGCCCACGTCACACCACATCCGCGCAGTCTCAGAGGCGTGAAAACATGGAGTCGGTCATAGGCTGTGTGAGTTGATATGCATTAAAACATTGCTTCGCCAGAGTATATTCGAATAAGTTACTGCTCCCTTCACCATGAACACAGCAAAGTTTCCGGATTTGAATCATACGTTCCCAAGTGCATCAGAGCAGTTTAAAGAAAATGGTGGACTGTATAAAGTCCTAAACTGATCGCGTTCATCGTTGTCGTGGCCACGTGCTACCAAGTTCGTGTCTGAAATAACGGAGTCCACCGATGGCGTGGTCCTCCCCGATCCCAAATCGTCTTCCTTCCACTGGAAATTTAGAGACGGGTGAGAAGGACGTTTGCTGGCCTCCGCTGTCTTCCGACGGGCCTGGCGCTGCTTCTTCAGCAGAGACTGGCGTCCCTGGTGTTGTTGTCAATCCAGGTTTTGACGTACGTGACCCTGGCGTAGACACCCGGGTAGTTGGCCAGAGCGCAGCCGCTGCCCCAGGAGACCACCCCGATCAGGTTGTAGCGACCTCCGACCAGCGTGACCAGCGGGCCGCCGCTGTCGCCCTGGCAAGAGTCCTTGCCGCCGCCGCTGACGCCGGCGCACAGCATGCTGTCGTTGATCGTGCTGTACGCCTGTCTGCACTGATTGTTGGACTGGGTGCGCACGGTGACCTCACGCAGGGCCGTGGCCTGCGAGCCGCCCGAGGAGGTCGTGCCCCAGCCGCTGACGACGGCGTCCACGTTGACAAAGTCTCCGCTGGAAGGCAGGCACGCCGGCGCCACCTTGTTGTTCAGAGCCGAGAAGTTGATGGTCGTGGACAGCTTAAGCAGGGAGAAGTCGTAGCCGGACGAGGAGGCGGATGAATAAGCGGGGTGGTCAATGATCTGGGAGACGCTGAAGCGGAGCTCACCATCCGAGGTGCCGATCCTGTGCTCCCGAAGCAGCACCTGAATCCGGGACGCAGAGGAGCCTGCAGTGCAGTGAGCTGCCGTCAGCACGTACCGGTTGTTGATGACGGTGCCGCCGCAGTAGGTTCGGGTGCCGCCGGGGCTCACCAGACCCGCCTGCCAGGGGTACTCGTTGACCTCGGTCTGGACGCCGCCGACGATGCGCGACGCTCTGTTGGGGACGCCGCAACACTGGCCCCCGGATGGCGCCTGCGTGGTGGCAGCCGTTGTCGCAGCCGTTGTCGCAGGCGTTGTTGCGGCCGGTCCGCCACCCTCTGGGACGGTGATCAGACAGTAGAACCCGGTTCGCCTGACGCTCTCGTCGGATCTGAAGACAACCTGCAGCGTGGAGCCACTGACGGCGTTGATGCTACCGAGGTTGCCGCAGTACTTGGCATTGTTGATGGAGAGATAGTCATAGTCGCAGGTACTGTGACCCTCGACGCTGAATGTGGAACAGCTAATTTCGAGCACTTGACTCCGGGTGCCACGCAGGGTGTAGCTGAATCCAGCATTGTTGGGGTACCGCCCGGGGTAGCCGGGTGACGTGATGAAGTACGTGCCAGGCTGGAGCGAATACGTGGCTCTGTCTTCAGAGTCGGGCGGCGGCAGCGGCAGGGCGTGGCGCGGCTCCGGAGGAGGCGCCGACTCCTGCAGGCGAGGTTCTGGAGGAGGCACCGACTCGGAGCCGGCTCTCCCCGTGGGAGGCGGCGGCTTGGCGAGGGCAACGCCCAGCGCGAGACAGAGCACAGCCAGACGAAGCATTTTGCCGTGGTACAGTGTGGCTGCCTCGGCCACTTTTATACGGGCCAGCGGCGTGGCACAAGTGTCGGCTGTCAGCGGCTCACCGGGCGGATCCGACAGGGGCGTGACGGGCCCTTAGCTCCGCCGCCGAGACGTCGCAGACCTCGCGCCCGTCTGCCGACGCGCCGTCCAGCACTGTCGGCCCATTGTCATCGGTGAGGACTACCACTTGCTTGTCCGCCGACGGAAATCTCACAATAAGGTGACTCATATGCAGTTCCTTCTCTGTGTCCTAATGGGTAAAAAGCACCCTGCCGATCGTTTCCTTCGCTTCCCTCACCAATTGAGGCCATCGCAACACACGCACCTTTTTCAAGCCTTATGCACCTCACACAACTTTATGGTCTCTGAGCTGATTTCCCATGCGTCGGGATGACGTGCCGGTATGTGCTGAACACCCCAGGTGACTTCAGTGACGCCTGCTTGCCTGTCTTATGTATCACAAAACGCGGCTCAAGATGCAAACCTGCATGTCACGCGTCATGCTGGTTGAGGGCCACCCGCTGCTCGTTGATGCGGTGATTCGTGCTGACGTGTACCTGGCACGCGTAACTTCGTGGTCATATTTGTCTTGGCCCTGAACACAGTGTGCTATAGTGTCTGTAGCTCAGAAAGGAGAGGGCTTAAGTCCTAAAGGGGACATCACTTTGAACTGCACGGAATGAATGATCTTAAAATGGCTATCTGAGTTCAAAACCCGATAAAAACATGCATTGGTCCTCTAGAGGCTGTGCTGCTTCTCCGGAGTGCTTACAGCTGCAGATCTCTTGTCTGCAAATAGACGCCATCCAGGAATAAACGCTGCCGGGGATTGAGCTCGGCTTAGCACGTACCAATCTGAGTCGCTCCAGCTGAAATATTTTGCGTCATTATAAGTGGCAGCATTCCTCTGGTTATCAACAATATTAGCGTCTGGCGCCATATTGAGGTATGCAGGATCAGAATGGCATAACTTTGGAACAAATAGAAATAAATCAGGCGATTCATTTGCCTACTGCGTGCCGCTTTTGGCTGTAAACTAGGCATTGCGGTTAGGCTGGAGGTCATTCAAATTGTAATTATATGGTGGGTGAATCGGGATTCGAATTGAAATTCCATATTCGAACAGAATGAAGTAGATTTTAATTTGGCATGGAAACTGCGAGGCTTGAACGCCACGCAGTATTAACTTTACAGCCAATGCCGTTGGTCTCTGCTGATTCTTCTCAGCAATTCTTTCTGTGGCGCATTCGTACTCGCAGGCATGAGTGTGTAGGCGTTTGAGTTGTGTTTATTTTTATGAGGCAAATGAAAGTATATGACAAGGCAGTCCGTACGTACGCTGTCCAATGCCGTGAACATGCCGTCTTGCTTACTTCCAAGTAAAGTTCAAAGCAATGCAAACAATACAAACAAAAAATTCGTAGTATTTCCATACAAAAAGACGAGAATCGAAGCAAAATCGCAAAAAATACCTTTTGTTTCGGGGTTGGTAAGACGAAGTGGCCGCTGTCAGAATGAAGTGAACTTTTTGGTGAGTGTTCTTTTCCGCGCACGCGAGGGTAAGCCTCTTAAAGTCTAACTCGCATATGCATTGTGCTGCATCCGACCTAGGGTGCCTCCTCTTGAGAGTGCTTAAACTTAAACAATGGTGAACGACATCCTTAGAAAATAAAATGGCACTAAGGAGCCCAGTTTGCATGCACTTATACCCGTGGTGGGCCACTTTTTCGAGGGGGTCGCTGAGATTGAGGGGGTCTCATGTCTGATGATCGACCTTTGGATGTATGTCTTCCTGCTACCCTCGCTGCAATAATCCGTGGTGTTGCCTCCATAGGCACGGAAGAGAGAGGGGAGGAGGCAAAAAAGCCCTCAACTTTTGGACTGAGCGATGACGTTTCCCCAAGCTTGACGAGCTAATCTTGAGGGTTGCATGTACAAGTCGAGTTATTCCTCACAGAAAGTCGTTGAAAAATGGAGGTCAGACATGATTTTTCTCCACAATATTAAGTCTTTAGTTTTATATTCCTGTGTTTGTCCTACACGTAGATGCAGTCTCCTTTTGTGAGAACGGACAACTCTGGGTTTTGGTAGAAGCTGACTGTTTTGTGGTCCTCCTAAAACGTTACATCGTGAGTGCTGAATAGCTCGTGCGCTGTTTGGCTTGCCTTTAAGCTTCCTGTTCATCACCGCCATGTACAGCATGCTGACCACGAGGTAGAGACGAGTCTGGGCATAGGTACCTGCCACTGCCGCTGACTCATGGGGAGTTCGGAATTCCGCCAAGAGGAGACCAGTCGATATACCTTCGTCAAGAGACCAGTCAATATACCTTCGTCAAGAGGAGACCAGTCGACACACCTTCGTCAAGTTGGCAACAGATTCACGTTAGCATTCAGTTCGATATTCGCGAACTGAGCCTGCTATGGGTCCCATACTAGGGCTTTGCCAGTGTCAGTTGTGCTCGTCGTGTTGAGGTCAGTTTTCATTTTTATTTGAGTTTTGTGAAAGTCTAAGAAGTATAATTCAAAAGGCATGACCTTACACCCGCGACGACTCCACTCGTCGGCAATAGAAGCAGGCTTTGCGAGGAGCTGCGTTCCAGTCTTAGTTTTCCTACTCGAGGCGATCAGAAGATTCCGATACATATCTGTGCGGATGTTCGGATCATTCAAAAGCTTCCTTCAGGGCACATATCGATCTAAACATGTATCGAAATCGGTTTTCAACTCGACTAAAACAAACTGGTACGATGCTGCCCCTGGCATTTGGTGCCCCGCCCCCCCCCCCCCCCCAAGTTCTGGAATTCAGCCGTTTGATTTCCTGTCTGTATTTTTCCATTTTTGTTATACGAGTATCAGTCTTCATGAGCGTAACTCTGGACCGCTAGGCATAGGGCGGGCACACATGGGGCGTGCTCATTTTCCCCGGAGACCGGTGACTTCTGCCATTTTCAGGCCTATTCGTTTTCCGAGAAACACTGGGAGAATTATTTTCAACTCATTTTTCAACAACTAAATACTATGACATGCGGCATGTGCATGCCTTACCGATTGTGCACGTGATGTTGGTGTCGCATGCTGTATTGGCTTGCATGGTGGTTGCTTGCTGCATGCGGTCGTGGAAGCTTTCGTTGCTGCATGCTGTATTCCCTTATGCTAACTCCCAAGGCTGCGTGCTGTGTATGGCTAGTTGCCAGCTAATGAGTCATTTGTATGTGTTACAGAATGAGTGTTTAGGTCGACATTGTAGTACTTCATCAATAAGCTACAGTTTGGCAGTTATCAAATACCATCAAATTCAGGCACTTAAAGTGATCAAAACGACCATCTGTCGTTATGTGCGACGAAACCACAATACAAATTAGATCGCTGAGGGCACCCACAGCAAATAGTTCGAAAGTCAAAGATGCAATTTTTTCGCGATTTCTAACTCTAATTTGTAGGTAACCAAGTGGCGTTGTATGACATCGTTCACATTGGGATGCTGGTGGTGGTGCCATAGCGGCGAAAGTTGCTAAATTCTTTGGCTCGACTCCATATAATTTTTGGAAGTAAAACGTAGGGCTAACTCAACTGTTCGGTTCAGCCCAGTTAGTCGACTTGAGATGTATAACAAGTTTTATGGGTCACTACCGTGGGAACAAGTTGTTTTTGTGGTACATGCCTTGACTACAACGAAAGAGTAAAAATTTGCTATCTGCGTTAAGTTACGGAAGTGTTTCAGTCATCTTCAAGTAACATGGTTGTCCCAGCTATCGAGGGATAATAAATGTACTGCGCTGGCAGCGCGTAAAATGTCCGAAGCATTTGACCGCACATATCATCGGAATATGTACCTACTGCTTCGTGCGTTAAAATCACCAAGATTAACCATCCTATTTGAATAATCGACCAATCAAGTGCAATGGCAAGCGCGGTTTTGCTGTAGCCACAGGCAGATTCCTTCTCTTACTGTCCTGAGGATATGGGGTGCTGCTAAACAAAATGTGGCGCTTTCGGAACAACAGACGTAACTGAAGTAGATACAAAGGTAATTTTTAATATATCAAGCTGCATGCGTTGCACTTGACACGCTGCATTTATTCGAAATATTTGTTTCTGCCGGAGTATTGAATAATCACGATGAGGCCCACAATCGATATAAAAGCCTTTTATGTAGAAAAATATAAAAACTAAGCATTTCACGCAGACCCGTTTCTATCTTCAGCGACAATGTTCCCAACAGACAGACATTAGACGCACACATCATGCACACATGTCTTTAGATGCACACCTCAGAATCCATGGAACGCTGCACAATCGCAGCATGGGTCGCATTATATCAGTGGTTCACTGACAACCTGAAGCAAGAGCCTGCTCTCCTGGAAACCTCTGGCTCACTGATGGACCACAGCGTTGGCTCAGATGCATGCCATCTCAAAGAACACTGAGCATCGGGGAGAAACCAAGTTCAATATCGTATTGCACTAACCAATGCACTCAGCGCAGTGCACCACATGCAAGGCAATCATCGTTAATAGACGGATAAATGTGGTAGTAATGTGCATATAAAAGCAATGTTATGCACTTTATGCGAAAATGTAACAGCTAACAATGTTTACATCTGACGTCACTCCGGGGTACGCGCTAACGTCAATAATACATATTTCAATGACACGGCTCGCCCTTTTTCACCAAGTTTGAAAAATGGCCAAATTCCATTTGGCCATTTTTGAAATGGGGATGAAAAAGTAGAGGGCAGGGCATGCAAGCAGTTTTTGTTTGCCCCCTCCAAAAAACCACATAACACGACAAAAATCGAGCCAGAACTTCTGGTCGCCTGAGACTGCTTGAGTCGCCACAGAGGCCGCTCTTTTGCTCCCTCAGCAAACCAGCGAAGCATGGTGGTGGTGGAGTAATGGTCACTACGATGTGATAAAACACGAACGGACGAATCACTCCGATGGAGAACTGGCATATACGTGTCAAATCTAATTTATTTCAAGAAAATCGATCCGTTAACTTATTTCAATGCGTTTACTTGCACGTTTAAGTGATGGGTCTCACGATTTGACAATGGTTTTAGGTCCTAGTTTTTAGTGATTTTATCCTGATTTTCGGGAGACGAAGATTTGCAAGGCCCACACTTTTCCAACGTATTCGACTCGCGTCAATCCGCACCCTCAACTGTTAGACGCACTGAGATACATTGTTTTTTTTCTATATTGACTTTGAATGCATCTGGCCAAGAAGGATGTGTAGGCGTGATACGCCCAAGCAAGCCGCCGTCTTTCTTTCTGGTATCCGTGCCATTGGTGGCAGGTGTTTCTGCGCTCAGAATTGCCTTGCGGTAGGCCGTATTGACATGCGCCAGCGTTGCCAAGCAGTTTCCAATTAGTCTGTCGAGGCGGTTGCTTGCAGATGATGTGGACCACCTGTGCTAGAATAGGAAAATGGGCTCGAGGAACTGCCGCAGCTGACTTCCAATCGCGACACAATGGTTCCGCGTGTGGGCTGTTAGCGACGCGTTCATCGTTGCGATATTGTATAGACATGTGCCTAGACCCGGGAAATGGATCCTGGCATCGGATCACTCACAGCCCGAAGATCGTGGAGCCACTCCTTAACATCTCGCGTGCGCTGTTTCTGACCCCGAGTGATACTAGGCCCCCTTCCCTCTCAAGTGGGTGCTGGCGACGAGTCCCGCCCGGGTCGTCTCTGAAATCGGGTCCCGCTCGGGCCGCCTCTAGCCTCGCATCCCGCTCGGGCGACGTTTCACCTGTGGCTATACACGGGTCACTGCTGACCTCGAGACCCGCTCGGTGTCAGATTTATTCTGAGTTCCACTGTTACCCACTATTAGATTGTTCCAGTTTTTATTGAACGCGTAGCGTCTCGTCCTCGCCTATTCAGCTGCTACAGGATTAGGGGCTATTGTATTTCTCTTTGAGATGCCGTCAAGAAGAGGAGCTCACCGATCTCGCTTGTTTCGCCTCGTGCCCCGATTTGTTCCTGTGCCAGCTTGATGTTCTCATGTGACGTATGAGAAGGTGCGTATCTTGTTAAAACCGCTGGGTAGTCGCGGTATCTGCACCTTTATATTTGAAATCCCCCCCCCCGGCAAAATAAAGCCTAGGGACCCTTCGGCATCTTTCTGCGGGGATGATCTCCGTACGGGCATCTTGATCCTCAAACCAAAAGTGGCTTGTAATGCCCGAGCTTCTGATGACATACCAAGCTGTGCACTGAGAGCTATGCAGGAGTATTCCTTCGACCACGTCCGGCGTGTCTGAGGCTACTAAACGGTTACTCTAGCTGCTGACAAGGACATCCAAACGAAAATGGCCTGCATCCCTGAGCCAGATATTGTGCAAAACAGTCACTGATGATATCCTCTTGGCAATAAACCAATTGCTGCTGCTAGGCGACAGCAGACCTCTTGAGACAAGTGTCGACTTCCAGTGGTTTTGGCGGTAGGAGCTTTTGCCTTTCGGACCCTCCTTTGGGTCTACTTGACCTTTTTTATTCCAGTTGAACCGCACCATAAGCTGGTCCACCGATCCCTGCCCTATGCACTTACCAGCAATGTTCATGATTGTGTTTCGGGAGGCTGCTGCGTTGCTCTGAAAGGAATATTCCACGCTTAAAAATATTGAAGCAAGGTTACGTAAGTTGTTAAGTGCGTTTGCGAGGAGCAGTATGCATATAGATAAAACAGTAGTAATAGCCTTATTCCTCATAGAGAAACCAGCAGAATGGAGACATAGATGCGTTGATATTTCGGCAACGTGCCGAAATATTAACTCCGTTCTCCTGTTGTTTTTTCAACGGATAAAGCTATTACTACTGTCTTAACTATATTGAAGGAAACATCAGACACGATGAAATAAGTTTACACGCAGCTGTTAATATCCGTTCGCCGGAAACGGCTGCTCTAGACAACACAATTTCTCTGTTTAGTAAATATGCTCCTTAATACGTCATTAATTGATTACGCCATTGCACCCTGCACAATATTGATTAAGAACCAATGAACGGCCGTTATATCTGGAAGTCGTGGTCAGTTGAGGTCGCCAGATCTGAACGATCCGACATTTGCATTTGTTTTGTCTTGATTGCTGCATGTCTAAAGGAATTTTAGAATTGGAACAATGTCATCATGGCGTCACGGATGTCTGGATGACCTTGAAATAGCCTTCCCGAAATACCCTGTGCATCCTCACGGATGTGCCGAATGATCTTCAAGATGGCTATGTTAGTTGAAAGCTCCATGCAAGTGTGGAGTGGCCCCTTTAAAGAACATCAGCGTTTGCTTCGCACTAGCGCACGCTTGCTTCCCTGCGCTGATGAAAAACGCAGAAATTTTGATAATTTAGCTTTTGCAGTTTAAATCACAATTCTAGGCGCCTTGGTTGCCGAGATTTGGCGCAAAATGTGAGAAAAACGGCCGGTAACGGCAAAATCTATCTTGGTACCCGTGCACGCATGACATGCAGCACATGCGACATGACAATTCATACAACCTCATTGTCTGTTCGATTCCCTAACAAAGCATGCCACTTCCCAATGGTTCCGTGCCCTGGGTGCGACAATGTGTTTCAATGATTGAATTATTTCGACCACTTAGAGCAAAACCCATGCAATATTGGTACCAACAGATCCAAGCGGCATTTTTGAACAACTCCACCACCTTTAATCAGCTTTACATGCAATATGATGAAAACAAAAAGCGTTTTATCTCACAGTTGTCCACCGATCAGCACGCTAAGCCAGTGGTGCAAGGGGCAATGTGAGAGGCCTACAGCAGTGGTTCTCAGTTTCTTACCTCAAAGCCGCCGTTACTTTCAGCAGGCTATGTGTCGCTCCAACGTCCTCCGTTTACCTCTGGAGCTATGGTTCGCGTATCCACAAACAACAATCCTCCTAATCGGCAGGGCTTTCTAACTCCATTGCATTAAAAACCTGACGATTAGCTAAGTTCTTCTAGCTAGTCAACTTCTCACGACATGAACACAACCAATAGCAGCTCACAGCCTTGCACTGAACCCAACGCACCACCGCGTGGCAAGCGTTCGAGCCCATCTGTCTCAAATGGCACGACACTTTAAACCGTTGCGTAGTAAACTGATCACGTTAGTCGCAAGATGCTGCGGCCAGCCATGATTCTTACGGCTTGTCATAAGCCTAGTTAGTTGGTCTTCTATACTGTTTGGTATGTGAAGTGAATCTTGCTGGAAAATCTGTGAAAAGTACTGATCTGAGGGCGTTGGAAAAGCACTGTCACCGCTGATCTGTGACGTCAGCATCGATATGGTATGGTTTGTAGTATATTTCTGTCACCTGCTAAAAACTATCCTGATTAAACTATGTTTGGTTACTATTTAAAACCTGCTATGTTTGGCAGCATCTTTTGGCTCAATTCGCTCATACGATACGTCAACATTTCGACCTGTGTTTTACACATGCTCATGCTGCAAGTGTAAACGAGCACAGACCAATACTAAGCCTTGAGTTTCGTTTGGCTGGGATAGTAAAATGTAATATGGTCCGGTCTATTGAAATCTGTTGGCATTTTTGCATTTTGTCACCAGTTGGTTCGCAAAAGGGTCAGTTTTTGCCACCGACCATGCCCGGTAAATCAGAAGCTTTTTCACCCCTGTAGAGAGGCATGATGTGAACTGAACGTAATTTCAATTATATGGTGACTTTATAAAAGCAAAGTGACTTTATTCATTCACTAGAAAAAAGGGCCTCGCACGTGCAGTCTATCCGAGAAAACAACCTGCTGCTGAAAACGACCTGCTTCAAATGCTCCACATTTGAAGATAATGGAACTTGCATCAGCTCACTTGCACCTGTTGGCATACTTTGAAGTGGAAAAGACTACTATAGGCAACACAACTTCTCTTTTTAGTAACATGCTCCTCAGTGGGTCACCGTTTGATTGCGTCATGAGACCTTTGTATGATGTTGGGGTGCAGCCAAACCATCTGTGCGAGATAGTTCTTGCATATCTACCTGTGTGCTTAAGAAGTTTGCTCGTATTTACATTCTCGGCTATGGCACGTTTCTAAGGTTACTCGATTACAAGCCAATTCTGTAATAACTATCGATTATGTCCAGTTTCTTATATCGTGTCGCACAAAACGTGATTAGTGATTGAAACTTGTTTAGGCTTGCTCAACATTGATTGAGAGCCAATTGGCGCTCACTGTGTTTAGAAATCGTGCTCACGGACGCCAGATGTGGACGGGTTAGTAGCAATATTATACCTGGCCTTGAACGCCGCATGCTTGTGGCATTTGAATGGCGAATGCCTCTTCGAATTCAAAATCCCATGCAAATGTGGAACACAGTCCTTAACTACCTCTACTTCTGCTTCTATTTCGGTTTCAAACGTCAACTTAGTTGTAAGTCACTCCGATATCGTGCAGCTCTTACGTTTGCGTACCGCTTCTCCCAGGGCGTGTTGCGTCCGGTAGCCGCGAGGGGTCAGCCTCACGTAGGCCTGTTTGAGAGCCACTCGTTCGCACCCGCACACGGCCTAAGTTGGGTCGCTGTGTGGGATAATGCTCAGAAGCCCAGGTCTCTCACATGGTCACCATGTTACCCCACCATTGAGCGCATCAGTAGCGCAGGTCTCTCACATGGTCGCCATGCCAACCCACCATTGACCGCTTCAGTAGCGCAGGTCTCTTACATGGTCGCCATGCTACCCCACTATTGACCGCCTCAGTAGCACAGGTCTCTCACATGGTCGCCATGCTATCCCACCATTGACCGCCTCAGTAGCGCAGGTCTCTTACATGGTCGCCATGCTATCCCACCATTGACCGCCTCAGTAGCGCAGGTCTCTTACATGGTCGCCATGCTATCCCACCATTGACCGCCTCAGTAGCGCAGGTCTCTCACATGGTCGCCATGCTATCCCACCATTGACCGCCTCAGTAGCGCAGGTCTCTTACATGGTCGCCATGCTATCCCACCATTCACCGCTCCTCTTAAAGTCGCAGTAAAAAGTACTCAGCGCTGCCCTTTAGGCCTCTAAACCATGCTAAGGTTCATTCGCGCACAGTCTATGAGATTCGCATTGCAGCCTTCATTGCAGCATGGAGTGCACAACGCAGTCTTCATCTACAAAATTATAAGCGGGTGGAATGGCCTACCACGAGCTGGTATTGTATGATCTCGATCAAGAGTTTTACTCCCTCTTACTTTCCTCCGCGAATCACTGCAGTGCAGTGAAGTGGAAGGCAATCCATTTGTTGTGCATGCCATCATCTATTGACATTTTAGGGTGCGGGTGATTTTCTTCGAAACCTGCTGCAGCTGTGCTATCGGCCTAAAGATGACGAGACGGCGCGAAAAACGAGGTTTGTGTTGACCGCCGTTTGATGAATATAAGCAAATCACCATGGACGCGCTTACGAATTCGAAACCTGATTCGCAATTAAGATTTAATTACTTCATTTTGGAAAATTTAATGTATGAAATACCTGAAACATGGGGCTTGTTCCTTCGTCGGCTTTCACTGGTCTATCTTGGGTGCGTGTCGATTTGCTTAGTAATTCGCAATTTGCCGCACGATTTTGATAGGACATTCCGAAAACCGGAGCAAGATTTTGTTGCCAGCACACCAAAACTTCAACAAGTGCTCCAAAAGTGGCGTGGTGGACATGTGACAAGTGGTTTGATGCTTACGACATCACAATGCGCTCCAACTCCATTGCAGAACCGCTGCTGACGGCCAACCAAACCTAGCTTGATAGATGACGCTACCTGAAACAGGTCTGGTTCAGGTGGCGCCACCTTCCATGGTGAGCGAGTTTTTCATACAAGAAACCAAAGCTAGGCACCAGCAAGAACGCTCGGGATTGAAAGAAATGAACAACAGTGATTTTTCCGGCGACGAATTTTATCTCGCGTGATCAGCGGGAGCGGCATCAGAGTTTGCAGGCCTCAATCACGTGTTTTGTAGGTGTCGCGTCCTGCCAGAGATATCATTCGGAATCGGTGTTAGCCAGCTTGTATTATCGGAGCCGTACTATGTGATACTTAATTTGAAAACAAAAACTGTAGGTAGAAATAGGCGAGCATGTTCTCAGCTTGATGCCATCGATTCCTGCGTGCTCATGACTCGTCATTACTTGTTGACGTAACTTGTCACACATCAAGAGCTTCGGAGCGGGGATGGGGGTGGGACGGCAGTGGGACGCGACGACAGGTCAGCAACGGCATATTTCATGGTGACAAACCGTCAAACACCAGATTAACGTGACCCGCGCAGCTGAACCGCGTGGGCTCAGGTTCTGCGTCTGCCTCCAGGCCAACAGAGACCACCATTGGATGGCTGTCCGTCACGTGACGCTCGCTGAACAGGAAACGCCGTACCCTTTGTGACGGTCGGCGTGTCACAGCCGCTAAGCGCGTGATGACCAGACCGCTGGCCGCACGAGCTGCGCCGGCCGATCCACGTCCGTAACGAGCTGTGACGCGTGGTCCATCATGAACATTAGGGGGAGTGGCAGCGGCTAATGGGGATGACCTGGCTGTTAACGAAACCCTCAACACCACCGAAGAAGTTGCGGAGGTTTTCTTCGGCTTGATGTTCGTGCCATTGAGGCGGTCCTCGAAGCTCGCTCCGCTGAATCGGACGTTGGACCGCCGCGGCACGCTCTTTCCCGCATCCAACTGTGACGGTCTGTTCGACGTCGAGGACTTTGACGTCGTGCCATCCACCACCGCCAACTGCAACGGCTGCTCGGCATCAACTACAACTGTGACGACAGGCCCGTCACTAACCCAGCTGAGATGACAGGTCCGTCCCTACCACCAGCTGTGATGACAGGCCCGTCACTAACCCAGCTGTGACGACAGGCCCGTCACTAACCCAGCTGTGACGACAGGCCCGTCACTAATACCAGCTGTGACGACAGGCCCGTCACTAACCCAGCTGAGATGACAGGCCCGTCACTAACCCAGCTGTGATGACAGGCCCGTCACTAACCCAGCTGAGATGACAGGCCCGTCACTAACCCAGCTGCGACGACAGGCCCGTCACTAACATCAGGTGTGACGACAGGCCCGTCACTAACCCAGCTGAGATGACAGGCCCGTCATTAACACTAGCTGTGACGACAGGCCCGCCACTAACTCAGCTGTGATGACGGGCACGTCACTAATACCAGCTGTAACGACAGGCCCGTCACTAACCCAGCTAAGATGGCAGGCCCGTCACTAACCCAGCTGTGATGACAGGCCAGTCACTGACACCAGCTGTGACGGCCTGTCCAGTGTGGTCGTCGACTGCGACGGTGCGCCCGTTACCACCGAGAGCTGCTACGGCCAGCCCGTCATCAACGTCACCAGCGACGCCTGGCGCGTCGTCAGTGCTGAACGTGGAGGCCGGACCTCTCCATCGTCAGCGCTGACGGTGGTGGCCGAACCTCTCCATCGTCAGCGCTGACCGTGGAGGCCGGACCTCTCCATCGTCAGCGCTGACCGTAGTGGCCGGACCTGTCCACCGTCAGCGCTGACCGTGGTGGCCGGACCTGTCCATCGCCAGCGCTCACCGTGGAGGCCGGACCTCTCCACCGTCAGCGCTGACCGTGGTGGCCGGACCTGTCCATCGTCAGCGCTCACCGTGCAGGCCGGACCTCTCCATCGTCAGCGCTCACCGTGGAGGCCGGGCCTCTCCATCGCCCAGACTGATGCACCCGCCCTTATCGCGGCAGTGCATCTCAGTCCGTTTAATGAAGGGATGTCGGCGGACAGTCTCTGGCCAGCACCATCTGTGACGGTGGTTGTGTCATTAGAGCAAAATGTTCCGGCCACTGCGCCATTACTGCGAACTGCGGCGGACGCTGCTCAATTACCGCCAAAAGCGACGGCCGTGACCGTCCGGAAGAGTATCTCTGCATCATTTGTCCTATTTAGGTACTCTCATCACAATCAGACTGTGTCAAGGAGTTACAATTTCTTTATGGTGATAATTCACATATTTTGTGTAAATGCGACTTGCTTTTCTTTAGCTTCGCTGTCCAGACTACGCAGTGGCGTATTCAAAACCCAGCCAACGTGTTCGTCATTTGCGTCATTAGAGCCGTTCAATTGTCACGAGAGATTGACGGCAGGAAACAACCGCAGCTAACTAGAGGGACCACCCACTCGACCCCAGTCTCGCGCGTGTTAGAGGCGGCAGCTGTCTCCGCTAGGTGGAACGCACACTTGCATTAAACGACATGAATCGTCGACGGACAGAAATCATCGATCTGTGTGTATATTACTAGGAGTGAGTACGAAAATGTTTGTATGAAAAACTCTAAAGGCAAAATTACAAAAGCTTTTAAAGCCCGCCGCCGCATCAGACATGTCGAAGGCGCTCAGCACTGATCACACGACATCTGCCCCCTTTTTACGTCCGGAGAGGGGGGGGGGGGCGTCACGCGGCTTGGCGAGGTCGCCGACCCCCACTGACGTCTGTCGCGCTCGCCGGCCACGTCCTGCCGACCTGTCCCAGCCAGACGAGGGTCTCAGCGTCTACCCCGCCGTCG
Source organism: Pollicipes pollicipes (assembly GCF_011947565.3). NCBI lineage: Eukaryota > Metazoa > Arthropoda > Thecostraca > Pollicipedomorpha > Pollicipedidae > Pollicipes > Pollicipes pollicipes. The sequence goes on from NW_023596818.1 coordinate 37,066,110, forward strand.
CCGCGCCACGTGTGGCGCTGTCAGGACAAGGCCGCGGGGGTGTCACCGCGCGTGCTGACGTCGTGCCGCGCGGCCTGACAGCGGTCGAACACGTCGGGGCCGCGCAGGCCGTGTGAGACAGGTCTGCGAGGTCACAGGGGTCAATGCCCTGCCTCCTGGTGAGGTGGTGCAGAGTGACAACATGGATAGGTGTCAGCTACGTGGTATGCCAGAACGCTAGAGCATAAACGATTTGCGTTTGGCTCGTCGTGACCGTGCGAGCACCTGGAGAAGTCAATGGGCTTTCATCTTTCTACGACCCAACAACTGTAAAACACATTCGCAGAATGCGGGCTGCAATGAACCACAGGCTAGGGAGTCACTAGTATTTGGCATATGGTCTTATAGTGAGTGTTCCATATTTGTATGGGATTTTGAGCTGAAATAGCCACCTTAGACAGCATTCGGTGCAGTTCACAGCCCTGCCCTTGTCCAATACCTTAATTCCTCTAGTTTCTGAGCTCATTTCCCGCGAAGATGTGCAGACTTTTCGAGAAGACTATTTCAAGGACACTCAGGCACCTATGGCACTATAATGACGTCATTCCAATCAAGTCATTCCATTACCCATGTGGCGACGAAGGCTAAGAAAAACATAATTGTCGAGTCGTTCATATCTGGCGCTCGTGAGTACGACTTCCAGATATAACGGCAGTTAATTGTTCCTCAATCATTGCTGTGCAATGTTCGGTGACGTGATCGAACAATAAGGTATTGAAGGGCATATTTACTTAACAGAGAATTGTGTTGTCTAGAACAGTGGTATCCACAGAGTGAGTGTCCCACCTTTAGGGCGTATTTCAAAAACATCTGTGGTGAAACCTCAGGACCAGTTACGTCTGATAGAATTACTAGGTAATGTCACTGCAGCACTGTGAAGACAGAGCAAGGACATCAATTTTAATTGTGTTCGAGTCCAAATCACGCTGCCAAAGCTTTGTAGCAGCCATGCGCTCCTTCCTTGCAGTCGCGACTACCGTGCGCACGCCTACCGATGCGAATAAAAACGTTTGTGATTGGCCCAGCAGGCAATGGCCTGTTACCGAGAAGCGCACCGGTTGAAGTTGAACCAGCGCATCACATGGATCATGTGTTGCTTCCGATCCCAAAGCCATAGTGCGGCCCGAAAAGATCCGCTGTGGAGAGCATTATAAGGGAGAAATCGTAGGCATAGTATAACATGTCGTTGAATTTGCGAGACAAAAGCTTCATGTTTGCTTATTTTGTCTAAACAGAGTGTTTCAAGCTTTCGCAGCATATAGGACACGAGCAATGTGGTACATTAGTGCGCTGCAAACATTATGCACGCTGTAAAAAGCAAGGCAAATTACAGTATTACTTTCATATCGGTGAGCAGGAAGTCAACTGAGATTCCTCCCGTAGGGTCGGCTTCTACAAATAGAAATTCTGACTTCGTTAAAAAGGGTTCCGAGAAAATTGGCATTGCTCATCAAATCGCACGCGTTTGATGCAACAATAAGTAAACAGCATAAAAGGTAGGATACTGCCTTTGAAAGCATATCAATCGTTATAAGTGAGCTTATTTCATCATATCTGAAGCTTGCTCCATATATTCAAATGTGAAACATTCCCTTTAATGATGGCCGGGAACAGTGCACTTGCCAAGTCCAAACCGGACCTGTTGCCCTTGTTCATACCGGGCCTCTTGGTGGCTTTGCTGGTAACGTTTTGTACTTTTTCGGGTTCCTATAACACAAGCTTCCCGGTAATCACCTACCTGATTGCAGTTTTGCATGTTTGAATTGGACAGCTGGCAGTTAAACTTCAGCAAAGATGGCACCACTGACAACGAACTGGCCAGTAGTCATTATTGCTGTTAATGCAAATGCCGTCGTTGGCTTTATTGCTTTCCATGATTTGATATGATTTATTACCATTAAACGCCTACAAAACTATGCAGCAATGAATAGTAATGTGTGTGTTCGGCGAAAGTTAACGCGCAGGTGAATTGTAAGCGCGATATTATGGAAACGCATGCTGCCTGAGCGTGTCTAAAACTTTAAACCTGCGTTCATTCTTGTTTTTATCCATGCCCATCCCTACAACCATGCGCTCTCATATGTCATTTTGTACCACGTAGTAAAGACGTCTATGATGGCCACTAACCTTAAAACCAATCGTGGGGTTGCAGATATACCGTTAGTCTTGTCTGGACACAAACGTGAATGCAAGGAATGACAAAAACTAAAACTAAAAAATGAAAAATTGTCTCCGTCTTAATGTAAAAAAGACGCCAGTCTCCACCGTGTGTTTCCAACAACTTCTTAGCGGCTGTTAATAATGACAGCAGCCCGTCCGCCAACCAACAGCGACTCATGATGGCAGCGGCCCGCTCTGCCGACCAGCTGCTGTTGGCGACGGTAGCGGCCCGCTCTGCCGACCAGCTCGTGATGGCAGCAGCCCGATCTGTCGACCAGCTGCTGTTGGTGACGGCAGCGGCTCGCCCTGCCGAGCATCTGCTGTTGGTGACGACAGCGGCTCGCTCTGCCGATCAGCTGCTGTTGGTGATGGCAGCGGCTCGCTCTGCCGACGAGCCGCTGTTGGTGACGGTAGCGGGCCGCAGCGGGCCGCTGTGTCGTGCTGCCTGCCTGCCTGTCCTCCGGCGGCGGTGCCGCCCCGGCTGCCACGGCCACGTGCGGACGACGGCACCAGGTCGATACCGGGCCGGCGGCGGGCCGGCCGAATGGACGGGATGTCGCGGTCGACGGTCGATGGCGGCGCTGATTAACGGCGTCGACGAGGGCGGAGGAAGCGCGCTCCGTCGGAGGTCCGCGCTGACGGAGGTCTGCTCCGACGGAGGTCTCGGTTGCCGACGGAGGGTCCCTGCGCGACGGAGGTGCGTGGGGCCTCCGACGGGAGGTTATGCTCCGACGAGGTCCTTGGAGGTTTGACG
>NW_023596818.1:37070062-37084952 GCF_011947565.3 Pollicipes pollicipes
CTCTCCTCTCTCTCTCTCTCTCTCGCTCTCTCTCTCTCTCTCTCTCTCTCTCCCTTCTCTCTCTCTCTCTCTCTCTCTCTCTCTCTCTCTCTTCTCTCTCTCTCTCCTCTCTCTCTCTCTCTCTCTCTCTCTCTCTCTCTTCTCTCTCTTCTCTCTATCTCTCTCTCTTTCTCTCTCTCTCTTCTCTCTCTCTTCTCTCTCCTCTCTCTCTTCTCTCTCTCTCTCTCTCTCTCCTCTCTCTCTCTCTTCTCTCTTTCTCTCTCTCTTCTCCTCTCTCTCTCTCTCTCTCTCTCTCTCTCTCTCTCCTCTCTCTCTCTCTCTCTCTCTCTCTCTCTCTCTCTCTCTCTCTCTCTCTCTCTCTCTCTCTCTCTCTCTCTCTCTCTCTCTCTCTCTCTCTCTCTCTCTCTCTCTCTCTCTCTTCTCTCTCTCTCTCTCTCTCTCTCTCTCTCTCTCTCTCTCTCTCTCTCTCTCTCTCTCTCTCTCTCTCTCTCCTCTCTCTCTCTCTCTCTCTCTCTCTCTCTCTCTCTCTCTCTCTCTCTCTCTCTCTCTCTCTCTCTCTCTCTCTCTCTCTCTCTCTCTCTCTCTCTCTCTCTCTCTCTCTCTCTCTCTGCAGCTGAGCACAGGGTAGCCGGAAATAGGTCCGTAGGCCGTGTTTTCAATGCGTTTACAATTATCCGGGTGTCTCGGCCGTATATTATGATGTACACCATGGTACGAATCTGTGCGTATCGGTACAAATGTAGTGGAAAGGCTTCTGTGGTATTTTTGTATGCGTTTTCAGTCGCATGTTTCTTTACTTTACTTTGTTTCAGGATGCATTCCTTATTGAAGCTGAATTGGTCGTAAGAGACACTATGTACTTTCACGTAAACAGTGGCTGGAAACATGTTTAAATCGTATGATTTATAGAAATATTTCTAGATATAAAGATACAAACATATTATATATATATATATATATATATATGTATATAACAGTTGGGCCACGATATTGACGTGCATGCAAACGTTTGAACTTCCAAAAATGTCATATTTCATACACCAGGAGGCATTGTTTGACCAACGTAATCAAAAAAGCATTGGTAGTTAGTCACATTACCACAACTAGCTTTAAAGGGCATGTGGTCAAAAAGCTTCCCAAAACAAATATTTCATTTGACCTGACATATGGCATACACCGCGTTAAATTGTGCTGATGCAGAAATGGCGTAAGCTGGTACCTGCTTGGATTATAGGTCAACCGTGTCACGTTGGTCACGTGGTTGTTGGCAGTTGTTCGCGCGGCATGTATACCAACAGCGGTCGTAAGTTGTTCTGTAATAAGCATTCAAAGTTTCATTTTCAGCCAACAGCTGTAGAATGCGCCATGAAATGGGACATGTGTGGCAGACAATAGCCCTCAGGTACCATGCACATTAACATACTGTAATTGGACTCCTCCTTGATTGACAAGGTGGTGTTTGCCGTTCCTGACCGCTGTGGGCCCCCTTTTCAGCGGACCACGCCCAAAGTGAGGCCAATTACAACAATAGAAACTGCCACCGTTCAGAACAGACCACTTAGAGCGGCCGAATTAGCGGCCATCTGGGCACGGCGTCGGCCCGACGCCCGGCGCCGTCGTCCGGTGGTCGCCTCCTAATGGGAGGAAGCTCGTCTCGGACGCATCCGGCGGCCCGACCAGGACCGAACCCGGCCCGGAAGCGTCACCGGACCCCGACCTGGCCCGGCCGGCGCTCCCAAGCGGGGCGGCTCCGGGGCGGCGCACCTGGTCGCCCGGGCCGCCGCACAATCAGACCAGAGGTGGCGCCGCGCGCGCGCCACAGAACACTGGCGGATCGGCGACCGTTTCCGTCGCCGCATATGCAAACATGCAAATGCCAGCGTGAGAGCGAGCCGGCGGCCCGCGCCGGGTCGCGCCAAAACCGGTCGCTCGGCCCGCGCCGCATGCAAATTTGGCGCCACCGGCCGTAATGACCGGCCACTATGCATGGAAGGGTTGGCCGAATGTTTCTTTGAAATTTGATGGTTCTGGGAGTATGCTAATGTGCCGACCTAATCTTCTTTATGGCTGCCAGCGGCGGGAAAGTTTTGGCCGGCGCGGCCGGTTTGCATACGCTCCGCCACGGCCGCCGTTTTACATAAAGTGCCAGCGTCCCCTCTTGTCTGGCCGGTGTCCGTGGCTTCTGGTGGAATGCCTTCAGACGGCGCGAGATCGAGCCGTCCGAGGCGTGAATGAAGGCTGCGGAGGGTGCGGTGCTGAGCGTTCGTGCCGGGCGGCTGGTATTGCGAAGCGTCATAGATCCAGTTTGAGCGGGGCGAAGTGCATTCTTTGATCACGAAGGCTAGGGCGGCTAATTGCTGATGAACAGATGCAGAACACGTTTACATGCGGTGATTTCATTGCCGTGAGCCTGCATTACGAATGGAGATTCCTTCATTTGCACAGCGATTACAGGATGAAGGCTACCGGGCTACTTCGCAATGTTTGTTTACAACGTGACCAAGGGTTAAATAAATGGAATGCATTGCAGTTGTCTCAGGCAAACGCGACAGGCAAGTCTTGCCTTCGAGCTGTGTTATAAGCTGAGATAGGTTCAATGCAGTACCGTAGGATATATACCAACCATACAAGAATGCGAAAGTTAGTTGTTAGGATATTCTGGTTTAGTTTTGATTCGACTGTCACGTATTAACAAAGACGACACAGAAGGATGACGTGTAACTCGGGGTAGTGTTCACCAATAGGTGTAATCCCGACACCGCCTAGGGTATTTTGACATCCGGCACTGTCTGGGGGTATTCTGACGCTCGACACCGCCTGGGTATTTTGACACTCGCTGCCGTCCGACCGAGAGTCAGAGGTGAGACCTTCCTGTAACATCATGATCAAATTTGTCGGACCGGGATAGTTCCGCAGGCAATCAAAAGCCCTGGCCATGTTGCCCCAGAATCCCCGGCGTTCACGCCGGTCACGTGATCGATGGTCTCACGAGTCACGTAAAGCTCCTAAAAAGTCAACAAAATCGTTTACAACATTCTGGGCACTGTACCTCCCATAGAAATGGTAACAGTGCTTCCAAACAAGCAGCAAACACAACGTAGTGATTTCCTGTGTCGGGTGCGTGCCGTTCAGTTTCGCAGACGTAATGGCTATCTTTGTTAGGGGACAATAATGGGTAATATACATTGCTTTTTACACTATACATAATTTGTTGACGTATTTACATGCCTAGATCAAGTGTGGTGTGTGCTAAGTGCCCATTGCTTGGTGAGATTAAGAGGACATTTCTAAAATAATGTTTCAGTCCTTTCACTTGATTTTTTTCGATCTCTCTTGCGCGCTTATCTTTTGATTAGGGCTGAGGCTGCGGTAATGACTGGCAGTTCACAGATGTTTACATACGCCAGACAGATGAGAGGAAACATTGGCAATTCGGCTCGCTCGACCGTATATGAAATAATACTCGGCACTTAATATGAAACACGAACTGTCTTCTCCCTGACAATTTCTATTGCAAGCCAACAATATCTTAATGGTTCGGGAGACATTGTTGCTTTGGAGCAGAGGCCCATTCTGTTGTGGCCGTCCCATAAAATAAGCCCAGTTGTGAAGGCAGCAGCCACCAAGCCAACATTATGTACACTACAAAGAGGTAGCGTACATTTAAAGTGTCATAATTGCGTAAACTCAATTCTCGAAACGACTTAAAATATAATTTTCGGGTTAAAATCACGCGAGCTGGGTCAAAGTTATGAGGTTTAAAAGCCAAAACTAGAAGCGTTATGCTTCTGTGGCGGCTGATACGTCCTCACCACACAGGACAGCTGAACGTACACATCTGTCAACTTCTTAGCGCGGCTAGCGTTCTCATTTAGCAATTTATTGCTTTATGCGCTAAGCATTATGGTTCGGGATCTATGATCCAAAGACTCATGAAGGCTAACACGATTTTGAAGAAAGCCAGTGAATGTCAAACTATGCTGTCACGCCTTTCTGCAGAGAACATGCTGAACATGGTAAATCAAAGCCTCCAAATTGGGTGAATTCCTACATGCAATTGGCTGAAAAATACAAATATGCATTCTAAAAAGGTGACCCGTGGTTTGGCCCGTGACTAACAATGCCGTCCGTAAATGATGTGTAGCGTGGCTCATTACTGACAAGGTCCCCTGATATTCTGACCTCAAACGGACCGAATGTCGGTGTTCACGAGTGAGCGGTTTTTGACAATGCCGTTATGGCGAAATGAACGGGACGAAGCCCCTCTCGAAATAAAATGTGAACATGATGCTAATTGCAGTGACGGTGTGGCCGTTGCCATACTTCCACACCGCTTCCCCGGTCCCTGTCAATTTTGGGTCGCTGACCGTCAGAGCCTTGTTCCGTTAACAAAATTGTGTTGCCGACGTGTTGCCTCAGTGTTGTGTGATATGACCGCATGAGCACCAAACATGTCTACCACGTGGGCATCTACGTGTCAGAAAGCTGACACATTGCTTGGGACTCGGGCAGCAAAATGTTCAGACACATCTCGTTTGTTCTCCCGTCCCGTATTTCCCTGGAGGAATCACGGCGCTATCACAGCCTGATTTCCCGCCTTGCTTGATCAACGAACAGGAAACCTGGCCAACGCTCGCGAAAAACGCCGGCTTGCATCGCACTTCCAACTTTTCACTGTCCGAAATAATATCTCCTCGCTCAGCCTCACAGCATGCACCATTTACCACGGAGGCAGTTACGCCTGGGGCTATAACTCACGGGCACGCAGCTTTGTTCATCCGAGCCCACCCCGGCTCCCCCGACCCCCAGCTGGCGACGTGTGCCGCCATTGGCTGCCCGACACGCCAGCGGCCAATGGCACGGCGGCGCGACACGTTACCATGACAACGGGAACTTTTCCATGGGAGATGCGGCGGCGAAAATATTCATAGCCGATCGGTAAAGTCGGGAACGCGCCCAAAATGACGGACGGTTGAGTCGGATATTTCCAAGATGACTTCGGTCCCGGGCGGGAACAAATATCCTCTGAGGGCTGAAATTCTGGCACTCAATGCATTCTCAGCCCACGCCGACGGTAGTTGACTGTGAGGAAAACTTTAACACGAGATAAACGAGAATCTCGACAGACAAATCCAAGAGCTGTTAAGCGTCTCAGTCGGGTTCAATCGCAGCTTCTTATCGAATACTTGAATGCTAAAGAGGGTCGGCGCCTAGCGGACTGGTAAAATCTGGGGACTCCGCAAAGCGTGCCATTGAAAAAACAAGGGGCGGGAATCCAAGGGACCGGGGAGGCAGTGGCTGCCGCCGCTCCAACTTTGCGAAAGTGCAGGCTTAAGGCCTATGGCATAGCTTGGTACGAAATGCATCCAGCCCGTAAAAAGACCTTCTTTTCGATCCCACGCCCAACTTTTGCGGGGTACTCGCGCTTACTGCTTTTAAAACGACTTATCGTTTACAATGACAAAGAAAGCGTGTTAGTTCGGAACTGGTCGTCGAATCAAACTTGACCTGGACACACTGCAATGCCTTATGGGCACACCGTTTCTCGAATACATGCTTAAAACTGCGCAATGCCTGACATTAGCGACTGGTTGCGGGTAGACCGTTTAGCAGCCCGTTGCAGGTTTGATCGATTCTGAGCGGTAGCATTTCGTCTGGTCATGTGAGATATTGTATTCGATTTGCACCGACCTGCTAGGTGTGCCAAACAAAACAATCTCGATACGACACAGTTTGCTTATTTGCAGTCTCCAAAGATGCCATATCCCACTAATATAGGTGGGCGATTGCTGAAAAGCATAATTCTAATCTTACACTGAAGCATACTGGATCTGTTTGGTCTGATAGTGGGTTAGCATTTTTCGGAGAGGTGCATGATATCACTCTAAAATGCTTAGTTAACAATGTGTATCTATTGTATACATTTTGCACTTTGAATGGTACGTATAATTTGTAATATTAAGAGGCGACACACCCTTCGACATTAGGTCATACCTAAGTCAGATATCATTCATATATAATTGTCCATTTACGGCTGTTCCCCTGTATGTATGTAGTATGTCAAGTCCCTAAATAATTTATAGACGCATTGAATAAACAAACATTAATTTGAATAGACGCGTTGAATCGGCAACGCTCGTGCAGTAATAAGCTAAGCATACAGCACAGTAGGCTGATAGTAATACATATTTGTTTACCTGAATTTTTAGTCACGCGCGTATTTGGGATTGCACGGCGTCACGCATAATTATTCACCAAAAGTTTGGTCCTACATGTTCGGTGAAAATGGCAACGATGAATGGTGGCAAGCAGAGCCCAGGTGCATGGGCATCATCAAAAAAATATCCGGAAAATTTGTCCCCTCCCCCCCGCCATCACACATATACGCTCTGCCAATGGAAGCACTGTTTCCACCAGGTGGCGCTGGTGCACGTTTTGGCTGCGACACTCGAGCTCCGGCATCGTAATGGACGAACGCTTTTGACCACGGGCACAGCTTAACTGGTATAATCGACATTAATCACGTCGAATGTAGTCGAGATCACTTCTGCAATGCATGCACAACGTTTCTTCACATTCTCAGCTTGCCCAGTTTCAGTGTGCTGTCCGCAGTACATTTGGGTTGATGGCTCGGGACCAGTGGTTGCGCGTGATGGGGTGCGTTTGAAATAATACTTCTGATGAGAACTTAAACAATAAGTTGAAGGGAGTGTTCCATATTTGTTTGGAGCTTTGAACTGAAATAGTTAATTTGAAGACCTTTCGGTGCTGTTCATAATTTTACCCTTCTTAAGATCAAAGCTCTTCTAGTTTCTAAGCTACAAGCCCGCGAAAATGGGGAAGGGTATACCGGGGGAGGGGGAGTATTTCAAAGTCACCTTGGTACTCATGACGTCATAAATAGCATCATTTAAATCCCGCTTTTAGTGAGTCATGTGGCGATCAAGGCTAAGGAGGCGTAATATATATTTGTCGAGGTATTCATGTCTGGTGTTCGTGAGCGCGATTTCCAGATGTAATGGCCGTCAAGCGTCCCTCAACCAATGTTTTGCGAGGCACGATGACGTAATCAAACCATGTCTTGCTGAGGAGCATATTAACTAAACAGGGAATTGTATGTCCAGAGCAGTATTTCCACTTAAGAAGTGTACTAATGGTTATAAATGAGCTCGTTTCATTATATCTGATGCTTGCTTCGATATATTTGCATGTAAAACATTCCCTGTAAATGTTACTCCATTATGGCGCCAAGCTCTGCTATGAGCGCTGAGTACTTCGCGGACCCATTACCATACCCTGCAGCGTGTAGGAGTTGCTGCTGTGATTGCTGCAACGTCATACTCCGATCACATGGCTTAAGGAGTCCGCGGAAAATGGCCTTCAAACAGGACTCGGAAAGCTTGTCCGCGTGCATCCCGCCAGGCTGGCCAAAGACTAGCCAGACCAGGCTGCAGACTAGCCAAGTCAGTCCAAAGCCTTATACTCAGATGCAATATTTACTTTGATTTATCCTTAGCGAATCACCCGGGCACAATACGTCTGACATGCCAATGAACGCGCCACGCTCCCACCTGCTGGCAGTTTCAAGACTACCCGAGGTGGGAAACACAGGCACGGCACGTTGGAATCCCGGGGAGGGGGCAGTGCTTCGTTAGGATGGGCCGTATGGAGGCAGGTTATCGGAGCCATCAGAACAGCGACATCGTGCGCCGCATATCATGAACAGCGCACGTCCCGGGCGCGTGCTGCCCGGAATTGGATCGTTACTTAAAGTGTCTCTTTGTGATTCAAATTTCATCAAGCGGCCGACAGCGGGCTGGAAGTTGTTTTGAATGCCTGCTTGTTCATCGATAAGGCCGCCCCGGGGGTGCGCCGGCGGTCGGCGCGGCGCCGTACCAAGGCATCGCTCCGTTCCCCGCCCGCTCGCGTGTGTCAGCCCTCGCTCCACCATGTCGAAGCGAGCGGCGACACACGACATGGCGTGCCGCGAGGTCACGTGATGTCGTGACGCTGTTGCGAGACGCCTCTGATATATGTGGACTTCCCTATAGCATGTAAGCATGCGTCCTAATATCGCACCTCATACGCAACCCAAGCAGCTTGATGACTGGGACCATCCGAATATAAATCAAGCTTCGTGTTTGTCGATAAGCGTTCATTGCATATGTATTTCATTTTCACATAATCCTCCTGGCACCAGCATGAAATTGGCATTGGATCTGAATCATGCCAAAAACGACGCGAGACAAGAAAGACTATGCGACGAAATACCGTTGATGGAGCCTATAACGGAGTCATCGCCTTTGCTTCGCCAAACTCGTGATTCTTATCCATCTTTGTGTCTGGAGTAGTGGTCGCCAAGACGACGTTCTACTGGCGTGGTCTGGTGCAGTAATCACAGGGTTGATTTATTTATCATGTTAGGCGTTCATTTCCATGAACAGGATGCATAAGCAACTCACGAAAGCATGTTGTTTCTGGCATGTGGCATTCCGAAATCGCCCATGACTGTTCAGCTTGGCATATTTCACGCCTCGCACATCTGTGTGAGCATGAACGTGTCTTGACCAGTACAATGGAAGCATCTGCACTGCGTCCGTGGCAATGGTCGAATGCATGCCAGGCGTATGCGAGCATACTGCCACCAACGGCGCTCCTGCAGTTAACAACGGACAGCGGCGAGTGCTGGGCAGACGAGCAGGCTGCGTGGGCCGTTAGCAGGCTAAGCCGTGGCCGCCGCTAAATTAGATTTGTCGCGTAATTTACGGCTGCAGTCAAGACTCATGTATGCGTCAGTGTCAGCTCATTGGCGTTCTAAAATAGATGTGCAGAGAGTTCCATCACGCGGCGCTAAAGCCTATTCCATTTTTAAATCGCACAATGTGGGATGAGCCGGAAAATGTCACTTTTTTCCTATGCACCACTGTGTGGGAGACGTCACTGGAGAAATTTAATAGTTTGTTTTCCATCCGTCCACATAACGCAGCTAAAAAGGGGAAGCTGTTTGGGCTAAGTGAGCTGACCATTGCCTGTGTATTTGAGTTTTATTTCTACGAAATACAGTTGCATATCGATAAACGCAATCGGCCAATGACCTCTCCACCTCCGGCGATCGGGTCGCTATCAGCCTGGTGAAATATTTTGGCAGTGTGCGAGATTCGATCTTCGGTCCTCGGACTTCTCGCTGATGTGTAGCGTCATTCGCGACGCCTCGCGTGTCTGTAATCTGTGGAATAGCTACGGACACCGCCTCTATGTATCGCGACCGCCTGTCAGAAGCCCGCAAACAGCTCCCCTTCCGATGGATCAATGCTGGCTGAAGCCTCCTCCCCGGGAAGGCTTCGACCCTCCCCTGCCCAGCCCTTTAACCTTTAACCTTTAACCTTTAACACCCGTTGTCTACCACATGTTTTAAGCATCGTATCCCGCCCTGGCGCTTGTCTTGCCTTCTGTCCCTGCACTCTCACCTCTGCTCTTTCGCTCTCCAGCCATCTCCCTCCCTCGCATTCTGGCCCTCTCGGCCTCTCACTCTTTCTTTACGATTACGCCACGTGTGAGTCGCCTCTGCATCAATCCCTGGAGGGCCGCGCTCGCTCTGCCCCCTCTCCCCATGGTCTCCGGAGGCGCGAGCATCTGTCATTAACTCCGCCATCCCGGCCGGCTCAAGTCCGGATGCAGCTCCTAGCAGCTCCGCAATCTCGGCCCAGCCGGACGTGGCGACGTCCGCCGGCCTGAAATCCCCGCCGGGTGGCGCCGAGGCCGACGATCGACGCGGCTCCGGGGCGGCTCCGCGGCGGCTCCGGCTACCGCCGGCCGGGGCGGACTGTGAACGGAGAGGTCTCGGTGCGGCCGGCCGAGCGGAATTGGAAGAGGAGGGGGGGGGGGGCAGATGTCTAGTTTTTCAAAATGAGTGGGAGCTGGACAGTGGAAAATGACGAGACATGCCTTTAAAATACCGTTACAAAGGGGTTCTCTGCAGGTTTGGACCACTTTGCGAAGGGAGGAGGGGCAACTGCAAAGGAATCTACACTCCTGTGGGTGGGGCAAGACCTGAGTGCGGACGGCCGGGGCACACTGTGGATGGGCGAGGTCTCTGTGCGGATGGGCACAGCATGCTGAAGATGGCAGAGGTCTCGGCAATATGTTCTAAAAAACACACATAAATATGCATAACACATCATGCCACATAAAGCATTAATCGAGAAAAGGCATGTGACGCCTCGCCAGCGAGCGTCTGCACCTGCAATGGATCGTCAGAGACACAGATGCGGGATGCCTTTCGCAAGCTGTGTGGTCTTCATCTCGCGCGGTGCCGTTGCAGCTGACTCACACAGCAGCTCAGCATAAGCTCTGCCCGCGCGTCGACGAATACACTGGCGAGTTCTGTTGGTTGCGACGCGGGCGCCGAGTCTTTGTCACGCAACAGGCGCGCTGCAGGCCGCTTCACACCCATCCCAACCGTGGCGTCGTGGCCGCAGGGCATCACACGCCCCCTCCCCCTGGCGGTCACTTGCACCCCCCGGCCCAGAGCAGATGGTGGCGAAATCCTCCCAACCTCGGGTCCGGCCGAGCGACCGCCAGCCCGCCGGCAGGGCATGCGGAAAACCTGCCCGTCTGGTAATCCATCCACACGAGGAACAGCGGCGTAATGCGTGTCGCGCGGCCCGCGAAGCGCCGGGTATTAAATACAATGGCTGTAAAAGTGCAGTAAAAGTCGTCCACAATGACGACCAGCCCTTGGAACGTACAAATAAGGTGGTTTTGACTTTAACAGCGCTTTGATGGCTTCTGGACACCGCTAACAGGGGCTTTAATTGGGATGGCTTTGCGGCAGTCTCAAACACTGACTAAATTACGACACCGATAAACACCAAAACGGGGTGAAGCTCCACCCACCACTTAACTTGCTTGTTTTCGATCGTAAAACCGGAGCGCTTTGTTCGTAAGTGGTCAGGCGGTTGCGCTAGTGCGGTGAGCAGCTGTGTCAGATGTTCTCACTAGCTACTGGCAAATGGGGTCCCCTGTCAGGAATGATATGCAACTCGCTGAGAGAATGTTCACATAGCTCTTATGTTCAAAAAGACAAAAAGACAAAAGGGCAAAAAGACTCTTATGTCCACAGCAAATGCATCTTCGTGCTTGGGAATACAGAATGACCGTGTCGCTCCTGATGACCGTGACTTCGCTCCGAAAAACTAGGCAGCTGGAGAGCAAAGCGTTTCGTTCTGCATTAAGATCTCCCGTGCGTGATGTAATTTCCAATAAAACGGCTGTTTGACATGGGCGCGCTGGTCGTTACGTGTAATGCTCCGACTTATCATATATTTGATTATTGTTTCGCCTTCTGGAAACTGTTGCTTGCTCGTTCTGGACGTTATTACTTGGCAATTCTTCAAAAATAATGCTGGTCTTTCAAGAACAAATGATGGCCTGTCCCGTTGTTGAACACGGTTTGCACTGCGGCCATTCTTCATACAGCGCCGCCGTTCTGTTGACTGTGGGCCTGTCACATGTGCCATCAATACCAGTCGGCTGCTGGTTTGACTGTGGGCCTGTCGCATGTGCCATCAATACCAGCCGGCTGCTGGTCGGTGCCTGACGGTGTCCGGCCATGAGCGGGGTACAGCAGAGGTATCCGCCTCATCGCCCACTCCTGCGTCGCAAGGGTTCGGTGCAGTCTGTTAGCCAAGCTCATGCAATGTTGTGCGCGTTGGTATTTGTTGAGAGGGCTTGAATACAAACATGACCAGGCTCTTTAACACATAATATTGCACACCGTGCACGCCACTTGGTTGGGTTTTTATGGTACGAAACCCGTGCGACTGGTATTGAGACAGAGTTCCCATTGGTGCAATCACTTCAAACACCTGAAACGTTTTGCAATAACTGTTAATGCATTGCCCGCAAAAGATGCAATGTCAATAAGGTGAAACAAAATACCTGGAATGCCATTGATATGCCATCACAAGTCGTAGTCATTGACATCATCAGCACATCAAATGTGCCTCATAAGAAATCAGCCATTTGTGCCATCCTTGCGGTGATGATATGACCTGGAGCGGACCGATAGAACGGACCGATAGACGGAACGTTTTTTTTTTTTACTCCATTTTTCCCATGTCATACGCTGGACAATATACCAGGTCAGTCGCAAGAACATCTGAAGGCCGTGAAAACGTGAAACGAACAATACTAAAAATGAGAAAAAGTCGTCAGTTATGGTTGGTTTCTTGGTCTCTATACATTACATGGCCTTGGTTTATACAACCTTATCGGACGGATAATCTGTAAGATGCATCTTGAATACTGAAAATAGAAAATTTCTAGCATAAGAAGTTTTCCAACAGTTTATTTCAACACTAAGAAAGCTTCAACCGTTAATCATGCAGTTCTACTAAAAACGGAACACCGATTTAAGGTAGCTATCTCAAAGCTGTTTCGGGTTGGACCACGTGTGATCGGTGGTCCTCATATTCTAAATCCACGAACCATGGATGCCGAGTAATTGGGAGAAAATGTCACGAAGCATTTTTTCAAAAGCATCTATTTTCATGCCTTTTCAGAATGCAAAATGATAGCCGGCGTTTCTCATGTTCAAAATGCAAGGTTCCACTGCTGCCCAGGAGGCACCAAAAAATGATGCAAACGCACTGCTTGATTGACACCAGATTTAGATGTGTCAGCTGGTGCCTCAGTTGCTGCTTTCACAGCTGCTAAGCCTGTGGCAGATAATTCCCCTGGTGACATAGAAGAAACAGGAGCAGTTTTCTGAAACATTTAATTCGATTTTTCATATGTTATGCGAGTAAACGTGTCTATTTCCGCAAAATAACGACCAGAACTAGGCAATTTTTAATCTCCGACAGCCGAAAAGGATACACATGCCGGGAAGTTAATTATGTCTACATCAGCCAGTACTACGTTATTAATGCGCATTAATGTAATTCTGTAAAATACTGGCATGTTTTTTAATATAGCATGTGTAGCAGATTCAAACAATTCTTGCTTGCTTTTAGATTTGTCGTCTTTTGAGGAACTTTTCCATTTTTCATATGGCAGATTTTCACGGACCCCGAACAAACACCACTCAGGATCTCTTATCTCGCTCAACACGAGCCTGCTAAGTCTCTTCTAAGTATAAAACTATTCAAAAGCTGATGGATTCACGGATTTTATCCGCGGAAACTTTCCCCCTTAATATTCGCAGCTCCTCTCCATTTTTACTGCATCATCGGCGCCGGCGGCATCATGGCGCCGACGGAGCGGGCGGCGTCGATTGGCCTCCCGTCCCGTCGCCATGGCAACCGTATCGACGGCATCGACGTCTGCCCAGCCCGGATCCGACGGCACCGCTCTCCGACAACAAAGAATATAGCAAGATTGATCGTCGTGGAAGGGAAAGGGGGCCTGTTTTGATGAAGTCGGCGCCCGACTGCTCAGTATCCGGCGCACGACTCGAAAACAGCTCGCGTCTGGCGCCACGGAAATGAGGCGCCGTTCACAGTATCGGCGGCCGCCCACCAGGGCCGGCTGCGGTAATGCGACGGGGGCGCCCCACCAGCTGGCTCTGTCGGCGTCCACCCCGCGGTGGCCGGCCGCGTCGCTGTGACGACGGCTGCCCCGCTGCCGACATATCGCCGACATGTCGCCGCACCCACCCATCTCACCTGGCTCTGTGTCCGGCGACCGGCCGTGGCCGGCGTCAGGAGCGCCTGCCGTCCGCCGACGCGGCGGCACCGGCCCGGCCCTCCGCCCTCCCTCCCGTCAGCTGCATATATATGCAAACGAGCCCGGCTACGGCGTAGCACCCGGGCTGGACACAGCCGCCAGTAGGGCTGGGACGGGACGGGGCGGCCGACAAAAACTCGACGCCCCGTCCGCCGCCGCCGCCGCCGCCGCCGCCGCCGCCGCGGGCCCGAGCAGGGGCCCAGACCAGGCTCCTGTCGAGGCACGCCACTCAGGCCGGCGGCCGCACGCCTGAGACAGGTACAGGGGCCGGGGTGTGGCGCGCGGCCACAGGCGTGCGTCACGCAGACACTGACTGGACCGCCTTGTCACGGAAGTGCTCCGTGAGGGAGGCGTGGGACATCCGATCAGCTATTGCGTTGTGCAGTTACACTCATGGTCTGCTTTAAAAGTAAGCCCGTAACCTTATCACATCTCGAACAAACGTTGTGGTCAACGCGATGCCTGCCCTGCTACGCACATTAGCCATGCTTGCAGCATGTTCTGTACACTGGTGGTGACTTTGCAGCTGTTCACATTCAAATACGATTTATTTCACAATAAATTGACTACAAGTGGTACTTCTTGGTCGCGGTCAAGACATCACCATGTGTTGCGTGTCAAATAAGTAAACCATCCGTTACATCCCCCGGGCTGGGCACGTGAATTCCTGCCTGTGTATTGTGAGAGCGTAGTCAGCCGTGAAGGCCGTAGAAAGCGCCGACTTATCCTCTGTTTTCCCAAATTCATTGACGCGCGTAAAAATGCATACGCATCTGGATGTCGCATGCCCTGCGATATGTTCATGATGTTGCGTTGTGAACGAAAGAACCCGTTCGCTATGTTGCGTTGCAAACAAAAGAACATGTTCGCTATGGTGCGTTGTAAACATAGGGACAGAGGCGTGGAACAATACCTAAGTGTGAGGAGTGCTGAGCCTAAAATTCGCTGCCCAAGTCCGTTGGCAGTGTGCCATCAACTCTGGTAATGCGAACATTTGGTGCCTCGATCATATATAACGCGGAAAATACAAGTGATGCGTCATTTCACCATGATCTCCACGGTTCATATCGTCGAATGTATGTGTACATGGTCTATTCGCTTGCCGGTCCGCCTCTCAGGCGTAGGGTGGCCGCATTGGGGAGGAGAGGGGGGGGGGGGGGGG
>NW_023596818.1:37085022-37097344 GCF_011947565.3 Pollicipes pollicipes
TTCTTAAGATCAAAGCTCTTTCTAGTTTCTAAGCTACAAGCCCGCGAAAATGGGGAAGGGTATACCGGGGGGGGGGGGGAGTATTTCAAAGTCACCTTGGTACTCATGACGTCATAAATAGCATCATTTAAATCCTGCTTTTAGTGAGTCATGTGGCGATCAAGGCTAAGGAGGCGTAATATATATTTGTCGAGGTATTCGTGTCTGGTGCTCGTGAGCGCGATTTCCAGATGTAATGGCCGTCAAGCGTCCCTCAACCAATGTTTTGCGAGGCACGATGACGTAATCAAACCATGTCTTGTTGAGGAGCATGTTAACTAAACAGGGAATTGTATGTCCAGAGCAGTATTTCCACTTAAGAAGTGTACTAATGGTTATAAATGAGCTCGTTTCATTATATCTGATGCTTGCTTCGATATATTTGCATGTAAAACATTCCCTGTAAATGTTACTCCATTATGGCGCCAAGCTCTGCTATGAGCGCTGAGTACTTCGCGGACCCATTACCATACCCTGCAGCGTGTAGGAGTTGCTGCTGTGATTGCTGCAACGTCATACTCCGATCACATGGCTCAAGGAGTCCGTGGAAAATGGCCTTCAAACAGGACTCGGAAAGCTTGTCCGCGTGCATCCCGCCAGGCTGGCCAAAGACTAGCCAGACCAGGCTGCAGACTAGCCAAGTCAGTCCAAAGCCTTATACTCAGATGCAATATTTACTTCGATTTATCCTTAGCGAATCACCCGGGCACAATACGTCTGACATGCCAATGAACGCGCCACGCTCCCACCCGCTGCCAGTTTCAAGACTACCCGAGGTGGGAAACACAGGCACGGCACGTTGGAATCCCGGGGAGGGGGCAGTGCTTCGTTAGGATGGGCCGTATGGAGGCAGGTTATCGGAGCCATCAGAACAGCGACATCGTGCGCCGCATATCATGAACAGCGCACGTCCCGGGCGCGTGCTGCCCGGAATTGGATCGTTACTTAAAGTGTCTCTTTGTGATTCAAATTTCATCAAGCGGCCGACAGCGGGCTGGAAGTTGTTTTGAATGCCTGCTTGTTCATCGATAAGGCCGCCCCGGGGGTGCGCCGGCGGTCGGCGCGGCGCCGTACCAAGGCATCGCTCCGTTCCCCGCCCGCTCGCGTGTGTCAGCCCTCGCTCCACCATGTCGAAGCGAGCGGCGACACACGACATGGCGTGCCGCGAGGTCACGTGATGTCGTGACGCTGTTGCGAGACGCCTCTGATATATGTGGACTTCGCTATAGCATGTAAGCATGCGTCCTGATATCGCACCTCATACGCAACCCAAGCAGCTTGATGACTGGGACCATCCGAATATAAATCAAGCTTCGTGTTTGTCGATAAGCGTTCATTGCATATGTATTTCATTTTCACATAATCCTCCTGGCACCAGCATGAAATTGGCATTAGATCTGAATCATGCCAAAAACGACGCGAGACAAGAAAGACCATGCGACGAAATACCGTTGATGGAGCCTATAACGGAGTCATCGCCTTTGCTTCGCCAAACTCGTGATTCGTATCCATCTTTGTGTCTGGAGTAGTGGTCGCCAAGACGACGTTCTACTGGCGTGGTCTGGTGCAGTAATCACAGGGTTGATTTATTTATCATGTTAGGCGTTCATTTCCATGAACAGGATGCATAAGCAACTCACGAAAGCATGTTGTTTCTGGCATGTGGCATTCCGAAATCGCCCATGACTGTTCAGCTTGGCATATTTCACGCCCCGCACATCTGTGTGAGCATGAACGTGTCTTGACCAGTACAATGGAAGCATCTGCACTGCGTCCGTGGCAATGGTCGAATGCATGCCAGGCGTATGCGTGCATACTGCCACCAACGGCGCTCCTGCAGTTAACAACGGACAGCGGCGAGTTCTGGGCAGACGAGCAGGCTGCGTGGGCCGTTAGCAGGCTAAGCCGTGGCCGCCGCTAAATTAGATTTGTCGCGTAATTTACGGCTGCAGTCAAGACTCATGTATGCGTCAGTGTCAGCTCATTGGCGTTCTAAAATAGATGTGCAGAGAGTTCCATCACGCGGCGCTAAAGCCTATTCCATTTTTAAATCGCACAATGTGGGATGAGCCGGAAAAATGTCACTTTTTTCCTATGCACCACTGTGTGGGAGACGTCACTGGAGAAATATAATAGTTTATTTTCCATCCGTCCACATAACGCAGCTAAAAAGGCGAAGCTGTTTGGCCTAAGTGAGCTGACCATTGCCTGTGTATTTGAGTTTTATTTCTACGAAATACAGTTGCATATCGATAAACGCAATCGGCCAATGACCTCTCCACCTCCGGCGATCGGGTCGCTATCAGCCTGGTGAAATATTTTGGCAGTGTGCGAGATTCGATCTTCGGTCCTCGGACTTCTCGCTGATGTGCAGCGTCATTCGCGACGCCTCGCGTGTCTATAATCTGTGGAATAGCTACGGACACCGCCCCTATGTATCGCGTCCGCCTGTCAGAAGCCTGCAAACAGCTCCCCTTCCGATGGATCAATGCTGGCCGAAGCCTCCTCCCCGGGAAGGCTTCGACCCTCCCCTGCCCAGCCCTTTAACCTTTAACCTTTAACCTTTAACACCCGTTGTCTACCACATGTTCTAAGCATCGTATTCCGCCCTGGCGCTTGTCTTGCCTTCTGTCCCTGCACTCTCACCTCCGCTCTTTCGCTCTCCGGCGATCTCCCTCCCTCACATTCTGGCCCTCTCGGCCTCTCACTCTTTCTTTACCATTACGCCACGTGTGAGTCGCTTCTGCATCAATCCCTGGGGGGCTGCGCTCGCTCCGCCCCCCCTCCCCATGGTCTCCGGAGGCGCGAGCATCTGTCATTAACTCCGCCATCCCGGCCGGCTCAAGTCCGGATGCAGCTCCTAGCAGCTCCGCAATCTCGGCCCAGCCGGACGTGGCGACGTCCGCCGGCCTGAAATCCCCGCCGGGTGGCGCCGAGGCCGACGATCGACGCGGCTCCGGGGCGGCTCCGCGGCGGCTCCGGGGCGGCTCCGGCTACCGCCGGCCGGGACGGACTGTGAACGAAGAGGTCTCGGTGCGGCCGGCCGAGCGGAATTGGAAGGGGGGGGGGGGGGCAGATGTCTAGTTCCTCAAAATGAATGGGAGCTGGACAGTGGAAAATGACGAGACATGCCTTTAAAATACTGTTACAAACGAGTTCTCTGCAGATTTGGACCACTTTGCGAAGGGAGGAGGGGCAACTGCAAAGGAATCTACACTCCTATGGGTGGGGCAAGACCTGAGTGCGGACGGCCGGGGCACACTGTGGATGGGCGAGGTCTCTGCGCGGATGGGTACAGCATGCTGAAGATGGCAGAGGTCTCGACAACATGTTCTAAAAACACACACACATAAATATGCATAACACATCACGCCACATAAAGCATTCATCGAGAAAAGGCACGTGACGCCTCGCCAGCGAGCGTCTGCACCTGCAATGGATCGTCAGAGACACAGGTGGGGGATGCCTTTCGCAGGCTGTGTGGTCTTCATCTCGCGTGGTGCCGTTACAGCTGACTCACACAGCAGCTCAGCATAAGCCCTGCCCGCACGTCGACGAATACACTGGCGAGCTCTGTTGGCTGCGACGCAGGCGCCGAGTCTTTGTCACGCAACAGGCGCGCTGCAGGCCGCTTCACACCCATCTCAACCGTGGCGTCGTGGCCGCAGGGCATCACACGCCCCCTCCCCCTGGCGGTCACTTGCACCCCCCGGCGCCAGAGCAGATGGTGGCGAAATCCTCCCAACCTCGCGTCCGGCCGAGCGACCGCCCGCCCGCCGGCAGGGCATGCGGAAAACCTGCCCGTCTGGTAATCCATCCACACGAGGAACAGCGGCGTAATGCGTGTTGCGCGGCCCGCGAAGCGCCGGGTATTAAATACAATGGCTGTAAAAGTGCAGTAAAAGTCGTCTACAATGACGACCAGCCCTTGGAACGTACAAATAAGGTGGTTTTGACTTTAACAGCGCTTTGATGGCTTCTGGACACCGCTAACAGCGGCTTTTATCGGGATGGCTTTGCGGCAGTCTCAAACACTGACTAAATTACGACACCGATAAACACCAAAACGGGGTGAAGCTCCACCTACCACTTAACTTGCTTGTTTTCGATCGTAAAACCGGAGCGCTTTGTTCATAAGTGGTCAGGCGGTTGCGCTAGTGCGGTGAACAGCTGTGTCAGATGTTCTCACTAGCTACTGCCAAATGGGGTCCCCTGTCAGGAATGATATGTAACTCGCTGAGAGAATGTTCACATAGCTCTTATGTTCAAAAAGACAAAAAGACAACAGGGCAAAAAGACTCTTATGTCCACAGCAAATGCATATTCGTGCTTTGGGAATACAGAATGACCGTGTCGCTCCTGATGACCGTGACTTCGCTCTGAAAAACTAGGCAGCTGGAGAGCAAAGCGTTTCGTTCTGCATTAAGATCTCCCGTGCGTGATGTAATTTCCAATAAAACGGCTGTTTGACATGGGCGCGCTGGTCGTTACGTGTAATGCTCCGACTTATCATATATTTGATTATTGTTTCGCCTTCTGGAAACTGTTGCTTGCTCGTTCTGGACGTTATTACTTGGCAATTCTTCAAAAATAATGCTGGTCTTTCAAGAACAAATGATGGCCTGTCCCGTTGTTGAACACGGTTTGCACTGCGGCCATTCTTCATACAGCGCCGCCGTTCTGTTGACTGTGGGCCTGTCACATGTGCCATCAATACCAGTCGGCTGCTGGTTTGACTGTGGGCCTGTCGCATGTGCCATCAATACCAGCCGGCTGCTGGTCGGTGCCTGACGGTGTCCGGCCATGAGCGGGGTACAGCAGAGGTATCCGCCTCATCGCCCACTCCTGCGTCGCAAGGGTTCGGTGCAGTCTGTTAGCCAAGCTCATGCAATGTTGTGCGCGTTGGTATTTGTTGAGAGGGCTTGAATACAAACATGACCAGGCTCTTTAACACATAATATTGCACACCGTGCACGCCACTTGGTTGGGTTTTTATGGTACGAAACCCGTGCGACTGGTATTGAGACAGAGTTCCCATTGGTGCAATCACTTCAAACACCTGAAACGTTTTGCAATAACTGTTAATGCATTGCCCGCAAAAGATGCAATGTCAATAAGGTGAAACAAAATACCTGGAATGCCATTGATATGCCATCACAAGTCGTAGTCATTGACATCATCAGCACATCAAATGTGCCTCATAAGAAATCAGCCATTTGTGCCATCCTTGCGGTGATGATATGACCTGGAGCGGACCGATAGAACGGACCGATAGACGGAACGTTTTTTTTTTTTACTACACTTTTCCCATGTCATACGCTGGACAATATACCAGGTCAGTCGCAAGAACATCTGAAGGCCGTGAAAACGTGAAACGAACAATACTAAAAATGAGAAAAAGTCGTCAGTTGTGGTTGGTTTCTTGGTCTCTATACATTACATGGCTTTGGTTTATACAACCTTATCGGACGGATAATCTGTAAGATGCATCTTGAATACTGAAAATAGAAAATTTCTAGCATAAGAAGTTTTCCAACAGTTTATTTCAACACTAAGAAAGCTTCAACCGTTAATCATGCAGTTCTACTAAAAACGGAACACCGATTTAAGGTAGCTATCTCAAAGCTGTTTCGGGTTGGACCACGTGTGATCGGTGGTCCTCATATTCTAAATCCACGAACCATGGATGCCGAGTAATTGGGAGAAAATGTCACGAAGCATTTTTTCAAAAGCATCTATTTTCATGCCTTTTCAGAATGCAAAATGATAGCCGGCGTTTCTCATGTTCAAAATGCAAGGTTCCACTGCTGCCCAGGAGGCACCAAAAAATGATGCAAACGCACTGCTTGATTGACACCAGATTTAGATGTGTCAGCTGGTGCCTCAGTTGCTGCTTTCACAGCTGCTAAGCCTGTGGCAGATAATTCCCCTGGTGACATAGAAGAAACAGGAGCAGTTTTCTGAAACATTTAATTCGATTTTTCATATGTTATGCGAGTAAACGTGTCTATTTCCGCAAAATAACGACCAGAACTAGGCAATTTTTAATCTCCGACAGCCGAAAAGGATACACATGCCGGGAAGTTAATTATGTCTACATCAGCCAGTACTACGTTATTAATGCGCATTAATGTAATTCTGTAAAATACTGGCATGTTTTTTAATATAGCATGTGTAGCAGATTCAAACAATTCTTGCTTGCTTTTAGATTTGTCGTCTTTTGAGGAACTTTTCCATTTTCATATGGCAGATTTTCACGGACCCCGAACAAACACCACTCAGGATCTCTTATCTCGCTCAACACGAGCCTGCTAAGTCTCTTCTAAGTATAAAACTATTCAAAAGCTGATGGATTCACGGATTTTATCCGCGGAAACTTTCCCCCTTAATATTCGCAGCTCCTCTCCATTTTTACTGCATCATCGGCGCCGGCGGCATCATGGCGCCGACGGAGCGGGCGGCGTCGATTGGCCTCCCGTCCCGTCGCCATGGCAACCGTATCGACGGCATCGACGTCTGCCCAGCCCGGATCCGACGGCACCGCTCTCCGACAACAAAGAATATAGCAAGATTGATCGTCGTGGAAGGGAAAGGGGGCCTGTTTTGATGAAGTCGGCGCCCGACTGCTCAGTATCCGGCGCACGACTCGAAAACAGCTCGCGTCTGGCGCCACGGAAATGAGGCGCCGTTCACAGTATCGGCGGCCGCCCACCAGGGCCGGCTGCGGTAATGCGACGGGGGCGCCCCACCAGCTGGCTCTGTCGGCGTCCACCCCGCGGTGGCCGGCCGCGTCGCTGTGACGACGGCTGCCCCGCTGCCGACATATCGCCGACATGTCGCCGCACCCACCCATCTCACCTGGCTCTGTGTCCGGCGACCGGCCGTGGCCGGCGTCAGGAGCGCCTGCCGTCCGCCGACGCGGCGGCACCGGCCCGGCCCTCCGCCCTCCCTCCCGTCAGCTGCATATATATGCAAACGAGCCCGGCTACGGCGTAGCACCCGGGCTGGACACAGCCGCCAGTAGGGCTGGGACGGGACGGGGCGGCCGACAAAAACTCGACGCCCCGCCCGCCGCCGCCGCCGCCGCCGCCGCCGCCGCCGCGGGCCCGAGCAGGGGCCCAGACCAGGCTCCTGTCGAGGCACGCCACTCAGGCCGGCGGCCGCACGCCTGAGACAGGTACAGGGGCCGGGGTGTGGCGCGCGGCCACAGGCGTGCGTCACGCAGACACTGACTGGACCGCCTTGTCACGGAAGTGCTCCGTGAGGGAGGCGTGGGACATCCGATCAGCTATTGCGTTGTGCAGTTACACTCATGGTCTGCTTTAAAAGTAAGCCCGTAACCTTATCACATCTCGAACAAACGTTGTGGTCAACGCGATGCCTGCCCTGCTACGCACATTAGCCATGCTTGCAGCATGTTCTGTACACTGGTGGTGACTTTGCAGCTGTTCACATTCAAATACGATTTATTTCACAATAAATTGACTACAAGTGGTACTTCTTGGTCGCGGTCAAGACATCACCATGTGTTGCGTGTCAAATAAGTAAACCATCCGTTACATCCCCCGGGCTGGGCACGTGAATTCCTGCCTGTGTATTGTGAGAGCGTAGTCAGCCGTGAAGGCCGTAGAAAGCGCCGACTTATCCTCTGTTTTCCCAAATTCATTGACGCGCGTAAAAATGCATACGCATCTGGATGTCGCATGCCCTGCGATATGTTCATGATGTTGCGTTGTGAACGAAAGAACCCGTTCGCTATGTTGCGTTGCAAACAAAAGAACATGTTCGCTATGGTGCGTTGTAAACATAGGGACAGAGGCGTGGAACAATACCTAAGTGTGAGGAGTGCTGAGCCTAAAATTCGCTGCCCAAGTCCGTTGGCAGTGTGCCATCAACTCTGGTAATGCGAACATTTGGTGCCTCGATCATATATAACGCGGAAAATACAAGTGATGCGTCATTTCACCATGATCTC
Organism: Pollicipes pollicipes; assembly: GCF_011947565.3. NCBI lineage: Eukaryota > Metazoa > Arthropoda > Thecostraca > Pollicipedomorpha > Pollicipedidae > Pollicipes > Pollicipes pollicipes. The sequence continues at coordinate 37,093,037 of NW_023596818.1, forward strand.
CACGGTTCATATCGTCGAATGTATGTGTACATGGTCTATTCGCTTGCCGGTCCGCCTCTCAGGCGTAGGGTGGCCGCATTGGGGAGGAGAGGGGGGGGGGGGGAGAGTACCGAGAATGTGATATTCAGAGACGACCTAGAAGTGACAGGCGCGGGCTTGAGCTGCTACATTGGTCCGGATTGTATGGAGGGAGTTAAAGAGCGCAGTCCGCGCGGGTGGCGGACAGTGAACCAGGCGAGTTTTGCACTCAAGTCTGGAGCATGATCGAAATCTCCCACGTTGGCCTACAAGCACTCCAACGTGTTCCCATGCTGACGGGCTGAAGAGGGCCATATGTTGCAAACATTACCATGTTGCAAGAAAACCACACTTTGTAAAAGCGTTTGCATGCAAATACCATAAAGGTATCATGATAAACACCATAAAAGTATCATGATAAGCCCGTAAGAAAAGCGTTACTTCTATCAGGCCATCGATACAGTGACTGGACGGCTTGAGTCTCCGAAGCTACACAATATCACTTCACTTCTATCTATCACCATCACTATCACTTAAACTGATCTTAAGGGATGTTCGGTCTGTGGCGGCCCGTTGATGGATAGAGAATGCATTTCCAAATCATATGTTGGCGTTTAAATTTGAAATCACGTGCGGACGTCACGATACGATTGATGAACTAGATCCGAGCGGAATCCTGTCAACGTTCGAAACGCAGGCGATGGTTTGTTATGGTTAACAAACATTGATATAGGGCTTTCCGACAATTAATTTTGTCTTTACACACAAAGTTTTGTCCACATACAGTGACGTAAGAGACCACCCAGCTCTTGATCTTGTCTGTGTTCATGGTATTGCTGCTGATGATGACAATGCTGTTATTGATGTTGATAATGCTGTTCCCGCTGTTGTTGTTTTCCTCGACGCTGTTTATCCAATCGGTGTTTTTGTGGGGCTTCTTGAGTAAGACGACGTGGAAGCTGTTGGGAATAGCTGTATTTTTCGAACAGGTTTTGCATTTTTTGACATGAGCGCTCACTTGCAGCGGCATTTGAAGATATTTCCATGGCACATCGAACGGATGACAGCCTTTTTTGTCGACATAAAATGAGCTGGTGTGTTAAAGATTACGGTCCGGAATGGTCAGGCTTGGTGACGAGTTCTGTTGAAAATCTGCAGTTTGGATCTACTATGACGAGTGTATCTAGTAATGGAAGCTGGTCCGACGTATGTGTGTCTTCAAAGGTAAACTTGATGCTGTTGTGGATATAATTAAGATATCTGATGAAGTCCAGCAGCTCACCGTGAGAGTGAATCCAGACGCCTATGGAGTCGCCGTTGTGTTCGGCGTAAAAATCAGGTTTTAAGGTCGCGCTGCTAATGACAGCTTGTTCAAATTTGTGCATTAGGATTATTTGTACCGGGAGGAGCCACCTTGTTGCCTATGGTGGTAACGAGTTAGTTGCAATGGTCATTGCCAAATCTAACGGTGTTGTTTTAGAGACAGTGTGCAAGAAATCCCGTGATGTCCGCGGGTGTGAGACCACAAAGATATCATTCTGATGTTGATAAATAAGGTCGGTGACCGCCGATACAGCCTCCACCAGCGGGGTGACGCAAAATATAGGTTGACAACATTGGTGCTGAAAACTGTGGCGTTCCATGGAAGTTAGTGGCCAAGAAAACGGTCCTTAAATCTTGTGTTTTGTCTTCCGACCCTTGTAAGGCTGTTGCCAGCGGACGTTTCCATCGAGTCATGCTACACAATGTATTCTGCCCGCATTTCCAGGCGGAAAAAGTTTCAGCATGACATGTGACGAATCGGCTTATTGGCGACATTTCACGAATCCCCAGTATCAATGAGAGTCTTAGCCATTTGTTTTCTACGAATTCCGAATTTTTCATAAATTATCTTCAGTTAGAAGCATGGCTCAGAATTCAGACATAAATTAAGCAAGCATTTTATCTAAACGATCGAAAGGGCATGCCTTACGTGAAATAGTCAACGGATGGTAAGCAACGAAATAAAAACATTTCGGCTTTGTCCCAAGTGAAATTGCATTTAATGGAGCGTACGAAAATGAGAGGGATTAAACATTTCTCTCCACGGATGTAGGCAGGGTATTGAGGCTCTGATGACTGCACGACTTCAGAACATTTCCACACGAAAATATTTTGCAAATGAAGCAAGGCAACTTAAACTTGGGGCGTTCGCTCAGACTCAGAATCGACGCGCAAAGCGGGAGCTCCCTTTGGTGCTCTTCAAAAGGACTGGTACATAACACCGAAAAAAGGGTTTCTTAAAAACCGTTCCGAGTTAAGTGACACCGCAATAACTTGTGGCACTTTATCCTCATCAGTATTGGATACTTTGCAGCCCGTTCGCTATTTACCATGGAATATTCTACAAAGGTGTATCTGCAGCATTCGCTCCTTGTTCCACTAGTGCCAAATATTACCTGATGCTAGTATTACTACCACTTGGTAGTAGACTTGCTTCCACCTGTACTGCTGCCCCTTGGTAAGTAGTGTGCAATGTTCAGTGCTATGGTGTCGCCAGCTGAAACAAAGCGCCAAAGCTGCAATATTTCCATTGTTCTGCACATGTTAGGACCGAAAAGACATCATTCCATCTATGTTTATAAGGTCCTCGTGAAAAAATAAAACGCGTTTGGTACTACTTATCCATTTAATCCAGTTGCACGGATATTCCCGTCGCCGCATGGATACGGCATGCTGCCATATTTCCTTTGTGTTGTATCTCATGTGGCTTTCGCTTCACTTTGCATAAATGAAAACGTGTTCAATCGTTTTAGGCCCGTTGGCAGACACAATGCTAGCCCCTTTTCCAAGCTGGACAAGGCAGACCTTCAGGCACTGGCGTTGTCAAAGGCGACTTCAGACTATGCAGAACTTCTGCTGCAGGGCACCCTAACGCCGTCCAGGTGTGTGGATTTAACGGTGGTGTTTGAAGTGGGTCATCAGCAAAGAGAAGCTGAGGTGTAGACCTGTTTTAACCGCATTGGCATCGCCTACTGAGGCTGGATAGCCCGACAAAAGACCGGATATGGAAAATAATGAGGAAAAGAGGTACGAACGGTAGCCTTGAGTGCCGGATACACGTCTTCTAGTAAACAAGAAGACATTCCAGAAAAGTGTGGCTTCACAAGCTTGGCTGGGAAGTAACCGATGCCGTTTCCCTTAGATGCGTTGCCATTGTTGCCTTTTTGTTCTCATTTGCAGTCCAGATTACGACGCGAAGTGATAGACTTACTACTTGAACTGCTTAAGGCTTTTAAAGTGAAGCTCAGTAGACAGCGGTCTTCAGCTAGGGACCACCAGCATAGCGCGGGGGAAAGGACTCTGCATATTGTGTGCGATAAGATAAACTTCACTTAGTAAAGAGCATCAAGCCTTCCTCTCTCTCTCTCTCTCCTGTCACCCTGACCTCATTTTACCGACGAATTTCTGCGTCCTTTTTCATGTCGACGAGCGTCATCAGACCCAATAAACCCACAATTAAGGGCATTATCATTTTTGCTGGTTAGCGTGACCGACCTTGATGCGTTAGGCGGCGTTTTTGCTGGGCCGAGAGTATGCAGATCTGGGCGGGACCGCAGCGGGCGTGCAAAAACGGCCGTCAGACCGGCCGGGGCGCAGCTGCCGCGCGATCGCGAGCGCTTCACAGCGGGAGGAAGCGGAGGTGGCATATGGTCAAGCGACGCGAGCACGCTAGAAAAATGTGGCCGCAGCTGAGGCAGCGTCGGTATCACCTCTATACATACGAATTAGGGCAGTGCTGCACGACTGGGGTCACGGACCACCGTTCGAAATGTGTAATTATCCGGCGCAGCGGCAAAAGTGACGCCCACGCGCCAACTGCGGCCGGAAGCCTATGCTTCGGTGACACTTTGGTCGCACCATAAACGTCGGATTGGTAGAAAACTCTATGGCCCCGCACAATATGCATTTTTGTTAAAATTTCATAAAATGTGCCGGTGGTCAGAAAATGTTCATATCATGGTTACAACGCTGATTTCGTGTCTTCTTCAAAAAGATTATCGTGCTCGTACTTTGCGCAACAGGTCCGTTTTTTCAATATACTAAGCAGAAAGGACTAAGGCAACGCGCATGCCGATTGGGGACGATGTAAGGACGGAGGCCTAAGAAGAGCAGTTTGTGTAGTTTGCCCTCGCCGTCTGGGACGTCGACATCTTAGAGGGAGGTCGGAACTCACAGAGATCCCTTCACGCTGATGTTTTACTTCTTGACAGGAGCTATCTGCAGAGCTAAAAGGAAAATGCAAGCCTT
>NW_023596818.1:37098344-37113932 GCF_011947565.3 Pollicipes pollicipes
GGTCTGCTGGGCCGGCGGTGTGTCGGGTCTGCCCGACCGGCGATGTGCCGGGTCTGCGGGGCAGGCGGCGTGCCGGGTCTGCTGGGCTGGCGATGTGCCGGGTCTGCTGGGCCGGCGGCGTGCCGGGTCTGCTGGGCCGGCGGCGTGCCGGGTCTGCTGGGCCGGCGGTGTGCCGAGTCTGCTGGGCCGGCGGTGTGCCGGGTCTGCTGGGCCGGCGGTGTGCCGGGTCTGCTGGGCCGGCGGCGTGCCGGGTCTGCTGGCCCGGCGGCGTGCCGGGTTTGCTGGGCCGGCGGCGTGCCGGGTCTGCTGGGCTGGCGGTGTACGGGCTGCCGGCCAAACACGGCCGATGTTACCCTGCGGCGAAATAGGGAGAGGCCTGAGCCCCGCACGGACCTGACGTGGACCTGACCCCGCCTAAGCTCAACACGGGGTCACGGCCGTGGTACGCGCCAGAGTGATCCCGCCCGTAATACGCCGCAATACATATCCCGTGCACGCCACATATGACATGACATTTATTTGCGCTCTAGGTTTGCGATGCAAAAGTCTTCAACAAAATAGCTGGACCGAATTCAACACATCTGAGGCAACCGCATCGTTGTAGACTTTGGATCATAGGTTCGCGTTATGACGAAAAACGGGCATTGCTGTTTGCAGTTTATCGTGTTATGTCCCACGAAGAAATGTGACATATACACGTTTTTCGTGTGATATATGACGCAAGCAGTGCCTAGAGTAATGTTTTAAACGCCACATATTCGTTTGAGGCCTTGAACAGAGTGGGACAGTGATAGGAGGCACAACGAAGGGGTAAGAGGAAAGAGACATCCTCCAAGAGTGGTGTTCACCGCGCCAGCTGTCCCGCGGAAATGTCTTTCAGATGATCATCACATAGCCTTGGCCTCTTATCAAAAGGCAGATGGCATCCACTAATGAGCATAGCTCCGCAGCCTAATGGCTTGTCTCGGTTGCTGAGGAGCCTTACAGTTCCTACATATGTGCAGTAAAAATATAGCCTTTGTATCTGAGTGATAGTAGGCTTGATATCTGTGGAGGTGCTAATCGAAAAAATGCGAAGAAATCGTCGCATGCGACGACTTATTTGTGATGGTTTAGTTGCACATCCAGTGTTTTCACGAGAGCTTGCTAAGGTTCGCTATCACAAACCCGGCAGGGAACATTGATTTTGCAGCGGAAAAAGTTGAGAAATCAGAACAGGAAGAAGACCTCTGAGTGACGGAGTGACGGAATGACCAAACCCATGAATATAGGATTAACTCATGTAGTGGACGGGACTGAATTGGTAGATCTCTACATGATGAACTGGACCAAAAAGTTGGACAGCGTAACTGGACTGAAGCACAGCCAACACAAAGGCCCATTGCGCGGATATGCGTGCGCAGATTTGAGGTTTCGATATGCTTGGTGAATCGACACGAAAAGCAATGCACTCATACGCAGGTTTGCAGAAAAAATATTTGTACTCTAACTGATTGCACCAGACTCATCTTACAAATTTGGGTCAGACGGATTTTAGCTGGATTGCACCAGCGACTCCAAATTAAATCCGTGACGAGTTCTTGCGACGATGTCAAATTCACACATCCGTGTAGTTCCCATAGTTGACATCTATGCAGCCTAAACCATTTCACTCAGATCACAGTATTCGTTTAGGCAAACAGCTACAGGCTGCACAAAGTGAGCTTGGAGTGTGCGTACCATTTGCACATTCACATCTTGCACATTCTTCCATCAAAAAAACAACGAATACTGACGTAATGCCATTTCCCTGTCGGCAATGCTGACGCGGCGGCGTCCGTTGCGCCGCGGCCCGGCCCGGGCACGCTCGGGGATCGCGGGGGTTCACCGCCGCCGCCAGAACAGGTTTTTATTCAAATCAGAGCCGACCGGTGCACGGCCGTCGGGCAACCCTTTGGTGGCGGGTGCTGAATAGGGAGGGCGCCTGATTATGCACGGCCGGGCCTGACCGAGCGGGTCGGGCGTCCCGCTCCGGCCGGCGGCGGAGCGCAGTCGCTCGCACGCTCACCGCCCGCCCAGATGACGCCTCAGATATTGTGCATACGCAGAGAATGCCCGGTGAGAAATATGCAAATACGTGGAATGCGAAGAAATTGGCCGCCTTTGTCAGTGAAAGTGTTTGTGATTGTGCCAGCGTTTTGTGCGTGATTGATGGCGAGCGCGCGCGCGAGACGACCTGCGAGGGGATACGCGAACGGCGCGGCGGCGTCGCAGACGGATGCCCCCCGGCGCTGCCAGAGCCTACCCATACCGGTAATGTGTGCCATGCGATGATACGTTTGTGCGCCATACCTTGATTAGCTTTGATGATAATGTGACGTTTATGACGGGCGCTTCAGCTGGTCAGCCATTTTGTGCGTGATAGATGATGGAAAGTTTCCTGTCGCGTCGCCTCAACCCTGCGAGTGAATAAAAAATAACCGCACTCTCTGTGGTGTTTCCAAATGATAAATGCTGAAAGATAGCCTCCTATTACTTTACCTGACATGCACACCTGAAAAGAATCACATGGAGCAATTTCAGCTTGATTTATGTTTGCTCTTAACTGGGGCCACGGTATTAATTTCGCTCTTGGCCTGCGCTGTCCCCGAAAAAAACGGCTGAAGGATGAAGATAACATTAATCAGAAACCCAGTACGGATACTAGTGGTTGCTTTCGCACCAACACACCGGCAAAACCGGCGCGAGGATGGTCGGCCGCGGCGAGCACCAGTCCGGCGCCTCCCCCCCCCCCCCCCCCTCTTTGCTGTTCAGACGAACTGGGTGGTGTCCAGTGAACGTCTAGGTTGACCATCTGCATTGCGGGCGAGGCACGGGGTCACGTTTTCAGTGTACAGAGGATCTCAAGGCATGGTTGTGGTCAATGTGATAGGAACAATGTTGATCGAACACATGTTGCTAATAATATTTCAGGTAGCTGAACCAAGCCAAAATTAACAACGGGCTTTCAGCCCTACGTCATCTACCATCTTCTGCACGTACAGGTAGCTTGGGGCCTAAGAGCTCGTCCTCATTTAGGCATCTTTCTAATGTCTAAAATACGATCCGTGGCATGCGGTTGGCCATCTTTGTTCTTATTGCGAGAACCACTGACTGAGGGATGAAGCACGTTGTGGAGGTACTGGCAGATTAAGTATAAAACAACTGACTAAATGAGGATATATTCATTTTTGTCTCTACAAGTCTATGACGGTGCATATATGTCATCTTTATGCACGAATAAAACAGACCCAGGACGTGCCGCTCCCGGAAAAATGACTACGACCACAGAGACAGTTATGGGTTATGGGTTTCATGCACAAATTCTCGGGGTTGGCGGTCATATCATCATAACGTCAATACTGTGAACGATGGCGCTTCGAGTCAAGTACGTTACCAACTATAGGCATGTTCACTCGACAGGCAGACCGGAGCTAATGGCGATCGGTCCAATGGCCAGTCTTTAGAACACCGAACAGATATTGGTGAACATTTAGGGCCTGTAACCGCACAGGCGTTGAAGGTCGAATGCCACCATGCCTCATCGGTGAAGACATGACATTACAATGAACATGGAAGTAGCGACACTCAATCTTTACGACTGCTTCAGTGTCAAACAGCGGAATCGTTCCCTCTGCACTCTGAGATGCAGACCTCTGTCGTCTGCCATCCGGTAATCTGCTCAGACCCAAAATCATTGCAGTAAGTTCCTGAAGCTCGAGTTTATAGTATGAGGCAAAACATACGGCTCGATTCATATTTAAATCAGTGTTAGGCGGGGCAGATCAAAGATTTTGCAAAGTAACGGGCCATTTACATGTTAGCATGATAAAACCACGGTATTTTGTTATTTTTATGCGTTTGGGTCACTCCCGGACTCTAGTAGACACAAAAAAATCGGAGGTACGAATTTATTTCGCGGGCCGTGAACTGTTTTTCTTCTCGGGGCTCCAACGCAAGTCTCAAGGAGGGTCATAACCACGCGCTCCGTGGATTGGCCCCGCTTTTTAGATAGGTTCGACCATGTGTTGTTCTCATAGACGTATCAAATGATAAGTGCAACCGCACATCGACCGCAAAGCCGTGATGCAGAAGACAACGAAAAAGAATGAAATTATTGTACAAACGCCGCGCCAGGCACCTAAAAAACCCACAGTGCACCGAGAACTGCTGGCAAAGATGTTGGTTATGACGTCATGAAAAGCCACCCGTGAATTGACTTCGAGCAAATATAAATACAATGTCAGCTTTTCGAACGAAATCAAACCAATGCCTTCAATTTTCATTTTGCTTCGGACAATTTCTTTCATTCGCAACATTCGCATTTTGTGATCAAACGTTTCATAGGCGCCGCAAGGAGAGCAAGATGCTGCAATTGTTTAGGATTACAGTTACAATTCAAGGGAACAAAGAGATGCGATGGAACGCTGTCCAAATGCAAGCTGTCTATACGGACCATGAATGTACAGGATGGCTCGTTCGCATGCTTCAAGGCAGTGCGTTTGTAATCTTGACTACACAGAAACACGGAACACGCATCATCTAATTTATGTAAGCCCAGCCAGGTCAGGCCAGGTGGGTGCTCGGGGTGTCCATGCACCCTCTGGTATCCGAGATCCACCTCAGCCTCGTTCCGCGCAACCCCGGTATTTGAGGAGCAGGGCTTCAAGAGGATTACATGAAACGTTTTTACGTGCTAGCATCCGCAACAAATTATTAAGCAAACTTGTCCCAGCCCGGAAAAACCGGACCATGTTTTCACCACGCGTTTGTCTTGTTCTTGGGGCTTGAGTGCGCCACCAAGGGTTTCAGTTTGGACACAGGCCTTCTATGAGCTGAAAGCAATTGAGCGAAAACTAGCAACATCTCTCTCGCCAGCAGCGTGAACCGTGATGGGTTCAGTGCATCGATGGACTATATCATACGTAAGCAATGTGAACTAAGGGGCACGTAATCGGTATGTGTTACCCTTTATTATCATGAAGTCCTACCAAACATACTGTGGCGAGAGTGTGTATGAATCAGAAAAAGTTCGTCAGAGAAAAGTGATTAACAGGGATATGTCGTATAAACGATGAACAAAAAGAAGTAATGACACTTTCGTAAGTTTCATTGGTTTAAACTTCATTCAAGCATTTTATGCATTTCAAATTAATTTGACCACATAGGTAGGGCAGTACTATTAGCCTTATTCCTCAGAAAACCAGGAGAACGAAGATATAGTTACGTTAGGCTAATACTGACTGTCCTTACCCATGTGAATAATGTTCCTCGCTAACGCACTGAACACCTTATTTAATTTGGCCACGACAAAAAAGCGACGAAAACTTTATTTATCTGTGAATATTCTGCAAGACATGGACCTGATAAGCGGCTAGAAATAAATAAAAAACGCTGCGCTTGCCTATCATGACCTCTAAGCACCCATGCTGTACTGCAACAAACAGCGCTGGCAGTGCGTCGTAAACCCCGCCCGAGCTCCGCCGACGCCTCCGCTCGCCTTCCCATCAAATCAGCATAATTAACAGGCCGCGAGCGTGCGCCAGATTCGTAGTGGTAACGATTAAAGGCATTAGAGCGACCGAGAACGCAAAGTTGGCGACAAGGTCACTGCCATGCTCCGAGGGGGCGGTCGGCGAGCGGCGCACGAGGGATATGGAGCAGGCACTCATCAGCGGCATCCATCGGTGCGGTCCATGACGACACAGCAAACACCAGCGGCGACTGGTCGGCTGTGCACGCCTTAATCACGTGGGCCGCAGCTCCGAAGTCGGGTTTTTTTTCGGGCCAGCCTGCGATCAATGCGCCGGCGGACCGTTCAGTGCCTGCCTTTTAATCATGTGTACCAACCATAACAGCGTTTACGGCGTTTAGAGTGAGCACGGCCGGGTCCCGGCGGGCCCGCGAGCTGGCCGCACGGCCCGTTCGCCACCTGGAGCTATTGATTCCGCGGCTGCGGCCGGCCTGTCCCGCGATCACCGGCGTCGACAAACATGGCGGCCGCCGCGTCGACGGCGACGGCCGCAGAAAATGGCGATCCACACGCGGAGGGTCGCCGAACCCAGCGGGGGACGGCGCCTGGGACGACAGCAGCGACGGTGTCGGCGAGGTGCTGTCTGGACCGAGCGGTAGACTGGAACAGGACGGGACCGGACCGAGTGGAGGAGTCAACAGCTACGAGGCTGGATGCGTGTTGTCGGGCGGAGTATGTGAGAGTGTGTCTGAGTGGTGCACAGCGAGACTTTTCCTTACGGATTGATGGACCGAAGAGCGCCGCGTCTGGACTGATCGACGGGGGACATGTTGGACCGTATGGGGCTGATTGGTGGACTAGCAAGAGCCATGTGTGGACTGACCGGTGGACTACATGGGCTACACTTGGGGGGAGCGGCGGACCAAACCAGAGCAGCGCCTGTACAGGGTGGTGAACGGTTCTTTACTGTATCGGCAAATGCATTTATTATTGATTGGTAGACCAGACGGAGCCGTTATTGCACCGAGCGCGGGACTGTGAGGCGACTGGGAGGCAGGCTAAGCAGAGCTGCGAGTGGACCGGGCGTTGCATCACACAGGGTTCTGCCCGAGCTGAAGCTGTGCCACCAGCGAAGAGCACGGACATGACTGGTGGGTGTCCGGGTAGTGAGGGGGACAGCTCCGGTGCGGAGCTCGATAACACACAGCGTGGCACGTGACGCTGTGTGTCGAGTAAACTGTCGAAGCGAACCGGCCCGTCGTATCAGACCGAGGTCATCCCCTGTTGTAGCGGTGCCAATGCGAGACGCGGATGCGCCACCCAGGCGCCCACTACAGTCCGCCTCAGCCCCAGAAGCCGTGGCGCTCCTCTGTGCCAAGGGCCAGCGACTGGCACGTGCGTTACCGCTGCACGCTGCTGTTAGGTAAACTCTGCCGGTAAGAAACACTGGGACCCTGCCAAGGGCCAGCGACTGACACGTGCGTTACCGCCGCACGCTGCCGTTAGGTAAACTCTGCCGCTAGGTAGCACTGGGACCCTGCCAAGGGCCAGCGACTGACACGTGCGTTACCGCTGCACGCTGCCGTTAGGTAAACTCTGCCGCTAGGTAGCACTGGGACCCTGCCAAGGGCCAGCGACTGACACGTGCGTTACCGCTGCACGCTGCTGTTGGGTAAACTCTGCCGGTAAGTAACACTGGGACCCTGCCAAGGGCCAGCGACTGACACGTGCGTTACCGCTGCGCGCTGCCGTTAGGTAAACTCTGCCGGTAGGTTACACTAGGACCCCTGCCAAGGGACAATCCTGGCGCGGAGCGTGGCTGTTTCTGTGCGTTTTCTGTTCGGCACCGCATGCCATGCCGTGCTGAATGCCTTGGCACCGGTAAATCGCTGTATATTCGGATGGCGGCAAATTTACACTGAGTTTATGTCATTATATTCTAAGTGTTTGCCAGTCACTGTTTTGCACACACGAAACTGCCACGTATTCTCGACACATGCTTCAACTCCTTGGCTGCAACGGGCGGGTCGCTGAAAGACCGCGGGTGATGTTTTAAAGAAATGCAATCACACGTTTTGCTAGGGCGACGTTGAAATCAGGCTCCTGATGAACAGAAATTGTTGACAAGAATGCGTCCGTACCGGTGTTTGGCCAGTTGAGCAATTTCACTTTAAGGAAAGTTTCGCCCGGACTTTTCCCAAGAAGTTCCGATGATTTTTGTCACGCCATGCGCCGTTTCAACCGGCCTCTTTTCGCCAGTTGGCTGTTTGACGTCTTCGGTAACGGAAATTCCATACTTTATTTCTGGAACGCGAATACCCAGAGGGTGCCGGCCCGGTGATCAATAGAGTTGCGAGGACAAGTGTCATTACCCAGTGCGAACGCTATGGCTAGTTAAAACAGTATGCTCGGGTTACATTATGTGTTGTTAATATCTAAGATCTTATTATTTCGTACTCGACGATCGTAAGCGTTTTATTTCAATGTTGTATTCTTGCGCTCCTCCTTTACCTGGAACCTATAAAGGCGTTACAATGGCTTCAGAGTTGAGGTTCTCACACTTATCAGCATGCGACGACTGAAGCTGTCCTGATTATGGCCACCGCTGTTTATGCCATTGTGGTTTCACATTTAACGCAATCACCTGTATTGGCGCCAATTACTTTCGACCACTTCCAGCTGGTAATGCGCCGTAAGTATACAAACTTGCGGTGAATAGCACAAAGTGACTCCAAAACAACGTCTTGGGTGGTTTTCATTATCTTGCTGATTGCCCTAGAACACGACACCAGTGGCTAATTTACACAAATTACATTTAAAGAAGAGTGAACTTGTCAGCAGCATACCATGTTCGTGCAAGGCAGGGAAAATATGTTATAATGCACCTCTCTTGATGTTATACGTCACAGGGGTTTGCACGAGACTTGCAGTTTGACGGCTGCGAAAATTCTACAGCTTTTCTTTAGTTTCAGCTTTTGGGAGAGGAGGTCCAAACATCACAAGAACATGTCTATCGTGAGCGATGTGTTGACATAGGGCACAAGATCTTGGCTTCTAGAGTGGACAGAAGGGTCTGTTTAGGGACACAAGGCGTGATTAGCTCCTTAGACGCTACCTATAACCACAAACCAACTCATTCGATCCTCCAGTAGTGCATGTGAGCGCACGATTTAGACATTTAAGACTCGGTTAGACATTCCTGAAATTTTTGACAGGACAATGGCTGCTGTCTGCTCTATATTTCCGGGCAGATAACCTCTATGACTATAAGTTCTATAGAGTATCACACCGAATGCACTGGAAAAACGAAACTCAGCCGAAAGTAGCATTCAAATTCCCAATCTTGCAGTTGCAGATAAATCAAGCATAGTACTCCACCTAGAGCATCGTGCAAGAAGCCCGGGCAATGACGGGTAATAGAGATATCAACAATTGCGGCAGTCAGTGCGCTTTCAGTTGTTTTTTATTAACAAAAGCGCTAAGATGCGACAAGCAAAGGCGTGATAAGTTCACGTTTGAAGAAATAATTTTGTATTGTCCATGTGGGTCTGTAACTGTACTCATCAACCGAATCACGTGAATGTGCATGCCGTGACTCCGAAGACGTACTTACCAGCTTAGGCATGATTAATGGAACGTTGCAGAGAACCATTCAAAGCACGGGCATTCAGTATATGGAGATAACCAATAACGTGAATGCGTCCGTCCTATTCATGTCGGATTTGCCCCATCTGCTCGCTCTGCAAAACGGAGGACGCTGGAACGCTCCCGTTCCCATGCGCTCGCCCTCTCCCTCGCTCCGCAACCCGTTGAGCCCGCGGTAGCATTGTCCGCAGTTTACATAGAGCCGCATGCAGATGGGCTCGGGCGGCGTTTTTTGCATACGGCTCCCGATTACGGTCCCCTCGGCCAGCTGATGAACGCCGAGAGGCGCCGACTCGGGGGGCGGAGTCTGGCCGCGTGACGTCACCACGGCGCGCCGCCGACGCCGGCGGACGCGGCGCGTTTTGAGAAACCGCGCCAAGACGGCCGCGCGGCCCGCGCCGGTCGTGCCCGCGCCCGGGTCGCGGCGGCGCCTGCGGTCATTCGCGGGGCGGGCCGTCAGCCGGGCGGACCGCGCGCCGCCGGCGAGGCGCAGCGCCCACGCCAGCCAGACCGCCCGGCCGCCAGCGGCGACGACCCGCGCCGCCCAGACGACCCACGCCGCGCCGCTCCAGGTGAGTGCTCGCGGGGGCAGCGGGCGTACTCCGGCCCACTCCGTCGCCGACAGGTGCCCGGACGGCGGCGCGCGCTCGGTCAGCGACGCGACGCCGGCCGCGCCGGCCGGGCGCCGTTTTTGCCGCCGCTGCCGCTGCCGAATAATTACATGCGCGTCCCTCTCGCGTCCCGCTAACAAGCCGTTTACGGTCTGGACAGCCGGAGGTGGGCCGGAGCGCTTGGCAGCCGGTGCTCGGGCCGTTTTTGTGCCCGGTTTTTGTCTCGTTCCGCCGTCCTCCAGAAATGCTCCGTGCGGGGCGGCCGGAACGAGCGGCGGCCGAGGCGCTGCAACGTGGGCACAGCCACTGCAGTATTTTTCACAATGGCTCCGGCGCGAGATGCCTGTCAAGACTCGGCAGGTCACCGATAGAGGCCGCTCGTCTGCTCAGCGCCTTCATAATGGGGGGAGGGGGGCATCCCTCCCACATGGCGCGAGCCGCCAGGCTACAGACGGATTAGTGATTCTCACGGTTTCCGGCTTGACTGGGTACGGTTAGCGTTGGCGCCGCCGCTTGTTGCAGGAATGATGACTCGAGATCCCGCTGATGCAGGCCACGTGGGCCCGGCTGACAGGGCTTATTACTGCATGCACGAGCCTTGCATCTGCATCTGCTGTCACCATTAGCCTTGGATGTCTGCCACCATCAGCGGGCCGGGCTGTCTCTTGATTCCGGTACGCGCCGTGTTGGATTGCGAGTTATGCAGCAATTACTCCGCGACCGGCCGGTGAGCTGGTCTCAGCGTGGGGACATGAATTGTTTTGAAGTACCTGAAATGAACAATGCAATTTGCTATGTGATGCCCCCGAGCACATTGAATTTTAACACCGAACGTGGTGGAACAGGTGCGGCTATTACTATGCAATGATCTCAGTGCTGTGCGACTAAGACGCAATTTTCTCGGTATCGTTGCCGTTGCGCAGAGCTTCGTGATTCCATATCATCTGTTTGGTTGTACATCATGGAAGTTAGAAAGTGGATTACTCAAAAATATGCATCATGCACAGACATCGTTGAAGTCACCTCAGTCGCCGTCGTATTGGGGCAGTGCTGCCAAATAATGCTCTGGTAATTAGCATTCATCATCGCTCAAGCAGTTTCAAGACTTCCTGGGACAATGATAGTAAATCGCAGGGCCTCTCAGATGTGGGTGACTCCGCGTTTATTTTAGGCGGCTGCCCTCCCCTACCCCATAATATCATATGTTAGCACAGGCCTATGACCATGCATGGAAAGTAAAGCGTAGAAGGTCAAAAACTATTGCTGAAGGCTTTGTGGTTTTTGGCTAACGTCACCCCCGCTCCCAACAACTTCATTCACTCCGCATATCGGGAAAACACAAAGAAACACGCGTCAGCCAACTGCCGAGTCTTGCGTACAGACTCCACGAGAATTGTCCAGAGTCTTGGGTACAGACTCCACGATAATTGTCCAGAGTCTTGGGTACAGACTCCACGATAATTGTCCAGAGTCTTGGGTACAGACTCCACGAGAATTGTCCAAAGTCTTGGGTACAGACTCCACGAGAATTGTCCAGAGTCTTGGGTACAGACTCCACGAGAACTGTCCAGAGTCTTGGGTACAGACTCCACGAGAACTGTCCAGAGTCTTGGGTACAGACTCCATGAGAATTGCAGTCGGAGAGGGTCTCGGATAGAGACAGGCATGTAGCTTGCAGGATGCCAAAGTCGACGCAACACAAGATTAGACGTCTAAATATCCAAACCTCATCGAGCCACCTTCGCTGGTTAGCTGCAACGTCCATCCCATTCCAGCATCTAATCTTGCATCATCATCATTATCAACAGCATCCCTGTACTCGTCCCAAAACGCGCGCCCTCCCGTCAGTGACATCTCATACGAGTGGAAGACCGGTCTCTGACCGATCCCGTCAGCCGCCCAGTCAGAGAGCAGTTGACCCGGGGTCAAGCATTCTCGGGACTGCGTATGAGGCATCAACACCAGAGGGGCATTTGGTGGGCCCTCCCGGCGCCGTGCGACTGCCGACTGAGGACCTCGGAGTTGTGGGGGCTCGCACCACGGTCTCGGTACCTCGGCCGGGTCAGGTCAGCGGAGCTGACCTCAGCACGCCCGGGTCACAGGTCTGCTTGTTGCCCCCTCCCCTGGTTGGTCATGCTAAGGTCACACAAAGCGAGACTAAACTGCTGTCAAACAGCTGTCATTCGCCATCACTGAGCGGGCTCCACATTGGCTGTTGTTGAACTCTGCCGGCTGTAGTGATCGCGATAAAACGCGTCATCAAAGAGGACCGGAACAGCCGTCTATGGGCTGTGGCTACATGCAGGCGTAGCTCGGAGCAGGTGTCTGTGGCTGTGGCTGTCTGTGGGCTTGGGCCGTCTGTGGCCGTCCGTGGCCGTCTGTGGGCTGGGGCCGTCTGTAGCCGTCTGTGGACCGTGGACCGTCTATAGGCTGGGGCCGTCTGTGGCCGGCTGTGAGCTGTGTCTGTCTCTGGCCGTCTGTAGGCTGTGGCCGTCTGTGGCCGGCTGCGGTTTGTGTCTGTCTCTGGCCGTCTGTAGGCTGTGGCCGTCTGTGGCCGGCTGTGATCTGTGTCTGTCTCTGGCCGTCTGTGGGCTGTGGCCGTCTGTGGCCGGTTGTGATCTGTGTCTGTCTCTGGCCGTCTATAGGCTGGGGCCGTCTGTGGCCGGCTGTGAAGCTGCGTCTGTCTCTGGCCGTCTGTAGGCTGTGGCCGTCTGTGGCCGGCTGTGATCTGTGTCTGTCTCTGGCCGTCTGTAGGCT
The DNA here is from genome assembly GCF_011947565.3 of Pollicipes pollicipes. Classification (NCBI taxonomy): domain Eukaryota; kingdom Metazoa; phylum Arthropoda; class Thecostraca; order Pollicipedomorpha; family Pollicipedidae; genus Pollicipes; species Pollicipes pollicipes. The sequence goes on from NW_023596818.1 coordinate 37,110,849, forward strand.
GTGGCCGTCTGTGGCCGGCTGTGATCTGTGTCTGTCTCTGGCCGTCTGTAGGCTGTGGCCGTCTGTGGCCAGCTGTGAGCTGTGTCTGTCTCTGGTCGCCTGTAGGCTGGGGCCGTCTGTGGCCGGCTGTAAGCTGCGTCTGTCTCTGGCCGTCTGCAGGCTGTGGCCGTCTGTGGCCGGCTGTGAGCTGTGTCTGTCTCTGGTCGCCTGTAGGCTGTGGCCGTCTGTGGCCGGCTGCGGTTTGTGTCTGTCTCTGGCCGTCTGTAGGCTGTGGCCGTCTGTGGCCGGCTGCGGTTTGTGTGTCTCTGGCCGTCTGTAGGCTGTGGCCGTCTGTGGCCGGCTGCGGTTTATGTCTGTCTCTGGCCGTCTGCAGGCTTGCACCATCTGTGGCCGTCTGTGGCCGGCTGTGACCATCTGTGGGCTGGGGCCGTCTGAAGCCATCTGTGGACCGTGGCCCGTCTGTGGGCTGTGGCGGTCTCTGGCCGTCTGTGCGCCCGGACCGTCTGTGGCCGTCTGTGGCCGTCTGTGGGCTGGGGCCGTCTGTGGCCGTCTGTGGCCGTCTGTGGGCTGGGGCCGTCTGTGGCTGTCTGTGGCCGTCTGTGGGCTGGGGCCGTCTGTGGCCGTCTCTGGCCGTCTGTGGGCTGCAGCCGTCTATGGCCGCCTGTGGCCGTCTATGGCCGTCTGTGGGCTGGGGCCGTCTGTGACCGTCTGTGGCCGTCTGTGGGCTGGGGCCGTCTGTGGCCGTCTGTGGACTGTGACCGGCCGCAGCCGTCTGTGGCCGTCTGTGGCCGTCTGTGGTCGTCTGTGGCTGGTTGTGGGCTGTTGCAGCGTGCAGGCCAGGGATCAGACCGGTCGTGTGTTTGCTTCCCTCCGGTCGTCTCTTTTAACGACCCCTTCATTCCGGCTGTGGTCTGTGCAGGCCGGTGGCTGCCTACAGAGCCAGTCGTGTGTTCGTGCAATCACCCTGCTACTCGACACACGCTACGCCAACTAACGAACGGCCCATGTGGCAGAGGCAGGTTCATCAACCCCCTTGGATGTCAAGAGCCCTGTATGCGCCAACATTCTACAGTATCATCATTGCGTTCATTCTTTGTTTATCGCCATAATTAGATTTAAGTGCCAGTCGATAAATCGTCGCAACATGCAAGCATCTTTACAAGACGAGGAGTGTTTTACAACTCGGGTAATCAACTGGGCATGACGTGCACGAGCAACGATTTCCAATTACCCCGCCGGCGGTCAAGGGTCGAAGGACGCCTGCAGTCGGGCAGTCTCGTCGCGCCAAGCGAGCGCATAGCTGAAAACTTAAACAACACATTTTTGGCAGGTGAACATGACCGCTATAGCTTAGATTAATCCGATGACCCATAATCATGCGAGTTTGATGTTAACTGAAAACTGATCTTGCCGCATTCAAGTGTGACATCGAAAATGAGATCTGAGCTGTTAATCGTCAAATTGCTCGCAGCGTCATCTCGTTGCCGAAAATTTGGTATGAAGTGTTCCTACACAAAGGCTACATCAACAATCTAAAAGATGGCGCCATGCCGGCATGATTTTATTAGCATTCGTTCACTGGTCTCGGGGTAGGAATATGCGGAGCTCAAGTGCTTGCCATTGACATCCCTCAGTGGGCTGCACGGAGCCTGCACGCGGTCACTTCAGAAGGAGTCAGAAGACAGGAAGACAAGACAGGAAGACAAGACCCTTCAGAAGACAAGTCAAACGTGTCACCACGTGCCTTTGTGGTCGCCTGACGTTGCGAGCCCCAGGCTGCTGGCCACCTCTGTCCCGTAGCGGCTCTGGTCTAATCGGTCCGAGGTTACGGCTCTCAGAGGCCCCTCTGTCCCGGGGCGGCTCTGGTCTGTTCGTTCTTAGGTCATGGTTCTCAGAGGCTCCCCGTCCCGCAGCGGCTCTGACCTGCCTTGCTGGTGATGATTTCGCTCGGTGTTGTAGTGCCGTCTGAACCGCCCTGTCTGTCGGGACCCCTGAACTGTACTCAAGTGATTGCTAATAACTGGCACCGGGCACACAAGCAGGGGCGACGCCGCTGGCTGAAGATCCTGGGGTCGGCGAGGCTTCAGGGGCGATAGACGGTATTTTAGGTCGGTTCTTTCCATGCAACGCATTTTATGCCATGTTCACTTTTAAGATTATCGATGACGCGTCTCCCTTCCCTTTCTCTGCTCCCGTGATGCCACCACTGCACGCAACATGAAAACGGAGCTTTGATCCGGGTTATATAAACTACATATGAAACATCCAAAACGATGCAGCCCGTTCTCAAACGCTAGGGATTACACTCCACAGATAAGCATGGAATGCAACTTAGCTGGAGGCAATCAAGATGGAGTGGTTGGCGACATGCCATCTCGCATTCTGCGACGGATGCGTGATCACAGAGCGCCGGCGGATCATCCTGCACTGGAGCCCCCGCCTGGAGGTGGATCCATTTCGTGACGATATCACATGATAACACGCTAACCAACTTCCACGCCGCTGCGGCGGTATAGTGGTTGGCTAGCTAGTCCCGTCTCGCAGCGGGTGCCAGGTGCATGGGGCTCGGTTCCCACGCGAAGCGGTGTGTTGCCACGGCTTTAGATTTCACTGGCAATGAGGTGAAGGCATTACCACTGCCAGTCGCGTCTTGGGTTTGCGAGACAGGACTAGAAAAAACAGCACTAGCGACTAGTCGACTCTGCGGAGTGATTGAGGCTCAAATCACGTGGTTAGCGTGAGCAGTGCTTAAGCAACAGGCCGTTTATCAGTCAGCCCGGGGTCCTTATAGCATCCGAGGGGATGATTCATGCGACTAGGTTGAAAACATGCCGATGCGAACTCAAGCCCATTGTTCGCCATGTGGATTTCTGCTGTCCTTGAATCTGTGCTGAGTTTTCATCGTTTCCGGATTCAGAGTCACGGTTTTGTCTTGTTCACGATGATAAAACCCTTGCATGCCAGGGCTACTAACCACAAAACGGCCTTAAGCCCTCATACATTGGCGATTGCGTGTTCACGGCCGTATCCCGACCGCATGGGTCGGCACAGCGTCCGGCCTCAGCGTGCGCCGCCCGTCCGGCC
>NW_023596818.1:37114930-37123303 GCF_011947565.3 Pollicipes pollicipes
GCAAAATGCGCTAGCCGCGGAAGCGCGACAGGAAATGTGTCGAGGCAAAGGCGACCGGCGGAATTAATTATTCCAGCTTGTTCCCTGTAATTTCTTCCTTTAATGCGCCAGTTCTGATCACAAATGTGATGTTAACGGTTTTGTGCTGCGTGCTTAAGCCGCAAAGTGGCGTTGTGACCCGCGCCAGTACGTCAAAACATCGGCACACTGCAGAGAAATCGTCAGTTACTCTCGCGGCAGCTTTCCAACACCGGCGCGTCGCACCGCCATGACGGCAGGCCGCTGACGCCGCGCCCCTCCATGGCGCCGCGGAGTCCGCCGCCCCTCGTGCTGGCCAGGCGGTCCGCCATCCGGAGCCGGACGCCGTCCACCAGTCCCCCGCGTCCGCCCCCCCCCCCCCCCTGCACGGCGCGAGCGTCGCCCTCGGGGCGGCCATTTTGTTTTGTTCGGGGGCGCCCCTCGACAGTCAGTGGCTGACCAGCTGGGGGACCCGTCTCCCTGCCCCGCCGCCGCGGTCAGGGGCGGACGCCAATGGTCTCCCCGGCAGGAGACCGGCTGCGGTCTCCTCCGTTCCAGCTGGGAACGCGGCTGGAAGGCACCGTTCCAGCTGGAATCAGCAGTGGTGTATCCGCCTCCTCAGAATGGGGATGGGGAGGGGGATTCACTACCCTCTGCAAGTTTGGAGAAAATCTGAATGAGCCATATTACGTTACTTGAGAAGAAACCAAACCGAAACTGCGTTCGTCTCTTCAGTCACCTTTTCGGAGGTCCAGCTGTCACATGCTGGCTGAGGAAACTAAGCACCACAGTTCAGTCGCGCTGTAACACAGATTGCCTATGCAGGAGTGCGTTGCTAATAAGCCATTTTCATGCCATTAGCCATTACCTATTAGACCGCGTTCATTGGCTGACTGGTCAGAGGTCTTCGTGGGCGTGCACACAATCATTGGCTTCAGGTGCCGAATTTCATCGAGGAAAGACCTCCAGCCAGAAAAGATGGAGGGCTCGCGGGGACCGCAGCTTTAGCGATCAATAACGTCCCTGGGTGCAGGTTTAATCAGAATCTCATCGTGTTTTCCGCATGCGTTACGATTCATAGATCGTTGATACCAACGCCATTATTTCGCTAGCATGGTTTAGTCCTCGTGGTGGATCGGTTGCAGGTTGCGATGATGTTTTGAAGCAGCGTACCAAACCACTTCATTAGTGTTACGAGTATGTACAAGCTGCAGGGCCGCACGTGATGCTGCCATGTAGTCTTCACATGCCAGTCTTCCTTCTGAGATAACTTCTTCACGAGACGATTCTGAACATGTTTTTTGGCGCTCAGCTTTCGGCTCATTCAGCCGTCGCGGCTGTGCACGACCTGCCGCTCAGGTCACCCTCTGCGGAGCGGACACCTCCGCCCTGGGGCTGGCCACGGCCCCCGTCTCAGCGTCGTCCCGCCGTCGCCGCTCAGGTCACCCTCTGTGAGCGGACACCTCCGCCCTGGAGCTGGCCGCGGCCCCCGTCTCAGCGTCGTCCCGCCGTCGCCGCTCAGGTCACCCTCTGTGAGCGGACACCTCCGCCCTGGAGCTGGCCGCGGCCCCCGTCTCAGCGTCGTCCCGCCGTCGCCGCTCAGGTCACCCTCTGCGGAGCGGACACCTCCGACCTGGAGCTTGGCCCGCGGCCCCCCCCGTCTCAGCGTCGTCCCGCCCGTCGCCCGCTCAGGTCACCCTCTGTGAGCGGCCACCTCCGCCCTGGGGCTGGCCACGCCCCCGTCTCAGCGTCGTTACCGCCGTCGCCCTGCTCAGGTCACCCTCGTGAGCGGACACCTCCGACCCTGGTAGCTTGGCCGCGGCCCCCCCCGTCTCAGTCGTAGTGTCCCCGCCGTCGCCGCTCGGCCGTCTCAGTTTCGTTCCGCCGTCGCCGCTCGGTCGCGCTCTCGTTTGGAGCAAGTTCGCCGCGTTAAGTCGGGCATCGATTTCCCAGTTCATTCACACCGCGACTAATCCGGGAATCAGGCTCTCATTAGCGGCGGCGTAGACACGGCGCCGGGCACGACGCGGCACGCCTGAGCAGGGGGGGGGGAGGGGGCGGCGGTGCGCCCGGAGCGGACGCGTGCGGGTGGGAGGGGGGGGGGGAGAAATGAACGCAACGGGGCGACCGACCCACGCAAATTAGTCTTTGGTTGAAGGCGGGTCGCGAGAGGTTGGACCAGTAGTGGATGAGAAGCTGGGTTGGAGGAACATCGTGATAGAAGCATCAGTTAGTTGTAATTGCAGATTTTCCCCACACATTTATCCACGTTATAGAATTCATATATAACGAGAACCGTTGTTTTAAACGCAAGTAACTTTGACCGGAGATGCTGCATATACAATGCTGCATATGTGCGTACTCTCCGACTCCTCGAAGTAGAGAAGCATGATGCAGCAAAGAATGCCATGAGTGACGTTTATGCATTGGAGGCGAAAACCCAGTTGGTGCGCTAGTGCGCACCGCTTCGATCTGCATGCCTTCGAAGCCAGGCAGACAAGCCCTCTCTGACAAGCGGCGCCAGCTGCTGAGGCAGCATGTCTGCTTCTTCCTCGTCACCTGAGCAGGGATCACCCCAGCCGTGACAGAGTGGGATGCTCCCTCACATCGGCCGCGCGACCATGTGGACATCGACACTGGAGCTCCGCGGCACCAGAGGGCGGCGGAGCGCCCGACCATACACCGCTGAGGCCGGATCGCCGACCTCGAGTCAGGGCTGGGCCGTCTCCGAACTCGGCTCGGCGTAACTTTAGCCCAGTCTAATTAGCCGTCGTCGAGTGGCGTCGAAAATCGATATGACGGTAATGTTATCCTGGTGGAACCGCATCATGATGGTGCTGTCATCCTGATGGCACCACATCATGACGGTGATGTCATCCTGATGGCATCACATCATGACGGTGATGTCATCCTGATGGCACCACACCATGATGGTTCTGTCATCATTACGGCATCGGTTCTTTTAGAAGCGCTGGCAGGCTAATGCTGACCGATGGATACACTTATGAATGGATGTAATCACTCTTCACCTCGAGGTTGAACTTCGGGTGGTTCGTTGATGCCCTGCATGCCGAGTATCAAAACCGTTTGTAGGTTAAGTTCAGTTGCCTTGCTGTGTTGGCTAGTAAGAATAAATAATATTCCTCGTATGTCTAAACACTATTTCTCCAGCACCATTCTCCAGGGAATGATCGAAGCAAGCTGGAGACGAAATTAAGTTAACCCGAAACTAACTAATGCAAATAGCAGGACGAAAACGCTGCGTGGTGCGTCTGGATTCATCCCCTGAATATAAATCAGGTGTAATCGCTTCGCCAAGTTTAGCCGTAGTACACCGACGATTGGGCAGACGAACAGGAAAATATCCCGATGACGAAAAACCGTCTGGAGAGGCGGGGGAGGGGGGGGGGGGGGCGCACCAAGGAAAAACTAGCAAGCCTTAGTAGATCTACAACTTGTGTAAGTTGTAGTTTTCACCCCTGTTATTTTTCTTGCATGGTTAAGCGTCATGAGTATTCATGCTGCTCATCAAAGTTGCTTCTTTCAACAGCTAGATCACCAGTGGTTGAAAGCTGTGCAGTGTTATATGGCTTCTTGTTCGATTCGGGATGAGTGAGGTCATGAGCGATGTGAGTTACCAGGTTCAATTACACCAAAACCTAAGCCAGTAGAGTCAGATGCCCTTGGAGCCCGGAAAGACGAATCGGAGCTCTTGTCACGCGCAGGGTGCCGTGCAACCGCGGCAGACGTGACGCAGGTGTCACGTGACGCCGAGGCCTGAGAGGGTGGAGCCAGCCAGCCTCGATACCCATACAGCTGGTCCTTCCGAAGGACTACAGCGAACCGCAGCCGTCCGCCGGTACCCTGCTGGTGTGGCAGTCTGTTTCTGCGTCTGTGTCTGCACATGATTTTTGGCGTGTGTGACATCGGTACATGTGACGGAGCTGGGACGTTGAGATAAAAATCAAACCTTGGACAGGCTTTTTTCAGCAAGAACATTAGCCTCATAGTCCGCGCGCCATGTTATCATAACCAGTTTGGGATAAGATAAGGGAAAAAGATGGAACGGAGCATCAGCAACTGCGCTCAGGACTTTTCTTTTAATATCCCATGGGTTCAAGGTTGAACGTAGCACTGCCTGCTCATACGCGAGGAGTGTTCGGGCAGGCGTTGTGCAATCTGTATTGCCTACGACTCCCAGGGGCTGAGCTGTCGTAATCGTGATAACTTTCCTGCTGACTTCGTCTTAATTCTTTTATCTGATTTCTTCTGAGGCTCTTCAGACGTTCCAACAATGTTTGAAAACCGGTACTCTTCATATAAGGTTTGTCACACACCCGCGCACACACGCATGTTACGTGATGTGACGTACATGTACCTATGCATATGTTACGTTGCACAAGTATTGCATCCCTTAAAGGAGTTAGTGAGTTAGAGTTCAACAGATTGGAATAACGTGCTTAGATCACGTGAACTTCGTCAGGCGGCGCCGCCGCATTGCGGATGTGGCTATGGTTGTCAGCAACGTGCCGCACCGGCTGCTATGAGGTGGGGTGGCCGGAAGCCCAGCCGACGCCAGCCGGCGCTACCGACTCCGGCGCGGTCCGACAGCTGCCGGATTGGCCGCCGACGCTGAACAAGATGCCGTATTTGTACGCCGACTCGGCGCCAATAATGTCCGCTGGCATCCGCCGCGGCAGCGCCGCGAAATTGCCGGCTTAGATTAAACCGTGGCCGCAAGTTGGGCCTTCCGAGATGAAACCCCGGCTGCCGGGCCGCGATATTGCACTACCGTTTGAAGACGGCGATCACGGCGGATCTGAGGGCATATCAAGCTTGATATGAAATTGTGATATCAGCCGCGGCGGTGACGTCATCGCGGATCGACCGGTGTCGAGCCCTGATTGGTTGGCCGGCGTTTGCAGTGGGTTTGATTAGTTCCGTTTGGAGCGCGGTCAAATGACTAGCTCAGGACAGCACAATTTCACGCACTGTGCCTAATATTTTCATTTCTGCCCCGCGTTGGTGGCGCGTGCATTCATCAATGTCCAGGCCGAAAGCTGGGGTCGACCATCTCATTTTGGGTGCCTTGCGCACGTCTGGAATCGAAATTGGTAAGAATGTTCCTCATCGCCTATCTTAGTTGCGCCGCATCGCTTCACCACAGTTTAACAACTTAACAACTGATACCATAACCTCGCTGCTGAAACACGTGTGCCTTTCTGGTCAATGGTGAATGCTACGTGTTATCCCTCGCGCGTGTTTTTCAGCCAATCCACGCAGTAGGTCTTTGGGGCTTGCCCATGCTCAGATCCGATATTCGATCATTGTCTTGCATGCAGTTTTTCGACCCAAGAACTCCGGCTTTAGATGCTGTTATTCTGAGCACTGAGAGCAATAATATGCCTACAGGCACAACGTTCATTCATTCATTCACTGGTTTCAAAATGCAGTCAATGCAAGATATGAAGCTGTTCTGTATCAGAGCTCGGCTCTTAGAGTTGCCGTGCTTTTCCGCTACACCAGTCGCAAAATTTATGTTGTAGTTTATTAAATAGATGTCCTAGCTTTTTGACTGCATTCACGTGGCCGCCTCGCCTACCTGCCTGGCCGCCGTGTGCCCCTTCTCTCAGGAGCCCCGGTTCCCACAGCATACCTGCCTCATCCGCACAGGTGCGTCGCGTTCCCGCCTCCTGCCTGCCTGCTTTGCCTACCTGCCTGCCCGCCGTGTACCCCTCCTCTTCGGTGCCCCGGTTCCCACAGCATACCTGCCTCATCCGCACAGGTGCGTCGCGTTCCTGCCTACGACGACTCCGTGTGGCAAATGGATTCGTACGCTGAGGCCGGGGGCAAACGGAGCAGCAGGTGGAGGCGCTTGCCTTCAGATGCAGACAGGATCACTAAGGACAAAGCTCTGTCGCATACCCAGTCTTCTTCGGAACCTGTTAGGTTCGACAACGGCGTAGAACAACACATTGTTTGGTTGCATTCAATCGAGGCTCCTTCGACTTGAAGTACAAGCATTTCAGAGTTACTGGACCCAGCACAGGAAGGAGTGCGGGACATTATTCTGGCCACCTTTGGCCTTTTTGACACTCACCAAGACTTGCCTCGGGGAGGAGCCCGTGGTCGGGGCTTGCGGGGACGCTCGGGGAAGGGGAGGGGTAGGGTAGTCTCACACCCCGTGCGGCTATCAAGTTGTCTCATTTTCGACAGCTGCAGCATGCCTCCCGACTGGCAAGGTGTTGAGAGGGCTGAAGATAAGGCGGTGAATGTGGATAATTGGCTGCATAATTTGTTTTTGGATTAGAGCCCTTTTGATCAGACATGATTATGTCGAGTCTATGGGATGAAGGAAAATGACTTACGGTGGGGCAGACTTGCCTGCGCCTGGGGGGCCAACCACCGAGCTCTAAACCGCGCATGTGCGCTGGGTTCCTGGTCGGGGTCCCCCTTCCCACGGGGCTCTCGGCCCACTCGTGGCTGACACATGCAGCCTGCCCCGGACAGGTGGAGGGTCGCGAGGATGCAGGAAGAAGCAAGACAGAGGATAAGAGGGACGGATAGCCAATTGGCTACGTGGAACACGTCGTGCGGAGCCTGTATTTGTTTAAGGCCTTGATGCCAGGACTGAGTCGGTTATGATTGTTTCGCGCGATGTGATATCTTGATATGACACGTGGTAACTGTCAAAACACCTCATCCAAACAATGCAGGCCTAACGGCACCACCTCACAGTGCAAAGCTCGCACTGCGAGAGCCGTGACTTAATGTTGCAAGCCCCGGACAGGCTGGAGCCCGCGCTGGCCAGTGTCATCTGGTGGCAAGAATCAAAAGCTTCAGTGCCAGGCCGTCGCCGCTAGGGGACTCTTGAATGCCGAACTGTAGTACGGTCGGCCTGGTTGTCAAACTGTAACCTAGACTTCCGAAAGCATATTCGAAAATTGGGAACAGGATGGTATCGATTTAGCCCGAAAGCTCTTTTGACATACACTTTCTCAGTGCTTTTAAGCGTTTCCTGGTATATTTTCTCTGAAAAATGATGTCGAACGTGTCGCGCCAAGCCACTCGGTGCCCAACAGCACCGCTGTTGTCGACGCGCCCGAAAAAAAACAATCAATCAGACCGCCCTGCTGTGCCAAAGTTCATGTCTTGAAATTTGTTTGCTGCAGGTGCTTGCATAGAGCTGGGAAAACTGTGGCATGGTTTTTCCAAAGGGCAGACTCCCTTTGGCAAAAGAACATCGGAGAAACGAGTTACCATTGCAATCAGGTATTGCGTGACGTATGTTAGTTCATTGCCGGAACTTCTTCGAAATAGTTTCTGGGAGGCACATTACGATTCAATTCATCGTTTGAACACAACTTCCATGGCTTCCATGTCAAAATTCAGGAGCGTTGGCAAGTGGTCGTGCCTCTCCAAACGTATGGACACGTCCACCCTTGGCTGAGGCCAGGCAGCTGTTGAGCGTTACAACATTAACGGCCGCTCATGATGTCATGTTGTGCAGAACGAGTTCAAAATGTGTTCCGCTTTTTCCCCAAAACAGCTATATTATGGTCATACCAACAAGGCGGTATTCTATGAGCAAAACGACTGCAGTCTGCATGCGAGTCCAGAACGCAAGCTGGGGCAGGGGCTGGGCCTGGGGCTGGGGCTGGGTCGAGAAAGAGCACATTTAGTCGTGCTGAGATCCATCCGCCAGTTGCGTTCACAGACCCGAGACCGTTTGTCCGTTGCCTGCGTGCCAGCCAGATCGGCCCAGCGGCACCAACCCATCCTCGATCCAGGTGTCATGTTCAGTGACCTCCGTCCGACCTGGACAGGTCACGTGACCCGCGCTGCTGGCAGTTGACCGGCTGGGTCCGGGCCGGATGCGTGTCGGCCGGTTTGAAGCGCTGCCGCTGCCGACGGCTGAAACACCGCGCCGATCGCCATTCCATACCGGACCACCGCGCGCGCGCGCCGAGTACTGTTCACCGCGGTGGAGGTGGGCGAACAGGCAGCTGTGAAAAACACGCCCGAATCTCAGCCCGACGAGCGAAAAACGCGGCTCGGATCCGGCTTCCCGACTCCGCAGACCGGCACGAAAAACGTCAATTGAAGCCGCCCGCCTATGCGTTTTACATCTGCAAGCACAAAGAATCATGACAAAAAGATCACTTATGGAGTTCTCACAAAGCTGAAGACTTATCGCTTCAATTTGCACACTTTTTGCGGCCATAATTTTCCGCCAGTCCTGGCAGTCGGCACAACAAAACGCGGCTGTAAAAACTGACGTGTCGGGGAGAGCACGACTTTTTTACCTTTTCATGACGGATGTTTTTGGTGCTTGAGCTGTGGCACACGTATTCA
>NW_023596818.1:37124303-37139598 GCF_011947565.3 Pollicipes pollicipes
AAGAGCCCACAAAAACACACAATACACCCACACACGCGAGGAGAGAGAGAGAGAGAGAGAGAGAGAGAGAGAGAGAAAAAAAAAAGAGAGAGAGAGAGAGAGAGAGAAAAGAGAGAGAGAGAGAGAGAGAGAGAGGGAGAGAGAGAGAGAGAGAGAGAGAGAGAGAGAGAGAGAGAGAGAGAGAGAGAGAGAGAGAGAGAGAGAGAGAGAGAGAGAGAGAGAGAGAGAGAGAGAAAGAGAAAGGGAAATATATTCTATTATCTAGATATTTTATTGCATCTGTTGTTAATTGAAATCCGACTTCGGTAGTGCTAGCAAAATAACTGATGAGCAGCTAATTATTCAGGTCCTGGGGCACATCCTGGAATACGATTACGAGGCGGAAAGCGTGCAAATGTTTTTTTGCAATTAACTGCTGCACGTTCTCCGGCAATATTCATGATCTCAGAAGCACCGGCGAGTTGGCACGATACATCGCATTGTGTTCTTAGTCATGCAACGACCTGTTATTCAAAAAATGAATTATGATCTTGCTTTTGGCGCAGCGGCGCCGTTCACAGCGCGGCACCCTAGGTTAGCCATCTGCCGTGGCTTCCTCCATTAACACCGACTCCGAGCAGGACGCAGCTTTCCGAGCCTTCGAACTGACGCGTCACACACCGACGCTTTTCACTCCGACGGTGAAGTCCTCGCGCTTGTGACGCGGACGCCCCTGTGTTAATTGAGGACGCCATTTGCCGCGTTGTGGAGTGCACCACGTGCCCGCCGAACATGTCACTGGCAGCGGAGTCCAGGCCTTGGGTGACCCGGCGGGCTAGCGCGGGATGTGCACGCTCAGCGGGCGACGCGTCGGCCTCTCCGACAACGAAATTAAATCGCTGATTTATTGTTCCAGAGCCGCAGGACAATTAAATTTAACGACGAGCAGAAGGAAGCTGGGCTCGGAACAATCGGCTGGACAAACGATGCTCGGATATATCAAATTGACGGTGTGACGAGCCGCAAGCCGCCAGGAAACGAGTCTTGACCGCCACTTAGAGCCAGCAGATATACGACAGCTGTTCCGCGCGGCCTGTCAAGTTGTGCTCCTAGCTGCATTTTACCCTCCAGTCTGGGCGGTCCGCGCATGAAATATTCGCATATATCAGGCTTTACATATCAAACGGTCTAATCCGCAGTTGTAGGCCCCGCTAATGCGAAATCGCCCCGGAAGTCAAACATAAATCGATTTTACGGAGTGCTCTCCTTGTGGCGCCTGGCTGAATTCAATGATTTAAATGTTTCATGAATGTAAATTCTAGCTATCGACATGGTCTGCCAGAACAAAGCCGACCTGTTCAGATGCATCGCTCCAAACTGTGCCAGGCATCTGTGTTTTTCATCAGCATTACACAACTGATCCCTGGAGGCCCGTGGCCTAGGGAAGACGGAATTTGAACTGTTTAAAATGAAAGAAAAATCCTGGATAGCTTCTCTAAAGATGCGGGTCGTCCATCTTTGTCCCAGGCCAAGCGGACCAGCGCTGTCGGGGTGTGATGAGTTTGTGCTGCGAAGCAAAGACCGCTTATACCGACCGCTATGTCTCAAAACACTACATGTCTCAAACAGCGTTAAGCCGAAGATTTATGTTCTGCTGCGATAAAAAACCACAGCCATCAACGCACAGTTTCGCCCATACACCAGACGCTGGGCGACCTTAGACGGTTCAGCGACTGTCAACGGCTCCCTGCAATGAAGTTCGGTTAGTCATTCTCTGGCCAAATAACCTCGCCTTCCGGAGAACCCCATCTACCGGTTCTATGACATCCTCTGCCGGTTCTGTGACTTCACCTGCTGGTCATGTGACTTCACCTACCGGTCCTATGTCGTCACTTGCCTGTGCTGTTACCTGTGCTGTAACCTCACCTACTGGTCCTGTGGCCTCACCTACCGGTCCTGTGATATCACCTGCTGGTCCTCTGACCTTACCTGCTGGTCATGTGACCCTCACCTACCGGTCCTGTGACCTCACCTGCTAGCCCTGTGACCTTACCTGCCAGTTCTGTGCCCTCACCCATCTGTGCTGCGTCCTTACCTGCCGGCACTGTGACCCCACCTTCCGATCCTGTGACCTCACCTGCCGGCCCTTTAACCTCACCTGGCGGTGTCGCAGAGCGTACAGCGACCTCACCCGGCGACGAGCAGCAGCGCCAGGCGGGCAGCCCTCTGGGTCCCTCAGCGCCAGGCGGGCAGCCCTCTGGGTCCCTCAGCGCCAGGCGGGCAGCCCTCTGGGTCCCTCAGCGCCAGGCGGGCAGCCCTCTGGGTCCCTCAGCGCCAGGCGGGCAGCCCTCTGGGTCCCTCAGCGCCAGGCGGGCAGCCCTCTGGGTCCCTCAGCGCCAGGCGGGCAGCCCTCTGGGTCCTGACGGACGACTCCGGAGCGCTGACATGATCTGTTTACTCTGAGCTGACCGCAGCTGCCGACCCCATAACGGCGGCAGTAATGGGCCGGCACGGCGGTGGTGTTCACCGCTGCCAGAGCACGGGAGGGCGGGAGCCGGGGCCGCCAGAGCACGAGAGGGGGGGGGGGGGCTGGGGCCGTCAGAGCACGGGAGGGCGGGAGCCAGGGCCACCAGAGCACGAGAGGGCGGGAGCCCGCCCCGCCCGGCCCTTCCGTCCGCCCAACGCCCCTGCCGGTCCTTCTGTCGGTCGGCCGCCCCCCCCCCCCTCCCGGCCCTTCCGTCCGCCCAACGCCCCTGCCGGTCGTTCTGTCTGCTGGCCGCCCCTGCCGGCCTCTCTGTCCGTCGGCTGTCTCTGCCCGCCACGGTGCCGCCACCTGCGCCGAGGCGTCCGTGACAAATGACAGGCGGATAATTACAAACGCACCTCGCAGCGTTTCAATTAGCCTCGGCCGCCAGCGGAACGGGCAGGTCTTTTGGCGCCCTCTGCGTGTGCTGACCCGTGGCCGGGTCCAAATACTGCTCTGCGACGCGTCCCTGTGCCAGAGAGCTGCTTTGGAGGGCCGGCACATGCAGGCTTTCTAGAACCTTTATTTCTCTCTTTTCCGGACAAAGGCTAAAAAAGCAGGTTTGTATGGATTATGTAGTTTCTATAACCAGTTGCGGTAAAACTGACCGCAGCAAACTGGACGCAAAGACATGCGACTGATTGTTGTGTGCTAGGGCTACATGGCATTGCGTTATCATGCATCAGAATACAGAATACAGTTGTGTTGCGAGGGCAGCCGGCGTTGAACCAACTCTTCGCACTGGCTATGCACCGTACAGCTTTCTGAATGCGGCTGAGCGCGTCGCGCATACCTGACCACCGCATTCCAGTGAATCGTAGGACCGTCGCCTTTTCCTCGTCGTGCAGCCTCTGTCGGTTCCCTGGCTGCTGAGACTGGGGTTCGAATCCTGCATACCGCACCGGTGTACACTCCGCACACGCCACAGGCTCTACTATGGACAATGGACGGGAGCCGCGGCCGTTCTTACGGATGCACCGGCACGCAACGCCGATAAACGCTGCACCCAGGCCGAGACGCGTGTCGACTGATATTTCAGGGCAGGTATGGGCGATCAGGGCGCTCAGGGCGGCTCCAGGGCTCCTAACGAAGGCCCGGCTGAATCAGCGCACCGGCGTCGCTGTCCGCCGGCTGGGAGGAGGCTCCACCAGTGCCGCGGTCGCGTGTCGGCGGCGGCCTGCTGGCGGCAGTTACGACAGCCCGAGACTACACGTGACTGTTCGGCCTGCCGTCGATCGGGCTGCCAGCGAGGCGAGGTGTGGAGGCGTCGAGGCGTCGAGGCGCTTCGATCCACCGCAGGACCGGCCCGCGCCCCGCCGTCAATGATACATGTAAACACCCGGCAATTACGGACGATAACAATGGCTCAGCAGCGCCAATCTACCGCCGGTGTTCGGTGGAATGATGGTAATTGGAGTGCGGACAATCTGTTGACGGTGCCGCGCGCCCCGATCCACGTGGCGCCAGTGGCAGCTGCCCGACCACACGCTCCCAGCGTGCTGGCTACACTTGCGCTCCCAAATACGGTCCTGATCGCATCGAGCACCAAGTCTGGCGGCCACACTCGCGGCGCGGGGTCAAACGGAACGCGCTCCTGAAGCGGAAAAATGCCGGTTAAGTGTCGAGGAGCGACTGAAAGCTCTAACGGTGCCTGTGCTCGAAATGTCACAGGAAAATTGGCGCCTGTGCTGATCGCTGATATGAGCCATCAGTGCCAATAATGCGCCCCTCCCCCCCCCCCTCGACACGCGCCGCCTGCGGGTGGGTCGCTTCGGAACGGGTCTCTGCCGGATTTATGGGTGCCGAACGGGAGCTGGCTGGCTTGGTTGGTACCCGCATAGCGTGTAGTTAGCATTTGCAGGCGCTCATGCTTTTGGCTCCCGTTTGTTGGCAAAACATCCTGGTATTTACGAGCGGCGCATCCAACAGCTGCCTTCTGAAGGTATTGGTAACACTGATTCAGCGTACACAGCCAAGCTAGACACCGTTTTGCGTCTACGGCACCTGGCGTCTGCTTCCGATAGGAAATAGACGTCAGGATAAGAGTTCGCTCGCACGCAGTTGAGAAATTCTCATTAAACATACTGAACATCACAATACATAATAAAATTAAAAAGCACCACTAAAATAAAATAATAGCATCATGAATTTACAAATTAATTACAAAAAACAATAACATCATAAATTTACAAATTAATTACAAAAACAATAACATCATAACATTTTTAAAAAGCACCATTAAACACATAAAACATCATAACAAACAAAAACGCATTAAACAAACGTTGGCTACGTGTGACATTTGTCAAGCACGCTAGCGAAGCGTGCATTGTTAAGACCCAAAGAATAGGTGAGGGCCGTTGGCGATAAACGGCTGGAACGCCGAACCAAAACGCTTTGTGTTACACCATTAACTGCCGTTGGCTAGTAAGCCGTACGTAATTGAGTAAACGATTCTTTGTGTGTGCGGCATGATCACCTGCCGGGTAAAACAGATGGATATCCTGTGAATTATTGCTGTATGTTGTATTTAAATCTCTGACCACATTTGCATATACACAAAGTCAACATCAGACATTTGGACATAACGAGTGTATCCACATGATATTTATGAGTATTTCGTTATACCGCATATGCCGCGAGACCTATTCATCCCAGCCTTGTTCTTGCATCTCCCATTGCTTTTGAAGACCGGTGTCCCAGCTCCCTTCCGCCAATCGTGATGCCGCTTGGCCAGTAAGCATTTTACAACACCAAACAAAGCAGACCTATAAAACCAGAAAGCGCAATTAAAGGCCACAAGAAGCCTTGGAAAATGCCGCTAATGCTCGAAACAAAGGCTGGAATGAGCCCTGTTGTCCCTATACATTGTTTGCTGGTGTTGGCCTCGGAGGCCGGCGCGGGTGGTACCCAGCTCGTGCCCCGCCACGCCGTCCGCCCTGCTGCATGCCTCCACCGGCGCCGCCCACATCGCAAACAATCGTCCCGCTATAAATACGCCTCGGCCATGCGCCGGTCTGAGTCACGGCTGAGTCACGGCTGAGTCACGGGCCGGCAGACGGCCGGTCTCGCAGCGGGTGAGTCATGACGACGGCGGCCGTCTCTGCGACCTGCAGGCGACAGCGTACCAAGTGGTCCGCCGGGCCCCGGCGACTGCGCGCCCTCCGCTTCCGGCAGCGTCACGCCGGAGAGCGGGCGCCGGTCTGCCGCTGTGTCCTCCTCAATCGCTGTGTCCCCGTCCGCCGCTGTGTTCCTGTCCGCCGCTGTGTCCCGGTCCGCCGCTGTGTCCCCGTCCGCCGTTGTGTCCTCCTCAGCCGCAGTGCCCCCTCAGTCGCTGTGTCCCCGTCAGCCGTTGTGTCCTCGTCCGCCGTTGTGTCCTCCTCAGCCTCTGTGCCCCCTCAGCCTTTGTGTCCCCATCCGCCGCTGTGTCCCCGTTCATCGTTGTGCCCCCTCAGCCGCTGTGTCCTCCTCAGCCGCTGTGTCACCCTCAGCCGCTGTGCCCCCTCAGCCGCTTTGTCCCCCTCAGCCGCAGTGTCCGCGTCTGCTGTCCCGTGCTGAGCACCGCTCACGCTCGGCACCGGCAGGGCCCAAACAGCGAGACACCTGTCCCGGGCCGGACTCTGGCGCTGGTTCTTAGCGTGGCGAGCCGGCACGCTGGGGAGGAACATGGGCGGACGTGCCGTTCTATGGAGCCCGCGCCACTCCTGTTGCTGGGTGTGAGTGCCGCGGCCGGCCGGAAACCTATCCCGTTCCGGTCGAGGGTGAGCTGGGCGTCATCTCCGTAGCTGGAGGTCACCGACCGTGACAGTATCGGCATCCGGGGGCGGACAGTGTCTGCGAACGAGGGCGGACATTGTCGACGGCTGAGGGCGCGCAGCATCGGCGCCCGGCCGAGAGCTGATATTGGCGACGGCTGAGAGCGTGCAGCATCGGCACCGGACCGAGAGCTGACATTGGCGACGGCCGAGGGCGGACAATGTCTGCGGCCGAAGGCAGACAATGTCGGCGGCCGAGGGCGGACAGTGTCTGCGGTCGAGGGCGGATACCGTCGGCACCGGAGGTGGCCAGTGTCTGCGGCCGAGGGCGGACAGTGTCGGCGGCGGAGGGCAGACAATGTCGGCGGTCGAGGGCGGATACCGTCCGCGCCGGAGGTGGCCGGTGTCTGCGGCCAAGGGCGGACAATGTCGGCGGCCGAGGGCGAACAATGCCGGCGGCCGAGGGCGGACAGTGTCTGCTGTCGAGGGTGGTTACCGTCGGCGCCGGAGGTGGCCAGTGTCTGCGGCCGAGGGCGGGCAATGTCGGCGGCCGAGGGCGAACAATGTCGACGGCCGAGGGCGGACAGCGTCTGCGGGCGAGAGCGGACATGGTTGGCGGCTGTCGTTCTCTTGACGAAACCAGCGACGCACACTTGTACTGTATGAAAAGCTCTGTTGCCATCATTTTCATGCATTCGCTTCATGCATTTCAGCTCGTTTTTGCCCAAAGCTCGCACAGTGCACGACGAAGCATGTGACTTCCTGTGCAGACGGTGCAGAATCCATCCCGAATCGGGGAAAACTGGGGCAGGTGATCCTGCACGTTGTTGTCACACGTGTCACGGCCCACAATCCCTGACGTCCTCCAGTCAGCTGCAGAGCTCGTTGTCTGATCGCTACCTCTTGCCGATGCTGTCACTTCCCCTCGCCGCACCTGGCACCTTGGCATTTGAACCTCGTCGATCCGACGACGCGCGATGAGTGACGTCACGGGCGTTGTGGTGACGTCACGCGACGCCGGCCGGTCTGCACCGCGCGTCACCAGTCGTCCGAGGCGGGCGCGCGGACCGCCGTGGCTCGGGTGGCTCGGCGTTCGCTGTTCTCGGGATCCAGTGACCTGGAGCATTATTAGAGCCGTGCGCATCCCGAAAGTCTAGCGGCGCAGCTGCTTCTTCAGTCAGGAGCTCAGCCCTTGGTGCGGGTGATACAGGACAGCACTAGTAGGCGCCAGAGACAAACTTATTTGCTACTCACACACTTATCGAATTAGACATCGCACTTTCCAAGCATTCCCATCGTCCATCTTTCGGATCATAACAGAAGTTGACATGCTCCGGGAACAAAGTGTACGCATGATGACAGTTCTAACGCATGTGACGGCAGTCAGGCCGGATAACAATGCGTATTGCCCATTCTAGAGAGACGGATCGCGTTCTACAACAACGGCATGTTATTGGCGGTCAGCGTGGGGCGCTATTCACAATCACTGGCACTGCCGCCTCGCCGAGGAATCTGTTGCTGACGACTAACCTCGAGATTCAGACGTGTTGACAAGGCCAACACTTGAGCCAAAACGAACTCATCGAAATGGCGAATTTAGATGCGTGGAAAATGCGGTAAGACTGGTGCGGCATGAAAGGTGCAAACGGGAATTTGAATAAGCAGAATGGGAACACTTTTCTTTTTAAAATGATCCGTCACTCAGCCCTGCCACCTGGCCTGTTTTCAATATTCGTTGGCGCGGGGAAGACCTGTGCCGGACGGTGGGCGCGGGGAAGACCTGTGCCGGGCGGTGGGCGCGGAGGAAGACCGGGCGGTGGGCGCGGAGGAAGACCTGTGCCGGGCGGTGGGCGCGGGAAGGCCTGTGCCGGGCGGTGGGCGCGGAGGAAGACCTGTGCCGGGCGGTGGGCGCGGAGGAAGACCTGTGCCGGGCGAGGGGTGGCGGAGAAAGATCTTTGCCGAGCGCTGTGTGGCAGAACAAACCCTTACCGAGCGGCGTCGACGAGCCTGGCGCCTCATTTGTTGATGTGATCTGGCGTATACGCTATTACCATACTGATTACCAGCGGGCGGCGCAGGCGACGCCGGGGACGCCGGCTCATCGCAATCTGCATATCTGCCGCGGCCAGTCGGCCCGTTGGGACCGGCCAGGCGACGCGATAAGGCGGCGGAAATCTGAGCGCAGCGCCGCGCGGTGCCGTGTCACGGCTCGGCGGCGTGGGCCGCCCGGGCCGTAGATGCCGCGTCCAGCGAGCGACAGCGACAATGGGCATCCCCTGCTCGGTTGGTGCAGTCCTCGCCAGCCGGTGCTGCGGCTCTGCTGGTTCACCCTGCTCGACCTGCTTCCCAGACTGGTCGTTTCGACTACGCGGACACTGGCTTATCTGGGCGCTGTCGGCACCGCCTTGACTTGCTTGCTGTCGTCGCGGGAGGAACGGTCCAGTGGAGCTCACGCTCGTCGAACGAGCGATGTCCAGTCGAGAGGCCATTCATTTCCCTGCTGGATGCGACAGTGTCGTCCTCGCTCTGCGTCCCGTTTTCGTTCCCCTGCCCCCCCCCCCCCCCCCGTGGAAAGTCGGCGCGCCCCGGCACGCTCAACATGACGAAGCGCTGCCGGAGGGTGGTGATGGCGCTGGCGGGTGGGGGTGCGTACGTCCTCACCCGGCCGGAGGCAGCAGCGCCCACCACTGTCCACACCTGTCGGCGATCAAGCCACGCGTCACCGACTGACCGTCATCGTGTCGGTCACGACAGTGGCGGCGAAATCCCTTTGAAGACTGTGCGGCGGTTTTGGTGCTCATTGCAGACCAGCCGATGGTTTGGTAGAGCCTCGTTTACGGCTCACAAAAACTGCTGCGAACGATCCGGAGCGTTAAATTGCCGTGGAATATTGTGATGAATGTGCTGCTGCCCTGAACGATCCGTCTTTTCCGTTTTCTGCGCACCAGCAAACATTACAAAACAGAACTCACGGGGCGCCTCTGAAAATACGACCCCGGGCAGTGCAGGGTCCAGCTGTAGCTGCAGTGGTGGCATTGACGACCAACCACAGCTAGCTAAAGGTAATAGAATCGCTGACCTCACTGAGTAAGGGTCTGGCACTCAGCCTGTTGAACCACTGGCTGAGCAGGCGGTCGGAGGAAATCTGATGAGACGACAGGAAGAAAGGAAAGTCTGGCGGGAAACAGCGCCAATCTCTGATATTGATCGCGGACTCGCTCCGACGGGTTCCCACCGTCGGGGAATGTCTCTAAGTGGCCAGATCGGTCTTAATCTTGGCGTCACGAGCCCGGTCATGCCTGAGGCCGGTCCCGCAGCTGGCCTGCGTTTTCTTTCCATGCCAACGCTGGTGACAATTACGACTGAGTCGTACTGTGCTGTAATGTTTGCACGTCACGCATTGCGGATCAGTTATCACATTCTGCTGCTGATATACAGCAATGCCCTCTTCAAGCTCGAATACTCCCATCCTGTAGATTTCTCTCTCTTGCATTCTTTAGTGATGTGAGAATCGCTTGTCTGGTCTATCACCATTTACCATCACCCTTGTCCCATTGCCTTCTTTAATTCTATCAATAAATAAGCACATTGATAAATGTCGGTAATGAAAAACCCAGGCTACACACCTAACACTAAGGAGATGAAGAACACACGATGTTGGCAAAAAATATACAAATACGCGCACACACACACACACACACACATATATATATATATATATATATATATATATATATATATATATATATATATATATATATATGCTTGCGGTGCACTTAAGCCGAGTTTTTACTGTCCTAGACTGAATTGTGTCCCCAATGGCAAATTCTGCATACGCAACCCCGTACCCCGTACGCAAAGGTGCCAATAGTTAAGTGGTTAAGGCGTTTACGTTAACCACTGCGCGTATGGGGAACCAGAGGTGCGGGGTTCGATTCCCCGCGGTGCTCGCCGTTCCTCTCAGGTCGGGGGGCAGGCGGTGCCATATAGCTTTAGCAGCTGAGTGCGTCGCAAAGCTTCAATGACGATGGCGTCCCGTACGCACTACCTAACGCAAACGGTCTATAAGCCACACGCTCCTCAATTCCGTGCGTTCCATTAAATAATGCTGCAGTTCCATGTCTTCAGAGATCGGCAAGCTCCCAGTACGGAAGTTCTGCAGATACTGCCCTATCCAGAACTTATACATGCCTAGGCCGTTTTGATCCAGACTGGCGACAAGCATGGCGATTATCTCTCACCCTTCACCGTTGTTTGATTGGCCGTCCTGCTGCACACGTTCTCAAGGCCTTCCAGATAAGCCAAACTCGGCCCGGCAGTTCGTTGCGGTGCACTGCGAGTGTCACAAATGAGTGAGACTGATCCGTTAAGCCACAGTCCGGCGTTCGATGAGTGATGGCGGCGCGTGAGCGCCTCCTACCTCAGCCAGCATAAATCCCTGGCGCGTTGCAAAAGCGCTGGAGAAGTCCGAATACGAGATCCCTGCACGAGATGACCGTCCTGCAGGCCTGGCGATATCGATTCAATGACGCAATGAGATCGAGTGACAAAGTTGACATGAATTTGGTATGGACGTTGCTCCAGCTGTTCCAGTCTGAACACCTGACGCCACCTGTCACATGAGGAAGCCGGTGAGCCACTTTCAGGCTGTGGCGGTGTTGAAGGTGTCCATGGAGCACTGTAGGCTGTGACGACTAGGTGATGACAAAATCGATGTAACTAGCAGCCCATCTGAATGAGTCTCTCCATGTTGAAGCCGACTTGTCGACAGCAGCTTGTGCAAGCATGTCAGCAGTCCGACCACTATGGTCATTGCGCTTCGTTGATGTTCACGCGTTCGAAACAGCCGAGTGCGTTTAATTGGTCGAGCCTCGCTGTAAGTTTACACGGTGTTTTGTGACGCTGTAGGTACACAGCATTATTCACTTAGGCCTCGAATCAACTAGCAGGTAAACATACCCGACATAGCGCGGACAGCGCCATTCATTTTGAACATCTGATTAAATACCTATGTCTTCTCGGAACCGAGGTAAGGAATAACAAGAAGCCTTTCCACGTCATTATGGGATCATATCTGATCAATGTGGGGTGTCTTTACAGCTCGTAAGCTGTGACCCGTTTTACCGTTATCGTTCCTACTGATTCGAATTTAGAGCAGTAGAAGGTCCGATATAAAGAGATAGAGATGGAAAGAGAGAGAGAGAGAGAGGGAGAGAGGGATGAAAAGAGATAGAAAGAGAGAGAGAGAGAGAGAGAGAGAGAGAGAGAGAGAGAGAGAGAGAGAGAGAGAGAGAGAGAGGAGAGAGAGAGAGAGAGAGAGAGAGAGAGAGAGAGAGAGAGAGAGAGAGAGAGAGAGAGAGAGAGAGAGAGAGAGAGAGAGAGAAAACATTATCTGAGTTTTGGCCTCTCATTCCAGGGTGAAGAATCAATCATTCAATCAAATATGCATTCTTGTAACCTCCACAAAGTGGCTGTTCTAACTATACGTCAAGCTTAGCTGGCGTACTTACACGCACGCACGCACGCACACACGCACGCACGCACGCACGCACGCACGCACGCACGCACACAAATATATATATATATATATATATATATATATATATATATATATATATATATATATATATATATATATACATATATATTGAAAACACCGTGTGTTGTGTGGTGTGTGTGTGTGTGTGTGTGTGTTGTGTGTGTGGTGGTGTGTGTGTGTGTGTGTGTGTGTGTGGGTGTGTGTGTGTGTGTGTGTGTGTGTGTGTGTGTGTGTGTGTGGCATGGCGCCTACACTGAGATGAGGCGTAGAAATGTTGAAGCCCTGCATGACATTTAATTTAGCATCTGGCGTGGTGAAAGAGAGCTCACGCACACAGACGCACACGCACACGCAAACGTGCACGCGCGCACGTACGCACGTAGGCACGGATCTTGACAACACAACACTAAGGCACGCGATGGACTGCGACCCGTCAGTATGTTGGAGCGACCGCCGAGCTCGCCCTGTGCAGGCACTCGGGCCTGCTAGTCCCGTGCCGCCGCATGAGATCTGTTCCATGCGAACGCAGCCCGGAAGGCGCAGCTCTGGCGGCCCACCTCCGTGTGCAGCTCCGGCGGCCCACCTCCGTGTGCACCCTCAGCAGCTCTAGAAGGCTCTCGCTGGTTCTACGCTTGACACGGGTGGACGCTTCGCCGCGGTACAGCACACGCTCTTTCAAAGACACAAGGAATGGCAGCATGTACGACAGGAGCACGACCAGGCTCGCAGGTCACATCCCTTCCGACCTCGCAGACATCGCCCGAGAATGCTGAGTGAGGTGGCTGATTGGCGGGGTGACGGGGGACGTCTCCTCTCTCTGGGGACTTTGCGCCGGACCGCGCAGGACGGTCAGCTGATGAGACGCCCCACGCTCTGTCGACGTCCGGGACGGTCACGTGACCCGGCTCGACCCAGCCATCGGTAATGTGATCAGACAGCAGCGCTTGGCCGGACACGGTGACATTTTCTGGGGCCTGCGAGGCAACAGGCGCGGGAAAGCGTCTTTGGAGGTGCATCGATCCAAAATGGTGCTGGGTTTGGAATCAGCGTTTTTGACAACAGCGTTAATTCTTGAAAATGATATTATGCTTTCTCGTTGGGTTATGCAACCTCTTTCCACCAACACCCGTTTAACAGCACCAGGAACATTCAGATTGTGTTGTGGCAAGGGCATCTTCACTAGTTTAACAAAGTTTACGTGAGCCCTGATGCGTTAAACGGACAGAAACAACACACAAATCGCGTGATCCCATCCCCACGGCCCCGACGGACCGACATGACACTGAGCAGCACTCCCGAAAATTGCTGGGGCGTTCTGAACATCACATGGTAAGAGCAACAAAACTGTAGGTAAATTTTCTCCAAAGAGCACTCTTAGGGATCACATGTATTGAAAGAAAAGGAAATCGGAAGAACAGCATCGCCATCCCAGTAGATCTGGTCATCTGCTGGAAACTATATATTCGCGGGACACCAGAAGAAGACGAAGACTGAAATTTGAAGCCATCTATGCATGCCTCAAAAGGCTCTCATGAACCTTCGGCGCGTCATTTCCGGGGACTGTCACTCCAGCATGTAAAGCCACATTTCGTGGCCCCTCCACAGATGCCCACATACTCTCCCCCCCCCCCCCCATCGCAATCCTCGGCATCGCACGCGGCATCTGGCGGAGGACTCCTCCCAGCCCGCGGTGAGCGCTTCAGATCTCCGGTAGCCGCCCACCGGTAGCGCGGGCGCGCGCGGTCGGCGAGCGCCGTTCCGACCGTGCCGCGCGCCTCGTCGCACATCACGGCCGCCACGGCTGGCACGTCCGTTGGGCGGCACGTGACCCGGGCCCGGCGCGGTGCCCCGGCCGGGCCGTTACCGAGACGGCCCGGCGCCCGGCCCTCGGACGCGGGGGCGGAGAGCCAAGCTCCGGGCACAGGAGCCGAGGACCGAGCCTCAGACACGGGGGCAGGCCTCGGACACGGGAGCCGAGAGCCGAGCCTCGGACACGGGAGCCGAGAACCGAGCCTTAGACACGGGGGCAGGCCTCGGACACGGGAGCCGAGAGCCGAGCGTCGGACACGGGGGCCGAGAGCTGAGCCTCGGACGCAGGGGCGGAGAGCCAAGCTCCGGGCACAGGAGCCGAGAACCGGGCCTTAGACACGGGGGCAGGCCTCGGACACGGGAGCCGAGAGCCGAGCCTTAGACACGGGGGCAGGCCTCGGACACGGGACCCGAGAGCCGAGCCTCGGACACGGGGGCCGAGAGCTGAGCCTCGGACACGGGGGCCGAGAGCCGAGCTCCGGGCACAGGAGCCGAGAACCGAGCCTTAGACACGGGGGCAGGCCTCGGACACGGGAGCCGAGAGCCGAGCTCCAGGCACAGGAGCCGAGAACCGAGCCTCGGACACGGGGCCACGAGCCGAGGCCTCGGACACGGGAGCCGAAAGCCGAGCCCCGGACACGGGGGCCGAGAGCTGAGCCTCGGACACGGGGCCGAGAGCTGAGCCTCGGACACGAAGGCCGAGAGCTGAGCCTCGGACACGAAGGCTGAGAGCTGAGCCTCGGACACGGGGACTGGGAGCCGAGCCCCAGGCCGGCTCCTGCCGACGCGCCTTCGCGACCGGATGACCGGCCGCGAGAACGCCGCTGGCCGGCGAGTGGTTTTGTCTGTGTTGTGTGATTTTATTTTTAAATGGGTTTGACACGAAGGTGATAAATAGAACTAGGAGGATTTACGCATGAGCCACGCGATTGAAATCAGGATACCTTTCCAGGAAGGCAATACAGAAGGACAGAAAGGAGGAAGGACAGCGAAGCCTTCTCGGTTAAGGACAGAACAGGGCCCTACAAGCAAAAAATGGGTGCTGAGTGAGATGGACGCGCCGCTGTGAGTGGCGAATGTTTGACCGCTGGACTGTGGGCAATGAGTGTCGTGTGCCCTCGCTTGTTTCCAGTGCACCTAAACGCGTTGCTCGACCTGTTTTTTTCTTGTCCTTTTCTGGAGCGATTTAGAAATATCCATTACATTCCGAAGAGAACAATGGGGAAGAGTGAGAGAGCTACACTGAGACATTAACGATCTAACCGAACTAAGCACCTGATCGAATTGTCCGGTTCTAGACCAGTCGCACTGGGCATGAAAGTCCGGCAAATAACCATGTTTTCCAATCCTGCCAGTGAAGTCGGCCATAAAAGACCATCGAGTGGGACACTAGCATTAGATGTCATCTTAAACGCCTGGCCTTCGCCCCTATCGCGATTGTGCCCAGGTTTGCTGCGGTGACAGATCAACCGGGACACATCAAAGGCGGTGCAGCGGCATACACCAAAACGGCCGCGTTTAACACCGCCGTGCGCGCGCTAAGCCACCTGTACTGTCTGAGATTCTGATAAGTGTGTGTGGTCCCCATCAGTTGACACCTGCCAGCTATCATGGCGCGAAAGTAACGTGGTGCGTCCTGGTGACCGGTCAGCGGCGGCGTCTCTGGTGACCGGTCCAGCGGCACGTTCT
>NW_023596818.1:37140598-37207544 GCF_011947565.3 Pollicipes pollicipes
GGCTGTTCTGACTATATTACGTCAAGCCTTAGCTGGCGTACTTACACGCACGCACGCAAGCACACCAACCGCACGCAACGCACGCACGCACGCACAGGCAAATATATATATATATATATATATATATAGATATATTGAAAAACACCCTATGTGTATAGTGTGTGTGTGTGTGTGTGTGTGTGGGTGTGTGTGTGTGTGTGTGTGTGTGTTTGTGTGTGTGTGTGTGTGTGTGTGTGTGTGTGTGTGTGTGTGTGTGTGTGTGTGTGTGGTTGGGAATGTGGTGTGTGGGGCATGGCGCCTACACACTGAGATTGAGAGCGTAGAAATGTTGAAGCCCTGCATGACATTTAATTTAGCATCTGGCGTGGTGAAAGAGAGCTCACGCACACAGACGCACACGCACACGCAAACGTGCACGCCGTGCCGCGCGCACGTACGCACGTAGGCACGGATCTTGACAACACAACACACTAAGGGCACGCGATGGACTGCGACCCGTCAGTATGTTGGAGCGACCGCCGAGCTCGCCCTGTGCAGGCACTCGGGCCTGCTAGTCCCGTGCCGCCGCATGAGATCTGTTCCATGCGAACGCAGCCCGGAAGGCGCAGCTCTGGCGGCCCACCTCCGTGTGCAGCTCCGGCGGCCCACCTCCGTGTGCACCCTCAGCAGCTCTAGAAGGCTCTCGCTGGTTCTACGCTTGACACGGGTGGACGCTTCGCCGCGGTACAGCACACGCTCTTTCAAAGACACAAGGAATGGCAGCATGTACGACAGGAGCACGACCAGGCTCGCAGGTCACGTCCCTTCCGACCTCGCAGACATCGCCCGAGAATGCTGAGTGAGGTGGCTGATTGGCGGGGTGACGGGGGACGTCTCCTCTCTCTGGGGACTTTGCGCAGGACCGCGCAGGACGGTCAGCTGATGAGACGCCCCACGCTCTGTCGACGTCCGGGACGGTCACGTGACCCGGCTCGACCCAGCCATCGGTAATGTGATCAGACAGCAGCGCTTGGCCGGACACGGTGACATTTTCTGGGGCCTGCGAGGCAACAGGCGCGGGAAAGCGTCTTTGGAGGTGCATCGATCCAAAATGGTGCTGGGTTTGGAATCAGCGTTTTTGACAACAGCGTTAATTCTTGAAAATGATATTATGCTTTCTCGTTGGGTTATGCAACCTCTTTCCACCAACACCCGTTTAACAGCACCAGGAACATTCAGATTGTGTTGTGGCAAGGGCATCTTCACTAGTTTAACAAAGTTTACGTGAGCCCTGATGCGGTAAACGGACAGAAACAACACACAAATCGCGTGATCCCATCCCCACGGCCCCGACGGACCGACATGACACTGAGCAGCACTCCCGAAAATTGCTGGGGCGTTCTGAACATCACATGGTAAGAGCAACAAAACTGTAGGTAAATTTTCTCCAAAGAGCACTCTAAGGGATCACATGTATTGAAAGAAAAGGAAATCGGAAGAACAGCATCGCCATCCCAGTAGATCTGGTCATCTGCTGGAAACTATATATTCGCGGGACACCAGAAGAAGACGAAGACTGAAATTTGAAGCCATCTGTGCATGCCTCAAAAGGCTCTCATGAACCTTCGGCGCGTCATTTCCGGGGACTGTCACTCCAGCATGTAAAGCCACATTTCGTGGCCCCTCCACAGATGCCCACATACTCTCCCCCCCCCCCCCATCGCAATCCTCGGCATCGCACGCGGCATCTGGCGGAGGACTCCTCCCAGCCCGCGGTGAGCGCTTCAGATCTCCGGTAGCCGCCCACCGGTAGCGCGGGCGCGCGCGGTCGGCGAGCGCCGTTCCGACCGTGCCGCGCGCCTCGTCGCACATCACGGCCGCCACGGCTGGCACGTCCGTTGGGCGGCACGTGACCCGGGCCCGGCGCGGTGCCCCGGCCGGGCCGTTACCGAGACGGCCCGGCGCCCGGCCCTCGGACGCGGGGGCGGAGAGCCAAGCTCCGGGCACAGGAGCCGAGGACCGAGCCTCAGACACGGGGGCAGGCCTCGGACACGGGAGCCGAGAGCCGAGCCTCGGACACGGGAGTCGAGAACCGAGCCTTAGACACGGGGGCAGGCCTCGGACACGGGAGCCGAGAGCTGAGCCTCGGACACGGGGGCCGAGAGCTGAGCCTCGGACGCAGGGGCGGAGAGCCAAGCTCCGGGCACAGGAGCCGAGAACCGGGCCTTAGACACGGGGGCAGGCCTCGGACACGGGAGCCGAGAGCCGAGCCTTAGACACGGGGGCAGGCCTCGGACACGGGACCCGAGAGCCGAGCCTCGGACACGGGGGCCGAGAGCTGAGCCTCGGACACGGGGGCCGAGAGCCGAGCTCCGGGCACAGGAGCCGAGAACCGAGCCTTAGACACGGGGGCAGGCCTCGGACACGGGAGCCGAGAGCCGAGCTCCAGGCACAGGAGCCGAGAACCGAGCCTCGGACACGGGGCCACGAGCCGAGGCCTCGGACACGGGAGCCGAAAGCCGAGCCCCGGACACGGGGGCCGAGAGCTGAGCCTCGGACACGGGGCCGAGAGCTGAGCCTCGGACACGAAGGCCGAGAGCTGAGCCTCGGACACGAAGGCTGAGAGCTGAGCCTCGGACACGGGGACTGGGAGCCGAGCCCCAGGCCGGCTCCTGCCGACGCGCCTCGCGACCGGATGACCGGCCGCGAGAACGCCGCTGGCCGGCGAGTGGTTTTGTCTGTGTTGTGTGATTTTATTTTTAAATGGGTTTGACACGAAGGTGATAAATAGAACTAGGAGGATTTACGCATGAGCCACGCGATTGAAATCAGGATACCTTTCCAGGAAGGCAATACAGAAGGACAGAAAGGAGGAAGGACAGCGAAGCCTTCTCGGTTAAGGACAGAACAGGGCCCTACAAGCAAAAAATGGGTGCTGAGTGAGATGGACGCGCCGCTGTGAGTGGCGAATGTTTGACCGCTGGACTGTGGGCAATGAGTGTCGTGTGCCCTCGCTTGTTTCCAGTGCACCTAAACGCGTTGCTCGACCTGTTTTTTTCTTGTCCTTTCTGGAGCGATTTAGAAATATCCATTACATTCCGAAGAGAACAATGGGGAAGAGTGAGAGAGCTACACTGAGACATTAACGATCTAACCGAACTAAGCACCTGATCGAATTGTCCGGTTCTAGACCAGTCGCACTGGGCATGAAAGTCCGACAAATAACCATGTTTTCCAATCCTGCCAGTGAAGTCGGCCATAAAAGACCATCCAGTGGGACACTCGCATTAGATGTCATCTTAAACGCCTGGCCGTCGCCCCTATCGCGATTGTGCCCAGGTTTGCTGCGGTGACAGATCAACCGGGACACATCAAAGGCGGTGCAGCGGCATACACCAAACGGCCGCGTTTACACCGCCAGTGCGCGCGCTAAGCCACCTGTACTGTCTGAGATTCTGATAAGTGTGTGTGGTCCCCATCGTTGACACCTGCCAGCTATCATGGCGCGAAAGTAACGGGTGCGTCTGGTGACCGGTCCAGCGGCGCGTCTGGTGACCGGTCTAGCGGCACGTCTGGTGACCGGTCCAGCGGCGCGTCTGGTGACCGGTCCAGCGGCACGTCTGGTGACCGGTCCAGTGGCGCGTCTGGTGACCGGTCCAGCGGTGCGTCTGGTGACCGGTCCAGCGGCGCGTCTGGTGACCGGTCCAGCGGTGCGTCTGGTGACCGGTCCAGCGGTGCGTCTGATGAACGGTCCAGCGGTACGTCTGGTGACCGGTCCAGTGGCGCGTCTGGTGACCGGTCCAGTGGCGCGTCTGATGGCCGGTCCAGCGGGGCGTCTGGTGGCCGGTCCAGCAGCGCGTCTGGTGACCGGTCCAGCTGCAGCGCGCCGGACGCCTGCTGACAGGGTCACAGCGGCCGCAGACGCCGCCAGCGCCGGCGGCGTCTGCAGCACCCGCTCAAACCGGTCCAAGCGACCTTGGTCGGGCGCCGTGCCCCCGTCATGGCGACGGAACGAGTTCCGCAGACGGGTGAGACGACGCCGGCGCCGCGGAGGGCAGCCACCCCGGCCGGCCGGGCCGGCGGCGCCCACTGCCGCGCGGGCCGGCGCACCTGCGGCGCCCGGACTGAGCGAGGTCTTCCGCTCTGCCACACATCAAACCGAACCCTGAATGATCCGTGTTACTGGTGCCTTCGCATCATGTATTGGGGTTTGATCCTATGGACATGCGACGGGAGAGATACCTATACGCAGAGGGTCAGACCTATTTCTAGATAGTATACCTAAACCTAAATTCGTATCTACGCACAGGGCTTAGGCTTAGAGATAACGCTGAACATGCTATACAATTAAGAACGTGCTCAGAACTAGAGCTTTCATTTAAACGTAGAGATTATATCTAGAACTTACGCGTAAATATTTAGGTCTACAACTGAGCGCCTTGGTTATGCCAAGAGGTAATGCTTGGATCTAGAAGTCATACCTGAACCTGGAGGTCACTCTTGAACCTGGTCATACACGAGCCACCTCTCCGAGTTTCGTCGTGATCCATCTTGAGTCTTGATCCAGCATGCCTTGAATCGCGACTTCTGTCCACTTTGCAGTCATACTTTCAGGTGTCACACCTGTAGCCAGCACGTTTTGTCACGTCGTTCATCGTGATAAGCCTGGAAGCCTATCGAGCCTCCGTGTCCACTCCGGCCATATTCACGCTCAGCCACACTTCCGTGAGCCGCACTGAATGGCGGCGAGCGCTTGATCGATATCACTCGTCAGACAGCTACAGCTCATTCCGAAGGGGGCGAGGTGGGGAGGGGAGAAGAGAGGCGCCACTGGACACTAGTCCCGCCTTGGCATCAGTCACAGCCCCCCCCCCCCCCTTCCACTGCCACACATACAGGCCGACTTCCTGTTCCCGGGGAGTCTGGGATCCCCCGCCGGGGCGGAACCGGGGTAGGGGGGGGGGGGGGGGCGGGATGGCCGGCCGGCCAGCCGTCACACAGCCATCCTTCACCGGGGGGCGACAGCACCGGTAATAGGGGCAGTCCCACCGCACCGGCACCCCTGGCCCGTCACCGGCGCAGGGGTGGCGCCGGCCGTGTGTCGCTCTGGAACGTCACCCCTCACTTCACGTGTCTGACGCTCACAGGCTCACCTGGCGACGGGTGAGATGCCGCGACCTCGTTCGGTCATTTCGGCCGTCTGAAAATGCCTTGAGACACGCAGTTGTTTGGGCATTTGATGATGACACCCGCGATAGTGCCACCCAATCAGCCACGATGTCAATCCGCAGGCCCAGATAACAGCGTCCGACGTGAACTGCGTCGCCTGCAGCGATATTATTCTCCGGTTTGCTCCACCATTGACTGACCAGATGCACTTTTGTTCGTGCTTCGGATCCACGGGATCAGCTCCGACAGCTATTCTCGAGGCTCACATCGAACAGTCAACACACGATGAGCGAGCGCCGAGCTCTTCGACATGCTTGAGACCACATCGAGAGGCTCATGCATGACACAACCCACACATAATCGCCACAGCCATACGGTGGTGCAAGGCCCATGGTCACCCTTTATCCCAGGACAGCGCGGGCACCTGATCGGCAGGCTGGTCGGCCGCGAGCCGGTAACAGCAGTCACACTGACGACACAGCCCATAGCAGCAGTCATACTGACGACACAGCCGATAACAGCAGTCGCACTGACGACACAGCAGATAACAGCAGTCACACTGACGACACAGCCGGTAACAGCAGTCACACTGACGACACAGCCGATAACACCAGTCACACTGACGACGCAGCCGATAACAGCAGTCACACTGACGACACAGCCGATAACAGCAGTCACACTTACGACACAGCAGATAACAACAATCACACTGACGACGCAGCAGATGGGTTGCGGTGACGCTGTGACTGGAGCGTTGTGCCGACTGTTCGGAGATCCAGCGACACCGGCACTGCCACGTGACGCCGGCACTGTCACGTGACGTCGGCCCTGTCATGCTCGGCACTCGCGACGGCGAGCGAGCTCCGGCTGTGAGGGTTGCGAGGGGCAGGGGAGGCGGAGCCTGTCGCCCAGTCCGTCACACCTTCATTAGACGGGCACCCCTCCCAGCACTGCGATCCGCCGCGCTCGATGTCATTAAGTGGCGCCGCATAGGATGCCATTAACCACAGCGGCGCATAGGATGTCATTAGCCAATTAGACGCGCGTTTCCCAGGGGCGGCACCCAAGAGCGGTGTGGGTTCGCCTGCCCTTTGTGACTGCTGGGCCGACAACGCTGACAGGTGTACAGAGCGAGCACGGGCTCTGAGATCGAGCGCGAGCTGGCAGATCGAGGATGGGGCTGGCGGGGCGAGGGTGGGGCTGGCGGGGCGAGGGCGGGCTGTCGGATTGAGCCCGGGCTGGCAGGGCGAGCGCGGGCTGGTGGATCGAGGGTGGGGCTGGCAGGGCGAGGGTGGGCTGGCGGAGGCAGGACGGGCTTGAAGACAACGCGGGATCCAAATAAATCTACCTTATCGCCGTCGTTGCAAGGGCAGGGGCCTCGAAACTTCAGACTTGTTCAGAACGTCAAATTGTCGAAATGGTGTTCCACTCTTCGGACAGTCTTACAGCTGTCCAGCTTCACTATCGCCATTCCACGTCGTATCTGATTCTGCTGCCTGTTGCTGACTGGCCTTTTCGGTGCCCTGCTCTGAGTCTGATGAGATCTGAGTCTTGTCTGCATTCCTGGCTACGGTTTGGCTGTATACGGTCAGACCTTGTTGGGACAAGGCCCGTGGAGTCAGGGCGTGCTGCGCCTGTATACAGTCAGACCCTGTTAGAACGTGGCCCGTGGAGGAGTCAGGGTGTGCTGTTGCTGCATACATCCAGACCCTGTTAGGACGTGGTTCGTGTAGTCAGGGTGCGCCGTGACTGTATACATCCAGACTCTGTCAGGCCAGGGTCCGTGGAGTGAGGGCACGCCGTGACTGTATACATCCAGACTCTGTCAGGCCAGGGTCCGCGGAGTGAGGGCACGCTGTGACTGTATACATCCAGACTCTGTTAGGACTGGGTCCGCGGAGTGAGGGCACGCCGTGACTGTATACATCCAGACTCTGTCAGGCCAGGGTCCGTGGAGTGAGGGCACGCTGTGACTGTATACATCCAGACTCTGTCAGGCCAGGGTCCGCGGAGTGAGGGCACGCCGTGACTGTATACATCCAGACTCTGTCAGGCCAGGGTCCGTGGAGTGAGGGCACGCCGTGACTGTATACATCCAGACTCTGTCAGGCCAGGGTCCGTGGAGTGAGGGCACGCCGTGACTGTATACATCCAGACTCTGTCAGGCCAGGGTCCGTGGAGTGAGGGCACGCCGTGACTGTATACATCCAGACTCTGTCAGGCCAGGGTCCGCGGAGTGAGGGCACGCTGTGACTGTATATAGCCAGACCCTGTTAGGACTGGGTCCGCGGAGTGAGGGCACGCCGTGACTGTATACATCCAGACTCTGTCAGGCCGGGTCCGCGGAGTGAGGGCACGCTTGTGACTGTATATAGCCAGACCCGTTAGGACTGGGTCCGCGGAGTGTGAGGGCACGCGCTCGTGACTGTATACATCCAGACTCTGTCAGGCCAGGGTCCGCGGAGTGAGGGCACGCTGTGACTGTATACATCCAGACCCTGTTAGGACTGGGTCCGCGGAGTGAGGGCACGCCGTGACTGTATACATCTAGACTCTGTCAGGCCAGGGTCCGTGGAGTGAGGGCACGCTGTGACTGTATATAGCCAGACCCTGTTAGGACTGGGTCCGCGGAGTGAGGGCACGCCGTGACTGTATACATCCAGACTCTGTCAGGCCAGGGTCCGCGGAGTGAGGGCACGCTGTGACTGTATATAGCCAGACCCTGTTAGGACTGGGTCCGTGGAGTGAGGGCACGCCGTGACTGTATACATCCAGACTCTGTCAGGCCAGTGTCCGTGGAGTGAGGGCACGCTGTGACTGCATGCAGGCCGGCCTGAGAAGTGCGCAGGTGATTCCAGGACTACAGCCACGGCAGTCCGGTCTTTGGCGCTCCAAACGGCGCCTTCCTGGACGCGGTATCACCCGAGTCGTGTCTGGAGTGATCCCCTCCCCTCTGCCCTCCTCGCTGCCCCTCCCTGTGTCGGTGTGTCTGGCACAACAGCGACCACGCTCCGCCACGGGACCACGAAGCTGGGTTGGCCGCGGCGGCGGCAATGAGGCTGTTGGCTCTTTGAGGGCGACCACAATGGGCCGTTTGTTCCAGCGGGGTGGGCGGCGGTGCGCTGCGCCCTCCGCACTGCCACTGTCAACAGCCTCCCGCCCCGAGACAGGTGCAGAGCGATGAGAGGGATGACCTCTGTCTGTCGGCCTATCTGTCCGCCTCTGTCTTTGTGTCTGTCCCTGTCTTTGAACCTGTCCCTAACCCTGTCCCTTCGCCTCTCTTTCTCTCTCCTCTCTCTTCACTTCTATCTTGCTATGTATCTCGCTGTCTCTATTTTCTCTCTGTGCTCTTTCCCCATTACCTCCCCCTCCGTCTTCCTTTCCTTCCATGCTTCCTTTCTTCCCTCCCTGCCTCTCACCCACTCCCTATTCTATTTCTTCTTTCTGTTCTCTCTCTCTCTCTTCTCTCTCTCCTTCTCTCTCTCTCTCTCTCTCTCTCTCTCTCTCTCTCTCTCTCTCTCTATCTCTCTCTCTCTCTCTTAATCTCTCTCTCTCTCTCTCTCTCGCTTCTATCTCTCCTCGCTCTCTTCTCTCTCTCTCTCTCTCTCTCTCTCTCTCTCTCTTCTCTCTCTTCTCTCTCTCTCTCTCTCTCTCTCTTCTCTCTATCTCTTTTCATCTCTCTCTCTCTCTCTCTCTCTCTCTCTCTTCTCTCTCTCCTCTCTCTCTCTCTCTCTCTCTCTCTCTCTCTCCTCTCTCTCTTCTCTCTCTCTCTCTCTCTCCTCTCTCTCTCTCTCTCTCTCTCTCTCCTCTCTCTCTCTCTCTCCTCTCTCTCTCTCTCTCTCTCTCTCTCTCTCTCTCTCTCTCTCTCTCTCTCTCTCTCTATCTCTCTCTCTCTCTCTCTCTCTCTCTCTCTCTCTCTCTCTCTCTCTCTCTCTCTCTCTCCTCTCTTCTCTCTCTCTCTCTCTCTCTCTCTCTCTTCTCTCTCTCTCTCTCTCTCTCTCTCTCCTCTCTCTCTCTCTCTCTCTCTCTCTCTCTCTCTCTCTCTCTCTCTCTCTTCCTCTCTCTCTCTCTCTCTCTCTCTCTCTCTCTCTCTCTCTCTCTCTCTCTCTCTCTCTCTCTCTCTCTCTCTCTCTCTCTCTCTCTTCTCCCTCTCTTTGTCGGTCTTTCGCTCTTATTCTGCCTTTTGTAAATGAGGATGCTTTCTCTAGTATCTATCAGTGGACAATTTCCTAGATCGAGTAAACAATACTGGGTGGAATCAATTTACACGGATGGATTAATCAGGATCAGGATAAGCGAAGTCGAAGTAACGGATCCAGAGATTGAGAATAGTAGTCTGCTGCCCAAGACTAGGGTTGAAAATATATTGAATGGCGGAGGTTCAGCCGCGGTTAGGGTGCGCTAGCGAACATGCAAAACTTTGCGACCTCTGAACCAAAAAGAACTGGTGGTCGTTCCGAAACCCGACCAGGTGTATCTGCCGAGCACGGATTTAACGATTGCCCGTGGTCACAAATGGCCCGTCAACGCACACCGTGCTGCGAAATGTCCCAGCGTGTGTGCAGTGCGGTGAACAGCTTGCATGTTCTCGTCACATCATTACACCTCAGGCGCTGAAACGTACCCAACTTATGAAGCATTCAGCTCACTTAGTGCCATCGTGTGGTGGCGTTAGGTGGGAAGAGGCTGTCGAATGGTCCACAAAGCTGACCACCTGACGGCCGTGTTCCCGTTAGGGTGGCCGTTCTCCGGCGGCGGCGGCAGCGGGCGCCGTGTCCGCCGCCCGCCGCCCGCCCCTGACCCGCTGACTTGCACAAATGCCGGCCGTTCCTCCGCGCGCTAAAAATCACCACTGCCCAAATTCAAACCGGCCCTGGGCTGGCCGGCGCGTCTCGGCCGGGGACCTGGGGAGGGGGGCGGGGGACTCAGCGGGAGGTGCGCCGCTCGCCAGCCGGCGCCCCTCCCCCAACCCACCCCCGGCGATCACGTGAAGGCATCTGGGGCACGGCCGCGCGCCGTTCAGTCGAAGACTTCACCTCGGGAGAACGGCCAGAGAAGCGTGCCCAGGGTTCGCACAGGACAGTGGCGGGACGTGATATATGGTAACGTTACTTGGTTCCATACAGCTGCGTTGCAGTAACGCGGCACCAAACTCGGACGAAACAGCCGGTCGGCACGCAAAAGTTGGTCTACGAGTCTGCTAACCAACGACACCATGTAGATGAAACATCTGTTGCATAGTACCCGGTGGCATGCATGCATGTTGCTCATTTCCCCGTCGTCAAATGAGATGTTGTGAAACACCGAATACGGAGAAGGCTGTGCAGATTCGGGCAACCCTGCGCAGTTCGCTGCGGTTTATGTGATGGGTTGGTGGGTCGCAAACAAGTAAGCACAGTGTGGAATTCAAGTCCGCGCAGACGACATAAGCCTCATATTGGGCAAACGACATCGACACAGTATGCCAGTATATTTTTCCTTTAACTTTCGGGTCGTCACCGATATCATTTGGATAGCCTTCCTGTGTCAAAATCTGGCGTGCGCCTCCGAGTGCGCGTGTTACATAACCTGCTGGCTGCCAGCCAGGGTTTTGGTCACGCGCTGCATGGCTTTGCGGCCATTTGAGCGCCGATTATCGCTGACATTATGAGCGTGTAGGGGCTAAGGAGCCGTCACATCGCGTAACGCACACATTAGTCAACATCTTCTTCTCATAAAGCATAAATAATGACAACATACGTTGCTCGCCGCTTTGAAAAGCGGCCTGTCTCGCTGACAGTCTCCTTTAATGGCCGCGGAAACCATCCCGCCGGATTCGACTGAACGATTTTCCGCGCGCCATAAATTTCCGGTGCGTGTGCACCGTATGATTTCGGCTCCATGCGGCAGTGTGTGAAGTACATTACAGTGTACATTCTTCACCGCAGTACACACGCTAAAGAGCACGGTGGCTCACACACCTGCGGCGCACGAGCCCGTGCGCCAGACGACCGGTGTAGATGTCGTCGTACCAGACAGCCCAAAGTGCGCCAGATGACCGGTGTAGATGTCGTCGTACCAGACAGCCCAAAGCGCGCCAGACGACCGGTGTAGATGTCGTCGTACCAGACAGCCCAAAGTGCGCCAGACGACCGGTGTAGATGTCGTCGTACCAGACAGCCCAAAGTGCGCCAGACGACCGGTGTAGATGTCGTCGTACCAGATAGCCCAGAGTGCGCGCAAGGGCGGGATCTGCCGAGGCCCGTAACATACAACCCCGCCTGCCGCCGCTTACAGCTCATACCTGAGTCCGTGACAGCGTCTGACACTGCCGGTCACCGCACGTGATCTCATCTGACACCCCGTCTCCTGCCGCGCGTCACGTCATCTGACACTCTGACGATCATCGCACGTGACCTCATCTGACACCCCGTCTGCTGCCGCGCGTCACGTCATCTGACACTGCCGGTCATCGCACGTGACCTCATCTGACATCTGCTGCCGCGCGTCGCATCATCTGACACTCTGCCGGTCATCGCACGTGACCTCATCTGACGTTCCGTCTGCTGCCGCGCGTCGCGTCATCTGACACTCTGACAATCATCGCACGTGACCTCATCTGACACCCTTGTCCGTGACCATATCTAACCTCTGCTTGCCTCCACCGGTGACCTCATCTGACCACCTGGTCGTCTGCCGCCCGTGACCTCACCCCCTCCCCCCTCCCCCCGCGAGCCGGCCGGCGGCGCCCGGACAGCTGGACGGCAGGCCTGCACGGCCGCTCATGTTTCCTCATTGTCATGCAGGGCGCGGCAGCGGGCGGCGGGCGGCGGCGTCTCGCTCGCTGCCTGCCGTGCGGCGGGGCAGTGAGCTCGGCCGGCGGCGGCGCGCCACCCGCTCGGGAGCGGCGCCGCCGCCTGCGCCGGCCACGCCGCCGCCGCCGCAGCCAGCACCGCCCCGCCACCAATGTGCGAATTAGGGAGGGCCGGCAGCCGGGGAAATTGCAGAGGAGGACGCGTCGAAGGAAGGTGTGTGTAATTCGGGACCATTGTGTGTGGCGCAACGGGCGGGTGTTGACAATGTGTGGCGGCGGGAGCCCGGCCAGCACGCACGCGGGAGCGCTGCTGGCGCGTCCGGCGGACCCGTCGGCCTCTCCGTGGGACCCGGCAGTGCCCGAGATCGCAGCCGGCTGGCCGACCCGACCACCACTGTCAGCGGCACCGAGTTTTGCTGCGGCAAGTGCACAAGGGGCACACAGGTGCGCTTGCAGAAGAATAAACAGCTGTCTGAAATTCATCGGACAACTGCCTCAAAGGCGATCCATTGGTCCTGGATTGTCACGTGGGCGCCTGTAAGCATGGGCTCGACTAAAGCGGCGGACGTTGGTGGCGTTCCGTGGTATATATATATATATATATATATATATATATATATATATATATATATGGTTCGGGCGCGCGTTTTCACGCTGCAGGTGGTGCCCCTGGTGGGGCCCTGAGCCGCCCGATACAGAACCGAGGCGGCCAGCTCGCTGAAGGGCCACACTGACGGCGGCAGGTCGACCGCATGACGTCACACCGACGCCTCACGGCGATTGGGTGTCTAGGTTATAACTTAATTATCATACGGTGGATGCCTAAATTACGGTATGGTTTCAATGTGCATATCCGCAAACTCTGGACCTGCAGTATGACTGGTTAGAAATGGGAGGTTATGAAGGGAGAGAGGGAGATTGTATTTTCGGTTGTTTCTGACAGCACTATGAACTGGGCGGATCCGGGATTTGATCAAGGGTGAGAAAGGACACGCTTCATTGCGGTGCCCCTCGGAACTTGGTGCCTCCCCCCCCCCCCACAAGAAGACCCCGAATTTCGCTTCGGTTTTCAGAATCTTATTTTGTAAACAGTTCACAAGTTTCCGCCAGAATGGCCCGTCAGATTAGGCCCTTTATTTTCATGGGCCAGCTTTTTCTTCTCTACCAGACGATACCATTAATTACGTACTTAGAAGGAAATAATGTGCAGTTCAGTACGAATTAAGTAAATGCATCAAGTGAACAGCAGGCACTATTCACCTTCGCATTTTTCTATCAAACACTAACAGTCCGGGTCGTTCCCAGATTTTCTCGGGATTTTCCGAAGATGTTGAGGGGTATGTGGATTGGACGCCGGCGTGGATCAAAACAAGGTTAAAAACTGCATTGATATGCCCAGCCCTTGTTCGTCTGGGGATTATGAAACAGTTCTAAGCTTGGGCGCCCGCGGTCAAGGAGAAAATAAATCAACTCCGGGCGTTTCAGTCTCCATTCGGACGATATGGGACAGAGGCCTCCTGGTCAATACGGAAGCCCTCAGAGGGATACATCATACACCGGCCTCCTTCCTGGTGCGGCAGACCCTCTGACTAGGATATCTCGGACCGGATCGAAGCAGGGGCCCCCAGGGAGTCCAACAACTGGCAACGAGACAACAAACGGCTCGTCGGCCCCTGGCTGAGACGGTGCGGTGGACACACTCATCCGGTGCTGAGGCCTCTGACTGACACAGGGCCTTTCCACTGTCTCATTGTGAATGCGAATCCCTGCGTCCTCATATCTCCTTTCATTGCCAAGAGGTCCCGACCAGTGCAGGAGGTCCTCTAACATTCAGTGTCCCATCACTCTCCCTGTTCAGCAAATGTGCCCCTGGCTGACCAGGGGTTTATTGTCGCCACAGGGTCCCCTGTCAGACACTGTGAGGTCGCTCACTGTTTTAGGGGCCAGACTGATGCATGACAGGCCCGTCATTGTCCCTGCTTGGGAAAGGGACAGCCAGGCAACCAGACCGGTACGGAACCGACTGTTTGCCATCGGCGTTCTCAGCCTGCTAACTGAAACAGAGGTTTTCACGGCCCTACGGGGCCTCTGAAAGGTGCAACAGGTACTCTTGACATTTGAGTGTCCGGTCTTTGGGCTGCGGTCTCTTCATGTGACCTCCGGCCTGTCTTTGAACCATTCAATCGGGCCCTCGGGACATTCGAAGTCGAAATGACAGGGCAGGGCTGCGTGCCTCTGAACCGCCCCCCGCACCCTCTTTTGTGGGTGCCTTAAGGTGGCGCCCTAAATATTTGGTTCCTTGTGAAAACAAAAGCTATGGGACCACCTTTGGTGCTTTTGGAACTTGTCACTATATAAAAATGAAAGTGACGAGGCCCTTTGCGGTACCCCCGTGATTGGTACCAGTTGAAAATGGAACTTATAATCTGCTCCAAAATGAAGATTTTTGGTGCCACTTCGCCGAAAAGGCCGATCCAGGATTTCATCACGTCGAATGACCAAAAAATT
Organism: Pollicipes pollicipes; assembly: GCF_011947565.3. Lineage (NCBI taxonomy): Eukaryota > Metazoa > Arthropoda > Thecostraca > Pollicipedomorpha > Pollicipedidae > Pollicipes > Pollicipes pollicipes. The sequence goes on from NW_023596818.1 coordinate 37,155,048, forward strand.
GTGGTGCCCATGGATTTCAGTGCCCTTGAAATGAAAGTTTCCTGCCTCTTTCAATAACTCTGTTGGATTTAGTGGCTATAGAATATAAGTGTTATGGTGCCCAAAAGAGAAGTTTTGACGACCCCTCGCGAAATGGGCCGATACAGGATTTCGCCAATGGAGAGGCACGGGCATTACGGTGTCCCTGAAAATGGTTACGGCTTAAAAATAGAGGTTTAACAGTCCTTTGTGATACCACTGGCACTGGATGCCTCTTAAAAATAAAGGCTGTGATGTCGCGAAAGGATGGATTTTTGCTGCTCCTTCGCCAGATGGGCTGATCAAGAACTTTACCTGAGTAAGCGGCAGATAAATTGTGATGCCCCTTAATTTTGGTTTGATTTGGGGCCTCTTGAAAATGAAGGTTATAATGTGCCGAAATAAAGGGTTTGATGCTCCCTAGCACATCACGGGTTTCGTCAGGGTGGGAGGCGCGGCATTGTTTTACCCCTGTAATTTGGCGTCCCTTGAACATAAAGGTTTGGTTTTTTGTTGGGCCGCTGAAATGTTTTGCCTCTTGAAAATTAAAGCTATGTGAACCCAAAAGGAGGATTATGGCGCTCCTTTACCACCGGGTTCTGGTTTCCCTTCAACCCAAAGAGAGATCATGGCCCCATGTCTCCTCCCTTTGGATCCGCCACTGGCTATGAATATCACATATGTTTCAATTTGTGTTATAATATTTGAAACCAGCATCTGGGCATGCTGTAATAATGCTCACTGAAAAGGTAATCATTCTGCGATCACATGCAGATTTTTTGGGGCATTTATTTCATCGTCTCGTACGTTTACAGACTTCGATGCGTGCACTCCCTATGCATGTACTTTTAACAGCAACAAAAAAACATGTTCGCTGAGGAATTACGGTGGATGGTGCGCCCTGATCCATATTCGGACGTAAACAATCATTACATGCTGGTTGATTCGATCCAGAAACGTTTCTTCTCACCAACACAGGATGGTTTTGTTAAATGAGGTTCTAATACTGTTTCCCTTTCGCTTGCACATGTTTCAGGACGCTTTGTTTTGGTGTATTTTTTAAACTTCTCAATGTTTTTTGCTGCTATATTTATTTTAAGATGTGGTGTGCTCATGGACATATATATATGCATCTAGAAGTTCTGTTTTATTATATTGCCACAAAATCCATGGATCAAAAATGGCGTTTACATGCTGCATGCTTTAATTCCAGACACACTATGATGGTTGGAAGTTTTACATTCCCACGGGGGAAAGCGTATATTCTATCAGCTTCATGCCGTAGAGCGCTAATTATGTGAGTTGTTCGCTTTGTGTGTTGATCTTGAGTACCATGTCTTTGAACTATGATGTTTCAAAGGTGGCGAGGTATCTATGGTCTGTAGTATGCGCAAGCATGGAAGTGTGGTGAAAAGAGACATCATAGTCTCTGAGCTATATTGTTTCAAGTGCGGCAAGGTATCTATGGCCTGTGGTATGCGTAAGCATGGCAGTGTTCATGACTAACGTGTTTCTGCTGCAGGGGCATGCATTAGTTTGTTGTCCTGTATCAGTTTTTTTTTATTTCGTGTGTTGGTTTATTGTTTTCGTTATTTTTGGTGCATGAGCAATTTTTAAAACGTATTTCTCATGTGTACAGGCAAGTACTTTTGGCCCCCTTCCGCAAGTGCATGGTCAAGCGTCGGTTGAGACTGATCGCAGTCAGGCTAAGGTACTGCACTTTGCGGTTATTTTATCACACAGGTTATTCTTAATCACAATGGACTTTGTAATACATCACAAATCTTAGTTTCTTCGTTGATCGGTGGGGCGCAGTGTTTGAGGACAATGTCGCGCAATACTTTCTCATCAGGTTTCCACGGTGGGATCAAGGTATTTTTGTAAAAAAGTTGCAGTGCTTCATAACGATCATGAAAGACCTTATTTTGTTTGTATTTTTGAGAAAGCAATCGAATAGGGGTTTCGCAACATCGTCGAAGTCAGGGTTTGTGTAATAGTTATTGAGAAGCATATATATATATATATATATATATATATATATATATATATATATATATATATATATATATATATATATATATGGAGATAGATGGATAGATAGATAGATAGATAGATAGATAGATAGATAGATAGGATAGATGGATAGATAGATAGATAGATTGCTCCCGGGTTTTGGCACCAAAAAATGTTAGAAAAAAATCACCGGTCATACACTTGCAATTGTCTATTTCTCGGCCACCCCTCTGTTATAAGAGGGACATCCTGCCGTCCGGGGGCATGGCTGCGCACGTGCTGCTGTACAAACCGCCGGACACCTAAAACGCTGCTAAACAGCAAAGAAAATCTTGTACTAAAATAAAAATTATGTACATTAAAGAAAACCTAACACAAAATATCAGGCAACCACCTAAGAGGCTATTCCTGCGAAAACTTCCAAATGTTCCAGGATAAACCGGCATGTCGTCCTTCGATAGTCAACGCTTAAAAAATGAATGATTAGTTAGCTTTACCAGCATGCTCCGTCCGTACCTGGACCCAATTTACGTTATATGTGGCGATTTCATTCCCTGGAATGCTGCTGTGAAGTCGCGTTTTAAGTAGATATATACTGGACCGAGAAACGGGAGCAGACACGCTGAGACCTAAGCGTAATGTCTCTCCAGACCTACTCACATCTGCTCCCTATCAGGCTGAGCAGACTCGCTGAGAACTACGTGTAATCTCTCTCCAGACATAGTCACATTCGCTCCCTACCATGCTGAGCAGACTCGCTGATAACTGTGTGTAATCTCTTTCCAAACCGAGCCACATTCGCTGCGTACCAAGCTGTTTCCGCTCCCTCAGCTGCGCCCGAGTTCATTGTCTTACACGATGTCCTCCGCCGTTTCAGGTGACCTGACCGCCACCTGCCGGACACGCGGACAGCGCCGAGCGTCCTGCCCGCGGCGGAACACCGCGCCGACAGGCAAGTCGCCTTTGTGCGTGCGTCGCCTTCGACGCTGTGTCCGTGCGCCGCTATCGTCGCCACCATCGCCAACAGCGGCGGTGCATCTCGCCAACAAAGGCCGCTAATTAAAACGGGTATCCGCGGCGGCGGCGGGCCCGGTGTGGCGTTATCGGGCCGTTTTAATGGCCCCGACCGGGCGCGCGGCGGACCCTGTCCATTACGTTTGAAAACGTTGTCTGATTTCATTTCTGGTCCAGCCCGGGCCCGCGACCGGCTGGCAAAAAGAGGTAGCACCTGTTACCGACACGTGAAGCGCCTGACAATGAGCACCCTCCCCACCACCCCCTGTCGACGGTCTCCCTTCTCATGCCGACCGGCGGTGCCGGCGCGTCATTTGAATACGCCGCTGCAGGACCGCGGACTCGATGCGGGGTGCTGGGCTCGGACCACGAGCTCGGGTGCAGAGCGCCGGGCTCGGACCGCGGGCTCGGATGCAGAGCGCCGGGCTCGGACCGCGGGCTCGGATGTAGAGCGCCGGGCTCGGACCGCGGGCTCGGATGCAAAGCGCCGGGCTCGCACCGCGGGCTCGGATGCAGAGCGCCGGGTGGCAGCCGGCGGCGTCCCACTCCTCGCCGGCAATCATTCAGCATTCAGGCGGTGATGAATGGGGTGGCGTCCACCCCGGCCGACGTCCCAGACGGCCGGCCGCGCCGCCGCCCCGGACGGGCGCCGGCACCGGGCCGCCGGGTCTGCGCTGGCAGCTGAGGAATGACGAGACGGGAGTGGCGGTGGGGTGACACAACTGCGGCGGGTTGTTTGGAGTCGCGGTCCCTTTTCAAATGGTGCACGGGCCGCGTTGTCGTGCGCAAGTTTATGGAGCCTGAGTGGCTGCAGCGGTCAGGTAAGCGCCCGGTGAGGCCATGAGATCAGCCCGGAATTGAACCCGGACTTACCGCATGGGAGACGAGTGTTCCCTCAACAGACACGTGTCGCCCCGGACCGGTTTCCAGTATGGAGGGGTGCACTGGCCTGCGAGGCGTTGTGGGTCAGGGGTGATGAGTGCGGAATGGTGGGTCAGGGTGGTGCGTGAGGAGTGGCGACTCAGAATGATAGGTCCGGAATGGCGTGCTTGAAGTGGCGGCTCCGGTGTGACAGCTCCTCGTTAAGGGTCCGGGTGGCGTTTCGGGAGGTGGTGCGTCTGACTGGCGGACCGGCATTGGCGGGCCTAGCTTGGCGGGTCAGCAGCGACGATCTCTGAGTGGCGGATCTGGCGTCGCGGAGGGTCCGGTGTGGCGGGAAGGCAGCGACGATCGCGGGGCGGCAGGTCTGTCGTCGCGGAGGTTCCGGTGTGGCGGGTCAGCATCGACGATCGCAAGGCGGCAGGTCTGTCGTCGCGGAGGGTCCGGTGTGGCGGATCAGCAGCGACGATCGCGGGGTGGCGGGTCTGGCGTCGCGGAGGGTCCGGTGTGGCGGATCAGCAGCGACGATCGCGGGGTGGCGGGTCTGGCGTCGCGGAGCCGGACCGCCGCGCCCAGAGCGGTGCGTCCACTCCGACATGGGACCGCGGGTCCCATGCCGGAGTGGACAGCGCTCGGCGCTCCACAGCGCTCGGCGTGCCGTCTTCCCGACCGCGTCCGTGGCGTCCGCGGGGTCCGGCCGTCCCACTGCCGGCGAGATCATCAGATGGCCGGGCGTGGCCCGTCAGAGCGTCCGGCAGCGACTGCCGCGGACCAGGCCACTGGCCATGCCACCCGGCGGGATCATCAGATGGCCGAGCGTGGCCCGTCAGAGCGTCCGGCAGCGACTGCCGCGGGTCTGGCCGCTGACCATACCACCCGGCGGGATCATCAGATGGCCGGGCGTGGCCCGTCAGAGCGTCCGGCAGCGACTGCCGCGGACCAGGCCACTGGCCATGCCACCCGGCGGGATCATCAGATGGCCGGGCGTGGCCCGTCAGAGCGTCCGGCAGCGACTGCCGCGGGTCTGGCCACTGGCCATGCCGCCCGGTTACTGCTATGGGACCAACTATTGGTCTGGGTCGCATGGGCAGCCCTGTCCAAGCTGCAGTCCATCAAGCGAGCCCTCCAGCCTCCGCGACAACGTCGCACCGTCGTCAGCGACGTCGTTGGGACTTAGACCGGGCCCAGGACCGGCGAGGGGACCTGCAGACCTGCCAAATGTCTGCAGTGCGAACTGTCACTCACTAACTCGTGGCAGATTGCGTAGATTATGTGTGTATCGAAAGCTCAGCGTGACGTCTAGATGCTGGCAATAACACTGCTCCCCCGGGTTACGGCAGTCTTGGACGCAGCGTCGCACGTGGTAAGATGAACGCGCGTCCGTAGATTACGCGGCATCAGTAAGAACACGCGTTCGTAGCTTACACTGTGTCAGTAAAAACACGCGTCTGTATTTTACGCGGCGCCAGTAAGAACACTCGTCCGTAGCTTACACGGCGTCAGAAAGAACACTCGTCCGTAGCTTACACGGCGTCAGTAAGAACACGCGTCCGTAGCTTACGCGGCGTCAGTAAGAACAAGTGTTTCAAGTCTGGATAAATGGCAATGCCCTTGTCAAGTTTAATATACGCTACTGGAAACAGATAGAAGGGTAATACTTGCACGAGTCTTGTATTCTGCTGTTCCTTGCCTCCTCCTTTTTGTTTCGATCCCTGATCCTGTCCTTGGGCCCTCTGATCCATTAAATATGTATGTTTTGGAAAGTTTTGGTTATTAAGCTGTAATTATCCGGCAGCATTGAAGACCCTTGTCGCATGATCATGCCGTCGCTAAGGTACCCTCGCTTAAAAGCACGCTCGCTGTAAAACACCCTCGCTTAGAGTGCGCGAAAAGGACATTTCCCTATCGAGCCGTGGCGGCGTGGAACCGCCTCGCGCCAGTGCGTGGCGCGCGCCCTGCTGCCACGCGCCAGTGCAAAAACTGAAATGAGTTTATGGGCAAAGCAATGTCTTTCATGAGAGAATTTACCTAAATTGACCAACTGGCCATGACGTGCAGATGCTGATTGCATCATTAGTCGCTCATTTTTTATAACATCGTGTGTGTATCGCTGGCGTTGCGTCCCATTTGCACGTGTTGCATATTTTGTGTTTATCTATGGGATGTGTACTGACGTGGCGTTAGAATAGCCACTCGCTGGATTTCGCCAAGGTTCGCAATATAAATAATAATAATAATAATAGTAATAAGACACCGTTTTATCCCACAGTGCTATGGCTAAGGCCAAAACAAAAAAGGCAATATTTCGCACGTGCGAGATGTGTCAGAATTGAAAATCTTCTTTCTGAAATACTAAACGCCCGTTTTTCTGGAGAACGTAAGATCGGGCTTCTTGTCGGGACCGTACCTCCTCAGCGTTGGCAAGTCCCGAGTGGTCAGGTGGTGTATGGCATGAGTGGTAGCCTCGTCAGCAGATGGCCGGTGGAGTCCGGCTGACAGCCTCTGGCTCAGCCTGTCGCTCGCCTTTCCCCTGCGACGGAGCTGCTGCGCACCAAAAGATGGAGAGCACGGTGTGTAGCTGCGCGAGGGTGCGCTCCTCCGGCTGGCTATGTCGTGACGTCCAGGCACTCGTTCTGTATGGGGGTGCGTTGCTGCTCGGGGTGTCGCCGCCCGTCCTTCGTCCTTCAGCCTTTCCTCCGTCCCGAGGCCCCATGCCCGAGGTCTTCGCCCGTCCTTCGCCCTTTAGCCCGTCTTCCGTCCCGAGGCCCGAGGCCCGGCTTAGTCCGAAGGTGTCTCCAGCCCGTCCTTCGTCCTTCAGCCCGTGGATGCCATCAGCCCGTCCTTCGTCCTTCAGCCTGCAGTGCCCCTTCAGCTCGTCCTTCGTCCTTCAGCTTGCCCTTTATCCTTTAGCCCGCGGGTGCCTTCAGCCCGTTTTTCGTCCTTCAGCCTGCGGTGCCCCTTCAGCCCGTCCTTCGTTCTTCAGTTCGTCATTTTCTCCTTTGTCCTTCAGCCCGCGAGTGCCCTCAGCCCGTCCTTTGTCCCTCAGTCCGTGGGTCCCGTAAGCCCGTACTTTGTCCCTTACCCCGCGGGTCCCGTAAGCCCGTCCTTTGTCCCTTACCCCGCGGGTCTCGTCAGCCCGTCCTTTGTCCCTCAGCCCGTGGGTCCCGTCAGCCCGTCCTTTGCCCCTCAGCCCTCGGGTCCCGTCAGCCCGTCCTTTGTCCTTCAGCCCGTGGGTCCTGTCAGCCCGTCCCTTGTCCTTCAGACCGTGGGTCCTGTCAGCCCGTCCTTTGTTCTTCAGCCCACGGGTGCGGATGCCTTCAGCCCGTCGGCACTGACCAGGCGAGTAGGCTGGGCTTCACTTCGCAGTTCTTGCGGCGTCGTTAGTATCCAGTCAGGTCAGGTCAGGTGTCGGCAAAGCTTGTATTTCAGGCATCAGCTGTTCCGTGGCATGCCCTTCACCCCTTGGCGCGGTGACGTAGAGGCCTTTGTCAGACACTTGCTGGAGGAGCCTGTCCAACTCCTGGGCCAATGCATTAGTTCGTTATACGTTGTACGTTGAACGTTCGTTGGTCGTTGTCTTAGCCGTATCTCATGATACGGCTAAGAAGCGAGGTCTGGTGGTTACTGCTAACCGATGACGCTGACGGCAAGTGACGGAGGCGTTGCTGTCTAAGAGCACTGCGGCCTGGGACGCATGCGTGTGCTGGAGTGTACCAATAATGTAGCGGTTAAGCCGCGCGCGTGGGAAACCAGCGACACGGAGTTCGATTCCCCGCGGTGCCCGCCGTCCTTGCCAGAGTGGGAGACAGTGATGCCGTAAAGGCCCAGCAGCTGAGTGCGTCGTAAAGACCTAATGACGACGACACGTGCAGTGGCCCCTGGGGGCGTCTGCCACCCGTCCCCCTTTAACACAATGCATTACATGCATTAACATGTGCGTGAACGACGGTCAATGCCATAAAATTAGGAGTAACACTAGCATAAGTATATCGAAAATGGCCGATGCTGGTTAGCGTCCCGCGACAAGTGTCGCGTGCTAGTAGTGCGCCGAACTAGGTTCTCAGTGATGGCCGGAGCTATGCTTGAGGGCAAGTTCGGATGTCTGGAGGCATAGTCTTCTGGCTTACAGAGGTGCTCCGCTGTATTGCTCATACTGACATTGCTGCCCACGAGATGGCCCTGCGTAACGCGCATTGTAAATACAAATCCCAGCTTTCCAAAGTTGTTAGAATGCTTAGGAACTAACGAACGTGAAGACATTGAGAGAGAGAGAGAGAGAGAGAGGGGGGGGGGGGGCAACACACCCCGCCCATCGCCTCCGAACCTCAGCAGAACATTTAACTGTGCAAGCCTGGCACTGGACAGTAAAGTTTATGCCAAAACACCAAGCACTGGCATTGTTTACATTTTTAAGTTTGTGTTTTGTTTTCTGTGCTTTTTTGTAGACCACTGAACCCGTTTCCCCGCTGATGAAGTTGGGCATCGCGATCCAATATCTCGCGCATTCGTCCTGCCTTACCAACTTTCACAACAACATTAATTTCCATAAATAGGCTGCGGCAAGAGACAACATAAGAAGTTATCACCTGTCTGACTTTTTTCGTCAGACCAAACGATTTTAAAATGGTCTCACTGTTTGCTTCCTGATATAGTGTGGATAGTGCCGCTTTGGTTTTATAGCAAACGGCCCAGCCCAGCGTAGGCAAACTCAAAAGTCACCTTCTTCCTCTCGGAAGCTCTCACTGGCGTTCTGAAGCTCGTTCTCCTTCCAGGCAAGGCACTGCTGCTCCCCTCCGACGGGCGCCAATAAATAGTGCTGTTCCGGTCTTGATAGCCGCGAAATCGTGCAGAACGGCCGGGCTTTTCACGCATTGTGCAGCCGAAGCTGGTGTCAGCGATACTATTATCTACGATTGAAGCCGTAATCGGTGGCACGAATGTTTAAAGCTGAAGGAAGGGCAGGAACAAGGCACGATGACTGCTCGGTCCGCGACGTGCTTGCTGGCTTGATTGGTAATGCCGCCAGTTATTGAGCAAGACGTAGGTGGTGACGTTCTCCGCGTCCTTTTACGCACACATTTTGTGTTCATTTGCTCGTTCGCTGCTGCTTCCATTGACTTGGTTGCCATTTCTGACCATCTTATCGCTAAGTGTTCCTTTGAAGCCCTCATGTGCTGTACTCTGAGATCTACCTAACTCCAATAGTTCCTCAGAAAAGCAAGCCCCATTCCGCGCCCCATGCCACGTGTCTCCCACACCCACCTGCACCATCGCCTTCACCGAAACATGGCCGGCTTTCTGCAAACTGGACGCATTTTTGTCGCCGCTGGCCAGCGCCGTCGGATCGCAGAACCCAGTGGGCGGAGCAGTGCCTGCTGGGGGCGTGGCCAGCCTCGGCGCCGGCGCTGGCCGCTGACCGACGCCGGGTCCCGGGGGAAAGGGGAGGGGGGGGGGGGGGAGACCGGCCGGGCCGCGCCGGCCGCCGCGCCGAGGGGCGAGGAGCGCTCCGCCGCCCGTCTGCTCGGCCGCCCGTTCCGGCGCCGGCACCGGCGCCGCGCGATAAGCGAGGGCCGGCCAGCCGAAGTACCGCCGACGGCCACGGTCCTCTGCCGACCGAAGAGGTGCCGCCGCGTGCTGGCTCAGGCCGTCCACGATTGGGCTCGGGCTATATTCCTTATTGTGGTTGCGGAATGCGGAACGTAGGCTGACGGTAGAGGCAGGGGTCTCCTACATCCACTGAATACGTTTGACGGAAAAAGTTTGTGCGGGGGCTGGACAGTGAAAAATGGCGAAATATACCTTCGCCATACGCCAACAAACGTATTCTCTCCGGACATGGCGCACTTAACTTTCAAAGTGTGTGAGTGTGTGCGTGTGTGGGTGTGGGTGTGTGAATGTGGTGGGGATGTGGGTGTGGGTGTGGGCGTTGGTGTGGGTGTGGGTGCGGGTGTGGGTGTGGGTGTGAGTGTGGGTGCGGGTGTGGGTGAGTGTGGGTGGGGTGGGGTATGTGTGGGGTGGGGTGGGGTGGGGTTGGGTGGGTTTGAGTGGCTGGAGTCGGATAGGGGGGGGGGGGGGCTGGAGCACAGCAATGATTGAGGCTTCACCTCTCGCTGTCAGCCAGGGCCCTTTCGAGAGGGGATTCCTTGATCAGGTGCCATGCGGGATGCGGTAGTGGTGTGGCCGGGACTCGAACCCAGAGCCGAATAACCACAGACGTGCACTCTATCCGCTACACCATCAGCATTTCTCGCTTGCCCCCCCCCCCCCACATCACAATTAAATAGGAAAACCACACCCTGGTCAGAGGCTTGCCTTGAGGGACACACCACCTGGTCGAGGGTGGCGGCACTGGCTTACGAACGGAAAGTATTGAAGGAGTTTTTGTTTTGTGTGGCGTCATAGGTGAAGGCAGCTTTGTGTGTCATGATTTTGACGGTTGCGTTCCCCTCTTCCTCTGCAGCGCTTCTCCCGTGGGCTGATGCCATTTGCCGTGTTGCTATCCACTGTCCGCTTTCACCACGGGAAGAATCGCGGGCGAGAATTAGCAACGTTGGACTGGTGACATGGGTTTAATTTCAAAGTGATTAAATCGACAGGACTCCAACTGCACATGATGGATGGGGACAACGGGCCGCTACAGATTGCCATTAGATCAATGTAACACGGTTCAGTACGTGGTCTTTAACGGCAGGTAATCACGTTTTCCGGTCACGGTAAAAAAGGCTAACGCTCCACCCCACTCACCGTCGCTCAAGGCTGAGTCATGTTAAAATTCCCATCAGATGCGGACGTCTAAGAGCCCTGTTTGGCTTATCCTGACACTATCAGCACCTTGTTTCTCCAGCCACATAAGCGAACAATGAGTGCGTTTGGACAGCCTCGAATGCCTCATATGGACTCACGTGCGGATTAAACCAATTTCTTGCGTTCACTCAGTCTCCTACAATATGTACTGCGTCGTTCTCAAAAGCGTGGGTCCTTTCGACTGTATCTCTTCATCCGCCTGCCAAACTGATCCGCATGCCGTCCAGCAAATGTTTGTACTAATAATGTATATCAAAGTGGGTCTAAATGGCGCGGCCCGGCGGGTGGACGACTGGGGGAGGGCAAAACGAACGCCGTGGGGTGCACTTCTTGTTGGTTATAAGCTGCAAGCAATGCGCAGCCTCTGAAAACGGCCGGATATCGCCGAAAGTGGTCCTCACATCCCCTCTACTCTGAAAATGTCTTTCAGTTCTGATAGGCGGCGCCTGCTCTGAGGCGGCTGGCGTGCTCAGGTGTTCTTGGAGTTCTTACGAGAATGTCTACACTAATCTGCAAATGAACTCCTTGAGCTGCGAAAAGGATCATGGAGACCTCTTTAGCGTAATGAAGTGTACCTGGTCACCTGCGTCTTCATCGATGTTCCGGTCAGCTGTTTCTAAGAAACAGTGTAGGGTATTATCGCATTAGAGATCTGCCTGGCACTTACATCTACTTTGATGCTCCTTTTACGAGCAGGAATCCATTTGACATTCAGTTTGCTTTGTTACTTGATGTGTTAATAGACATTCGTGACGTGCTTTGTTCTCGCCCCACTCAGCTTAGTAGACCACTTCTTAGTTGACATCAACTATTTTTGGCATCTAATTTCCGCAATGTTGGTCTTAAACGTACAAATGGTGAGGATTTCGTCATGACTCCAGCTTTGTCGCTCTGTTTTCCAACGGTTTTTGCGAAAATGTCATGTATTTCTCGAGGTTGTGGTGTACAGCATCTCAAAGCGTGTTAAAGACGCTCAATTCTGCATTGCTTTGACTCAACCGTTTTGATGTTGGTCACCCATGTATGAACTTGTTCTGCATTAAAGCTGGACTGGCAAAGTCACGTTCAATGGAGTGAATCACAGAAAGAGTCTTCCGTAGGTCCTTCACAAGCTTCGAGCTTTGAGCTTAACAGTAGGCCGTAACGGGCAACACGAAAAATATATCGCCCCCTTTTCAAAATGATGTGTTGAGTATGCAAGGTCACCAGGATGAAGGTCAACACCTACGACGCATAAGGGATGCTGATCTTCACGCTTAGCTCCGAAGCTTGGGACAAAGCCCGAGCCTTGTCAGTCCCAGTAGCGAGTTGGTGTGAGCGATCACCTTCTGATCCTCGCCCACCCGTGTTGGTGTGGGTTCGAGTCACTTCAGACGCTTGCTATTTCCCTTGAATGAGATGGTCTGCGTCCGTTGGCAGCGACTGCGCTAAAGGTTAGCTAACTTCAGAGGGCATGAAGGACCACGCTCAACATTGCGGCACGAAAACCTTTCGCCACCAAATTCTTCCGTTGACCTGGATTTTACTATCGGGTGGTGGAGACCCAGGCCCACGCAAGAATCCCTAATTAACGTGGGCTCTGGTCTCAGCATTTCATCCAATCAAATCCCTTGGACTAAATCTTAAAAACGAACGGGGTGCTGACACATTTCTCAAACCATGAAAAATTTTCTCCTCACGAGCATTTATGCATTTCAGGTTACGTATCTAAACACAGCAATCTTAGGTTGATAAGGGGGAATACTAACGGAATACTAACGGAATACATACTAACGGAACATTGGAAACGGTTGGGTGCCTTAGATGTGGGTCCTTCCTTGGGGCAGACCTGACATAGCAGGCCTCTGGCATTCCAAAGTGTTCCAACCGAAAGAAGTCCGCCCTTATGATCAAAGAAACATTTAGGTGCTCAAGCTGAGTTAACAAAACTAAAAATCTTCAAAAATAGACGTGCACCTTGTCAACCGGTATTCTGGAGGTGCAACCGAACAACTAGGTAAAAACCGACTTAAAATTTCAGCCTACTCACGCACGCAAAATAGCGCTGAAGAGCGATTTGATTAGCATTGTCGTTGTATGCCTATTCAGGGTTCACGGAATATTGTCCTCTGGAGGAAATGTTGACCAATTTTGATGCCTAGAAACAGCACATTGTTAATGCATATCTTGACGAGTCTTGAGTGTAAGAAATCGCTTTTGTCCATTTCTGATACCACTTTTCGGATGTGGCAGATTTTTTCCGAAACAAAGTCGTATGTTGCTAAAACGCATGTCATGCCTGATATGAGCAATTAATGCCTTAACCTTCGTCCTGATAAGGGGCGGGGGCGATGGGGGGAGGGCGATTCTCTACTCCCCTAAGGTTTTTTATACCCCTCTAGTGTATCGTGCCATCGTGCCCAAATTTTCAGCAGTTGATAGGGCATCCATTGCACATGTTTTGATTAAAAAACGTGTCCCTAGCATTCCTGTCGTCGGAGCAGCGGCAGTTTTTGAGGAATACTGCGCGGCGATCTACGTCCGCCGCGGATGGCAGGCGACAACAGACGGTACCGGATCGCACGCGACGGGCCGACATTGCTACATTAACGGAGTCATGCATCAAAACGTGCGGTCAAAAGCTCTAAAACTATGCACGATTGCACTCAAAATCTAAAAAAGAACACGTCTGTTTAGGTTTGGTGCCGCTGCAAGGCATGGTCTCGTATGTATGGGGCTATAGAGCTGAAATGTGCGATTTGAGGGAATTTGATCCTTGACCTAGCATAATAGAGTTAATATTTTAGCAAGAAGCAGACAAATTGTTACAGATCGTGAAATCTCTTTGAGATCATTCCACTGATGTTTACCGCTAAGCTCTTATCTTTCGTATTACGAAAACGTCAGGAGGCCGCATCGACGGCCCCCCTTTCAGTCGGCGCTATGAAAAACGGTAAGCCAGGGCGAGGGTTTATTCCCGAGCTTTCCACATTAAGTCCACGTGTTGAGATCATATATATATATATATATATATATATATATATATATATATATATATATATATATACATATAGCACGTTGTGGATTAATATTGAAATATGTCCCACCTGCTGCTACCATCTGTGTTTAAGAGTGCCTCTTGGTTACGGGCGACGGCGAAGACCGAACGTGTCCCACTTGAAGTATGGAAACATTTTTAACTCGAGCCTCCAATCCCGACCCAACCCAGCCCAGCCCAACCCGGCCAATCCCAGCTCAGCCCAGGCAAGTCCGCCTCGGCCGCACCGGCCTGGCTCGGTTACCACGCTTTTTGGGAGCTAATATTTGTGCAGCCACTGAATGCAAGCTAATGCAGCTTTCAGTAGCATAGAGCGCTGTCCTAAAAACGCTCCATTGTTTAAATTACTAGGCATGAACACGCGAAATGTTTGATTGGACGGGATTTTACTGTAGCGTTGCAACACACCAAGCTTCTACCTCAACGATTTGATAAACATGTGCAAGGTAGTTTGCAACTTGTGAAAACCCGAAGAACATGGATCAAAACTCGATCGAGAGATATGTGGGCATGCAACTTACACTGGTGCGGAGCTCTGTTAATTGAAATCAATGTCCAACTGAAATATTGCTGATTCGGATATGTTTGGTTACAAATTCCAAAAGCGTAGGTCACGGAATTCACGGAGTCGTGCTTTAAAATGGGCGAACTTTAACAGGCCAAGCCGGTCGATTTTCCAGCAGTGCAATTCGCGGATAAGCACACGATTTTTTGTTAGCGCACCTCCGTCTGTCAAATTCTCTTCAATGGTTTGCCACAAAATTTCAACAGAAAAGCTCAAACTTATTGGTATCGGGTTCAGAAGGTGTCTCGCTCCATAAGACATCATGCATATGATTTACACAGACAATTTCACAGGTGTTTCACATTTCACAGACAATTTCACAGCCTAGCTCGTGGCGCGCCGCCCAAGGCGTTCTACCGGTATGTTGCGAGTCCTTTTTTTCAGTACATAAACTCATAACTGGTGTGATATCGGAATCGCAAACAAGATGTGGTAGTCGCCGTGGCTTAAGGCTCGAGCCCAATAAAACAATGAATTGTGTCATCCAGCTGTTAAAGATAAAATGAAATGTAAGATGTAAAGCTCTTAATTTGTCATCTACAGTCAAAGCATGGGTTGCGTGTCACGTGTTTTAACTATTTCAGTAAAATACTCTGTATGTTCTCAAGCATTAGAGGCTCAGGAATGATTGCATTCCTAACCACTCGATCCGTGCCATCCATTACCATAGCCAAAGACAAATGTCCTCGTTATACTCCAAGATTGGGATTGATGCTCTCAAAGCCGTGACTTTCGTGACCATATGGAAGCAGTGTGATGGGGCAAACAGGCTGTCGCCAGGTGCGCACACCGAACATTTCTGAGGGGGGACGGGGGGGGGGGGGGAGGGGCGACGTCCGCAGGCCCTCGCCAGGATGACAGGAGCATTCATTGGCGAGACCTCTACATATCGGCAGCACAATGTATCGTACTACGTCCCCTATCTTATGTTGCTGTGCTCCGAATTCCTAGCTCGTGGCTAAGCGGTTTGACGCCGTTCGGTGCCTAACCGCACGTGACGTACCATGGCTGCACGTGGTACGGTAGGGGTGGGGTTTCCTGTTCAGTCGGGAGGGAGGATCTCAAGCCCCAATTTTACGAAGAAAATGGGTCGATTCGGAAAACTTGCTCGTTTGGGGATTTTGGGACTACGTTTAGTCGTCACCCTGCAAAGCCCACCAAACTTATTCTGTGAAATTACATCTCAGACCTGGTGAACTGCACCTCAGAAAGACACCCCTGACTTGGTGTCATGTCGTGGCGTGCCGGTGACCTGACCAGACATGGTGTCATGGCCTGACGTTCTGATGACCTGACCTGGTGCCATGTCGTGTCGTGCTGGTGACCTGACCGGACCTGGTATCATTCCGTGACGTGCTAGTGACCTGACCTGACCTGGTGTCGTGTCGTGATGCACTTGTAACCTAGCCTGACCTGGTGTCATGCCGTGACGTGCTGGTGACCTGAACTGACGTGGCGTGCTGTGTGTGCACAATGTGGACGTAAGCACCCTTTGGATGTTCTTGTCTCATGCTTTCCCGATGCCCAGAGTCGCTACATTTAATAAGGAAGGGCGTGAGCCACGCGTCCTCCCCCTCGCACTTGACGCGTCTCTGGCTAAGACGAATTTACCCAACAACTCTGACCACCACGCTGCGGCGACATAGTCAGCAGCAGGCGCTGCTTATCCAGGGCTGGGATCCTAGTGCGTGACAAATGAGTGCGTTCCTCGTGCGTTGTCCGGCTACGTGCACTGATAGATTAAAGGAACTCAAAAAATGAGGAAAGCGTGGCCAATTGCTCCGGTTAGGACATCGTATTCATCCCTACCCGTGGGCGTACAGAGTTCAATTTTCGGTCGATGCTGTGGCCAATATGGCTTGATGTGATAATTTTATCATCATCATCATATCAGCATATGATATGATATATATATATATATATATATATATATATATATATAGTGTATGTGTACGTGTGTGTGTGTGTGTGTGTGTGGTGTGTGTGTGGTGTGTGTGTGTGTGTGTGTGTAGGCTATAAAATCGTAGATGTGTTGTCACAACACACGATAACTACATAATCTAAAATTAGCAGACTTGCCATATCGTTATTGTCGCTGGCTGTTCATGACAAGACAGCGTTAGCGGCAAGCGCTACGCACATCGTTGCGCACGTCTCAAACAAAAAAAAGGATATATGAGCGCAGCAGCGTGCGGTAGCAGGGACGAGGTCTGAGCGTATCGAGACCGCACTTCCACTGTGCCCACGCCCATACTCCTGCAACCGACACGCGGCCGCCGGAGCCAAGGCCACCGCGCGGCCGTGGCCGGCGGCGGCAGCGGCGGCGGTGGCGGCCGACCGCCGCCCGGCCGCTGCGGCTGCATCGGTCCGGCGCCGCGCCTGCAGGGCCTCATGCGCGCGCGCGCGCGCCGCCGACGCCGCTGCGCCGCCGCACGCCGCAGTAGCGTGGAGCGGTCGGCCGGTGGCGGGGACGCGCGCCACCGCGGCCGGCCGCCGTTGGCCGCTCAGCGGGGGAGGCGCCCCGGCGAGCAGGCCGGCCGGGTTCGGCGGGGACGCGCCGCGCGGCCCTGCAGCAGGGGCCGGGGCCGAGCAGCGGACGACAGGTGAGTCGGTCTCCATCGACAGCGAAGGGGGCTGAAGTGCAGAGGGATTCTGTCGCTGGTGTGCGTTCGGATATTTGTCCCCGCTCAGCCACCAGGAAAGATTGCAAGGCTATGCGCCTGCTCTGTAACCGGCGGAGGAGCGTGAGCCTGGACATGAGTACACGGACGTGGGAGCCAACGAAGGACAGGGACCTTGGCACTGTGACGTTTCGTGGTAGTTATTGTATTATCCCTATTGCATTGCGTGGAGAGGTTGGATTGAAACACATTCAGGCCCTACAAGTTGTGGACCATTCCTATGCCCTGCTGGTTTCAGTGCTCCTGCAGCCCGCAGCGAGGCCTGGGTCTAGTCACGAGTGTCCCCGCAGGCGGGTTGTTGAGGTGGGGGAGGGAGAGGGGACAGTCCCCGCAGGTGGGTTGTTGAGGTGGGGGAGGGAGAGGGGACAGTCTCCGCAGGCGCGTTGTTGAGGTGGGGGAGGGAGAGGGGACAGTCCCCGCAGGTGGGTTGTTGAGGTGGGGGAGGGAGAGGGGACAGTCCCCGCAGGTGGGTTGTTGAGGTGGGGGAGGGAGAGGGGACAGTCCCCGCAGGTGGGTTGTTGAGGTGGGGGAGGGAGAGGGGACAGTCCCCGCAGGTGGGTTGTTGAGGTGGGGGAGGGAGAGGGGACAGTCCCCGCAGGTGGGTTGTTGAGGGGTCGGGTTGGGGGGGGGGGATTTGGCAGTCTGGCTGTTTATGCGAAAGAGAAACTTTCGCCCCATTTGGCAGTCAAGATCGTCATCACCTATATAATAGGCGTGAGGTCATTATGAGTTGACCCATCCTCCCTACGTTTGGGACAATAGTGGTATTGTTCCGTAGCATAGTAAATAATGATGGTTATTAGATGATGTGTGCACGGGAAATTAAATTAGCATATCGTTGCAGGAGTGACAGGAAAATGGGAGACAAAAGCCCATTTTAGGGGCCGTGCTTTCCACGCGATATTATAGGATTGACGTTAAACTCCACAAAAAGGCTGCGGCGGACAGTGCCAGTGCCCCTCCTCTCCTGACGGTCCTACAGAGCAGAGCATCATGGAGGACAGTGGCGGTGCCCCTCCTCTCCTGACGGTCCTACAGAGCAGAACATTATGGCGGACAGTGGCGGTGCCCCTCCTCTCCTGACGGTCCTACAGAGCAGAACATCATGGAGGACAGTGGCGGTGCCCCTCCTCTCCTGACGGTCCTACAGAGCAGAACATCATGGCGGACAGTGGCGGTGCCCCTCCTCTCCTGACGGTCCTGCAGAGCAGAACATCACGGCGGACAGTGGCGGTGCCCCTCCTCTCCTGACGGTCCTGCAGAGCAGAACATCATGGCGGACAGTGGCAGTGCCCCTCCTCTCCTGACGGTCCTACAGAGCAGAACATCACGCCTGGCTCCAATGTCCGAGCCGTTTGTGCGCTTCGCTTGCGCTTTTAGGAGTCGTCAGGAAATCACGTGACGCATAAAGGTGGGAGAGAACTTCTAATGAAGCGTAACCGAAGCACAAGGAGGATGGGCGCCATGGACAGCGCAGTGTTACGCTCAAGTGGACTTGCTAATCATGATGAACAAACAAAACTGTTTTAACAGCGTAATCAGGGGAGTGGGTTCTTGCTCGGTGTGACCAGTGCATAACCAGGGAAGGGTTGTGAAGGACAAAAATGTGTTACGTAATTTCTGAGCGGCCCTTCATGCCCCAGCCGTTGCAAGAAAGGTGGGCAGTGGCCAAACCTTGGCAGCGGGATACTACTACTGTAAGACCTGAGCTCAAGAAGGGAGCGGCATGCAGCTGGTGACGCCCCGTGAGCGTAGCCGGTGCAGATGTCGACACTGACCGGCTTCATACACAAAAAACAACGTTTGAAGAGGTGCAGGTCTGGCCGCCTACGGTGTCTTGTCGGCTCGATTTTGATGGCATGACACGCACCTTCGGAGTCTGAAAACACGAACATGTTCATGGTCATCCACATGCCAGCATGCCCGAAACTGAGGAGCTCCTTGACACCCTATATACGCACCGTGGTCTTGTGTGGAGAACCCGCCATTTGCCACGAGTGTTTCTAAGCTCTCTGCTAGCCACGCCAAGCCCAGGTGCATCGCTCAAGTGCACTGGATTATAACGGGAATATCTGGTTCGCTTTGGGGACGTTTGGCTCGCTAGTGGTGATGACTTGTTGCATCCCTTTAACCCAGTTTGACGAAGGACGCTTATCTGGGACAGTTGGTTTCTGCGCGCTTCCGATCTTTGAGCCCGCCGCAAGCATGGGGGAGGCGACGTCCGCGCATCCTTGCACCCGCGCTACATTCGCCGCCTCCAGCCAACCGGCGGCGACAGAGGAGCGTGAGGATAGCTGAGGCGTGTAGCCAGGCCGCTCAGCCCCCCCCCCCCGCCCCCCCCCCCCCGCCCCCCCCCCCCCCCCCCCCCGCCCCCCCAGCGTCACACCGGCTGACGAACGGCTAGGGACCGCTGCGGACCGCACGGGGGGAGCCCGTGACCTGATCTGATCCTGGTCTGATTCGATCTTGACCTGACCTGATGTCGACCGGCCGATCTGGACTGCCCCTGTTCAGGCTTTGACCTGAACTGGGTCGCCCGGCACGAGGTTTTGGCCTGATCTGATCCCGGTCTGATCCGACGTCGACCTGACCTGATGTCGACCGGCCGACCCGGACCGCCCATGCCCAGAGGCGACGCTAGGCGGGGCTGTGAGACGCCTTCGGTGCCGCTGAGCTGGCCTGGGCCGCGTCACGCTGGGACAAATGGTCCGAGCCCGTTTGTTTACCGACGCTGGTCAATGATGCAATGGGAGGTGCAGCAGCTATTTCCGCCGACCATTGCGTTCAACTGCAATTAAACGAACTGTGGTGGTTAATGCAACTCAGAAACTTCCCCTCGTGAGACAAAGAAGACAACAATATATCACTTTCGCACCCCATCATTTCCAGGCTTGCTATTGTATAGCATGCTACTTCTTGTATTAATGTTTACCCACCTTAATGATATACCCTGCCCACCTGGTGGTTGGCTTGTTGTCTATTGAGGATGCACTTTGTTACCAGATGATTACTGATGGCCCGCGAAGTTTTTTTTTACTTAAGTGTTGACTTATGCTGGTCACTAACGATCAGTATGCCTTGTGTCGCGTGTTGCTGGGCGGAGCATGCACAGACGACACCCTCAGCCATCTTTTCGAGCTCAACCCGTCCCGAAAAACGATAAACTGAAATGGAGTCGAATGCAGTTCCAGAGTTACCAGACCACCACATCGATAAGAGGCATTGTGCTCGATCGTAGACAAATCGCCTTAAACCTGAATTGCTTATGGTGCGTCTAGACATTCCAACCCTGTGCCCAACCAGGAAACGATGTCGCCCATATCCGGCAGCTTGTGAAACCTTTCGTAATCCCAAGCACTGACCCCGCTGCATGTATTACGTTTACATAACGCCCTAAAACACAACCACTGCGTCGATTCATGCATGGGACAACTTTGGTTCAACTCTGACTGGCCCGTCATGTTTGCTTTACCTTTCTGGACCCCATCGGGAAAAAACATCGCAAAAGACCATGCTGTACTGAGACAAGTGAGCTGCCACTGTCGCATGTTGTGCTAGCTTTTGACATTATTTAGGGGTCGACAGAGGACAGATGCATTTGCAGCTATGTATAAAGAGCTTGTGTTCGGTCAGCAACCTTGAATCTATTCCTGTAAAAATCATCCAATACCTACACGCACTACCATTTGATTTCGTGATGCTCTTGCAGGGCTATTGTTTGCAATGAGTCTGGCTGTTGTTTGAGCTTGCACACGCAGCAATGTTAGCTGTGTCAAATCTCCCACAACGCCCAATCCCGGACAAGTGCTCGCTATGATCAAAGAGGTCTGAATGGATCTCCCGATTGCTTGTCACTGATACCTCGTGACTGCAAGACCACAGGAAGTAAGCAGTCACAGGCAACAAGGTCTGCCGCTAGTCAATTGGCAGAGACAGCGCCGGCCAGAGCCACCAATCACAATCTGGGCTCACGTGACGCGCGCAGCGTGAGCGGCCCCTGGCGGCCAGGGAAATCGGGCCCGTTATCGCTCGTCTGGCAGCTCCCCGGCTCGAGATGGCAGTTTTGCCAGCCACGTCTTGCACGGTCTGGCAGATCGCTGACAGAGCTCCGATGACGTCATCG
Organism: Pollicipes pollicipes; assembly: GCF_011947565.3. Lineage (NCBI taxonomy): Eukaryota > Metazoa > Arthropoda > Thecostraca > Pollicipedomorpha > Pollicipedidae > Pollicipes > Pollicipes pollicipes. Next base: position 37,176,182 of record NW_023596818.1, read on the forward strand.
GAAGGCTGAGGTCATCAGCCGCTCTCTATCCTGCATAGACCACAGTCTCCGGCCGCAAAACACCAGGCGCCGGAGAGTGAGCCCAAACAAGGAGAGAGAAGTAATGTGCCGAAAGGAAGCCAAACGTCAAAATGAGACGCGCTTTGGCGGCAGAGCTGCCCAGCGTAGAAGCATACATCAAAGCTAAAGAAATAGGTCGGTAAAGTAATGCATTATGGGATGGGTTCATAGCTTCCACGACCAATTATGCAGCTGCATGAAAAAGACTGTCAGAATGGGAAAGCCTCAATGAGCTTCAAATTGTTATTCCTTTCAGGCAGGTAAGACAGACCACCACACATCACACAACCTTCACACATCATTCGGTGGATAAATGGTCTGCGGTGCATTTGGCACGCTCCTTATCTCCAATGGCCTTGAAAGGGCCTCAAAATTCAGCAAATGGCCGCATTTTCCCAAAAAAGGGCGTCCTGATCCGGAACTAAGGCCATCTGATGCATGAGATAGGCCACCTGTTCCAGGCTAGGGCTTCCCAGTTAACGACGGGGTCTCCCGAATCAGTCAAAGAGCCGTTTTAATGCAAAATGTGGCTCCCTTATCTAGAGCGTGGGCTACCAGATTCACAAATGTGGTGTTATGGTCGGGAAAGCAAGCCCTCGTTGCAGAAAAAGGTCTGCTCAATCTGATTTAGCACCCCTTGGCTTAGTTATGGAGGTCTCGCTACTCTGAACCTTGGTAATTTATGTGGAGCTGCAAAACTTTTAATTTTAGCAAAAAAGACCTCTAAATTTTGAGTTGCAAAATCCTGCTCATACTGCCTGTTCCCCTGCCTGCCCGCAGAGGGGACAACTTCCCACCTTGTCCCCTGGGACGCCCCTGGCCATAATACCACCAGTGGCACCCATGCAACATAAAGCAACGCAGCCCCAATTGGTTGTCACTGGAGTTGAGACGAAATTCATCGCATACAGATGGGGTTAGAATGTCATGGCTGAAGCTAATGCAACATCAATGGTACGTGAACTGCAGTAGTGGTGCACATTTGTCCAGCTACATTAGCATATTTGATTTTCCTTGGCAAATAACTTGTTTAAGTGGTTTTATGCCACTTGACAAATACTATTCATGCATTGCGATATTGATGATCAAATGTAAAGCCGCGCACGCGTGCTTAACTTCGCAAACAACCAACAGAACTATCGCACTCTTGTATGAAGGGTTTGGTACGAACGAATGGGCTTCAAAGCAGCCAATATCGCATTGCACCATGTGTGCAGTGAAAAGGTGTCTATTTCAATCAAAATTGTGCACAGTGATGTACTTATACAATCAAAAGCAATCACAGACAATAATAACAATCAATTGTAGTGCACAGCAAAGGCCCTCAGCGCCTCCCGTCTGGCATTTTGAACCCTTATGTTGAAAATACCCAACCTTGGGTAGCTTGTGAAGCCCCATTTAAACTTCGTTAACAAACAATGGCCTGTATAGAATATGAGAAAACTCAGATAAAAACCTCATGTGCGTGGAGGACAGCAAATTTTCCGAATCTAAGCGCACTTTGCCAATAAAAGGATACCAGAAGACGCAACGATTCCAGCCCCTTGTCCTAACAGCCGATCCACGCTGCATGCCAAGGGCTGTACAACACAGGCGGCTGTGCAAGGGCTGAGCTGTACGACTGGCTCAAGGGCCGTACAACACAGGCGGCTGTACAAAGGCTGGGCTGTACGACTGAGCCCGGGGCCGTACAACGCAGACTGCCGTACAAGGACTGGGCTGTATGGCTGGGCCCAGGGCTGTACAACACGGGCGGCTGTACAAGGGCTGGGCTGTACGACTGGGTCCAGGGCCGTACATCACAGACTGCCGTGCAAGGACTGGGCTGTACGACTGGGCCCAGGGCCGTACAACGCAGACTGCCTTACAAGGACTGGGCTGTACGACTGGGTCCAGGGCTGCACAACACAGACGGTTAAGCTTAAAGGTCCCGATGACCCCGACTGAGTATAGTGCGATCTGACAGCTTTGCTCCCGGAGCCGACTAAATGCCACCTAAATTCAGAACCGTGCTAACATTAGACATCGTCCAAGAGCTGTCCAACCGCAGTGTTTTCATTTTGGCATGGCAAAGCAGGCATTAGGCTTGCAGGTTGGTGCTATTACAATGGCTCAACTCAAGTGCTTCGCTGCAAAGATCCCATAGAATCGTTTAGGGTGGTACTGAAATCACCTTACAGGATTCGTAATCGAGGAGGCTGATGAGATGGATCACAAACGGTTAATTGCGTGATTTGTTGCACATGCATTGTAAATTTTACCTGTCTGATATTACGAAAGATTTATTAAGTTTGGTCAGCTACATTATCCAATTCTTTTTTCCTTCTCATAGCACTGAGTGGCGTTTTCCGGCTGTGCTCGTAGTCGCGAGTGACACACGTAGTCATCAGCATAGCTTCGGAACGTCGACTAAAAAATGCAGCCAATGCTTGCTTGAGAACGGTGTTTGGCCATTACCTCCTGGCATGCTGAAAGTCGGTTATATTCTGCACTTGAACTCCCAACTCGTAGCACTTAAAACCAGGAGTTTAACGGAACTGTCCCACTTTTGGGGAATATTTCAAAGCATACTTTAGTGAAACCTCAGGGCTAGTTAAGTCTAAAAATAGCACTGGGTAGTGTCACTGCATCACAGTCAATCCGTAATAATGATACCAATTTAAACTATTTTCGAGTCCGGATTACGCTGTCAACGTTTTTTAACAATTTTTTGTTGACTCATTTTGATCTTTATTCTATTTTCGCAGGGTCCTTGACATCTTTATGCAACCCAGATAAAAACTATGTAGTTTCCAATTTGATTGGCATGAAAAGAGCCCACTTGGTCATTGTAAAATAAAGAGCGTCGGTTATTAATTTCACGCAGTCGCTTAGCGCGTGTTTTTCAGTTTATTGAATAAACTACAGACGGTACTGATCTCGCAGTAGCTTCTGGCTTCTAGTCCAGTTCTAGAGGGTAAAAACAAAAAAATGTCAGACATGCATGCCCTTATTAACAAATGGGCCGTATCCGGAATTTTTTTGGAGGGTCTTCTAATATCAGGGGGCCCTTTGTCAAACCTGTGCCCCCCCCCCCCTTGCTGAGGCTCTGGCTGCGCGCCTGATTGTAGTCAGCGCCATAAATCAGAAGTCATAAGTCAGGGGAGAAATCAAATTCATAGCAAAACGTTTCGTCGAGCTCGCGGGATGAAGGCTTCATGTTTGCATATACTGTTGTCTAATGAGAGGGTTTCAAGCTTTCGTGGCATTTATCACGCAAACATATTGGCACATTAGTATGTTAAAACATTACAGAACACACACGTTGGAAAGAGCAAAGCAAGTTAAATGTGCCACGTTCAAAGCGGTGAGCAGGAAGCCAGATGACATTTCTTCCGGATGGTTGGCTTCTTCAAATCGAAGTTCTGAGCTATTTAGAAAGATTATACACAACATAGAAAAATAGATTCAGCGATACGTGAAAAGTACAAAAATGGTGACATGCTTCCTTTAAGACTTTCCTTGCTGGTATGAAGTCGGTTTAAGTGCAATAACTCGTTGATTGGTTACTTTTGCGAAGGGATGGGATGATGACAAGATGACAATGTTGAAGATTTAGGTGGTGATTACTTCTGTGACCACATTATGTTCCGGCGTACACAAGACAGCTGCCAAATTAGAATACGTGACGCCCCTTTATGTTACCTGGCTCCGCCCCTAATGATTGGTATCTCGCGTGACAGACATCAGGGCCACCGCGAAGTTATCCTGGCATCGGAATATTTACCTCCTGTCTGGACCTCACTCTGTTTCATGCTTATGCACTTTTCTGAAGTTTTACCAATGTCGACACTGACGATGCCAGTGGCAAGACAAGAAGAAAAGTGGAGCCATTTTTTCAGCCGCGCATGCGTCTTCGCTATTCATAGATATGATGTTTTAACTACATGTATCATTCTGGCAATTGTGAGTTTTCGATGGCATTTACTACTAGCGTTACATTGCTTCCGCAGGTGGTTTCACCTGTCTCATATGAACAGCAGCCAGGTGCACAAACCCCTTCCGTGTTGCTCTTGGATCGTCCCTCGGCAGTTCGCAGCATCACACGTCACCTTAAGATGACCAGCTTTGATGCTGTTGTTCTAACTCGCGTCTGCCAAACACAGATGCAGTCGAGGGACCATGGAAGTCACACTCGCCACAAACAGCCCGCGATGTGCTCCGACATGCGGCTTCGGCTTCGGCTTCCGAACGGTTTCTGGAATGGCCTCTGTTCAATGAAGGGAGCTCATATTTTCATCGCTTGCGTAAAATCTACGTAGTTCAGTTAATATACGTCGTACCACGTTTCAGAACGCCAGCTCAAGCGGTTTGGGACGTAGCTGCAGAACAATCCGAGGCTGACAATCCGTGCGTTGTCAGCTGTGGCTTTATCCCAAGCAAACTGGTGCCATTTTTCCTATTGACAAACTTCTGTCCCATATGAACTTTTGTCGCATATGTACTTCTTCCTTATTTGCCTTCTTGCCCCCTTTTGCCCAAATGCGCTTATGTCACACAAAGTTTCATCATAGTCAAGTATTCATCCTAGACAATACAAGACATCCTAGACATCCAAGACATCGTAGTCAAGTATTGGTTTTCTTTTGCATCATCAAAAAAATCGCTGAAAAGTGGAAACCCTAATGTGTTCTACACATTGTGACCATGAATTTTGCATTCGATTCCACAAGGGTATGTTCGTCGTCCCGGGTTTTGTTCGACATGTGGTCGATTATGCACATCCTGCGTTCTGCGTAGCGAAAGTGCGTTCATCAACTGGCGAGCTGCTTTCTACTTTGTGTGATAATTGTTGCGTTATTTGTTGACACACCTCCCCGCCAAGCGTGTAAATGGTTCCTAAGATTTCTTCCCAGGAACGAACTCATGATGTCTGGTCCCAGAACCAGGAATAAGGCAGGAACCAGTTTCGAATCAAGCCGTAAGTCCAGCAAAAGCAAAGGGCCCAGCAATGCACTGTGCTGAGCTGAGGAAAACAGCCAGAACCAGGATCCAGCTTGGCATCAAGCTAAGACCACGAAATAATCAAGATACGGCTTGAAATGTGCGCAGGGTGACACCAAGAACCCAGACCCGGTCTGGAATTATACAGAGAGATCTAGCATGAGCAAGATCCAGTGTGCCCGTGAGGAAACGAGAGGGACACAGTATCTGACCGGGAATTATTGTCAGATGCGTGTCCACACGGTACCCTTATATTCAACAGCACAGAGCAAATACATGACTGCTTCCATTTCAGACGATATGCCTTCAGTGGTACGTAGTTGTCAAGTTGTAGCCTGAAGTGGTGTTTGCGAACCCGCTAATCAGAAGCAAGCCCCGGTATCTAGTGTGAGTGAGTGTGAACCCATGGGAACCAGGAACCAGGCTCCGGACTTTGTGAGGGAACTAGCGGGAGCCAGGAACCAGGGCCTGGTGTTTGTGACCGGACCAGTTTGAACCAGGAAGTTGTTTGTGAAAATCCCCTGGGTAGCTATCAGGTCTGGTAATGGTGAAGCAAGCGATAGAAGCGAGAGCCGTATGCTCGAAAAAGAGCTAGTGAGAACCAGGAAACAAAACCAAACTCATGTGTTGGCAAAAAAAAAACAGAGGAACCAGCCAGAACTAGGATTAGGGTCTCATTTTCATGAGTGGGAACCAGAAACCAATGTTGGGAAACAGGCTGATGCATGGTCATTGCTAAGGCCATTGACGTTGACAGGTTGTCGTCTGGGAGAGAATGGGGTGAAATGCATGCCTGTAGAGAGGGAGAGAGAGAGAGAGAGAGAGAGAGAGAGAGAGAGAGAGAGAGAGAGAGAGAGAGAGAGAGAGAGAGAGAGAGAGAGAGATGAGAGAAAGAGAGGAGAGAAGAGAAAGAAGAGAGAGAGAGGGGGGGAGGGAGAGAGAGGAGAGAGGAGGAGAGGGAGGGGAGAGGGAGAGGGAGAAGTGGGAGAGGGAAGAGGGAGAGGGAGAGAGGAAGAGAGAGGAGAGAGAGAGAGAGGGAGAGAGATGTGTGCATATGTGTACATATACTTTTTTCGGTACATCATGGCAGATGCTGCATGCTTCCATTCTTCCGAACTGGCTTTAGCTGTGACTCTTGAATCCATTTTATTATCTTCCCTGAACTTTTGGATCATGTAGCTTCCCCAAGAAATTCTGCACGCGACCGTTTTGACGTAATTCAGCTGTTCTACCGCTTCCTCCATTCTCACAATTTCCATAATGCAGCCGTAGCTTACTCAGCCCGGAGCACTTCCTGGCCACCCCGAGGAGTGTTGCCCCGCCTGCCATTACGTGACCACTGATCGTTGACGTTCGCCCCCCCCCCCCCTGCCTCCTCCCCAGCCGGGGGCTGACCTTCGGCGGCCTGTTAGCGTGACCCGCGGCCGCCAGCGGACGCGCCGATTTTTTCAAAGTGCTCGGCGCGTGTCGCGGCGGCCTCGTTGCAGCCAATCGGCGCCAGGGGGCGGGGCGTCGCTGGCGGAGGGAGGGGGCACCGGCTCGGCGCGTACGCCAGCGCCGCAGTCGGTGGTCGGATGCCGCGGGTGGCGCGCGGCGCGGTGCCGGGCGGGGGCCGCTGCCGTGCGGCCGCGGCACGGCACAGAGCGGGCCGACGACCTTGTTTGGCTGCGACGGCTGTCGCTGGCGGCCAGGCAAGCGCTGGCGCTGTCGGAGACGTCGGCCCTCTGCCACAGAGGTGAGCGCTGGTACTGACGGTGAGATCAGCCCGGACGCTGGTACTGACGGTAAGGTCAGCCCGGGCGCTGGTACTGGCGGTGAGATCAGCCCGAGCGCTGGTACTGATGGTGAGATCAGCCCGGGCGCTGGTACTGACGGTGAGGTCAGCCCGGGCGCTGGTATTGACGGTGAGGTCAGCCCGGGCGCTGGTACTGACGGTGAGGTCAGCCCGGGCGCTGGTACTGACGGTGAGGTCAGCCCGGGCGCTGGTACTGACGGTGAGGTCAGCCCGGGCGCTGGCGGAAGGCTGAGTGGATGCGCTGAGGACAAATCGTGTGGAACCGGTAGCTTTAATATGAAAGTGGTTCAGTCATGACCATTACATCAAAATTTGGTGTGGGGAGCACTTGCCAAAGCGTATCATTCAGCAAGGTAGGGTAACACTGGGGCTGTCGCTGTTTTAGGTGGAGATCACCCACGAATTGTCACGAAGGAAGTGGTGTCAGATATTGAAATCCTTGAGAGTTTGTGACGGAGTTATGATTTGTTTTGATGCGTGCCTGCACGGTCCGCTTCCCCTATGTCGCCGTCTCAGAGCGCGCCGCGAGGTGGGGCACGCCATCCTCCACATGATTCCTCTGGATCGCTAGGTTAGCGATCTACGGATTGATGTATGGTTAATTCTGTTTTGGCTGTAACGAATATCGCTGATCCCCACATTAGTCATTGGTCTTGCTGGGGAGCTAAATTCGCGGTTCAAATGTAAATGTCCCCCCCCCCCCCCGGTCTTCGTCGAAAAATACCGAGATGCTGTGGTGGGCAACGGATGCAGATTTCCAAAATGTGTTTCTAGCTTATTTTTTCAGAACGAACAGAAGGTTCTGATACCAAGAAAACAGCTTCGCAGGATCCAAAATATCCCGCCAGACCGAAATATCGTCAGTTTCGTGTTTCGCTTCTGGATGTTACGCTGTGGTTTAAAACGCTGCCGCAATGAATGAACCAATTCCGTGTATTTGCTGATGCCTCGCCCATCTCACGCCACACAGCCATGCTCTAGCCAAAACCGTACCCAATTACTACAATGTAAACAGAAAACTTTTGGCAAGACAAAAATGTTAACCGAGTCAGGAAAGTATGCAACAGCCTTCTGCATAGTTACCTCATGTAACGTTTCTTTTTCGTTACGCTAATCTTTTAACCCTAATGACAATACGATTCCTTTTTTGCAATGAGCCCTGCAATTGAACGTGCGTTGTAGTTGATAGCAGACATAAGTACAAAAATCTTGGCCATCTATGATACCACAGTTATGCCCTCGCCTCGAATCCAAAAAAAGAAATATTTAATAAACGATGCATATTGCATCCTGCGCAAGATTGCGTTGGGATTCTTCAAAGGCTTTGGGACAACCATTCGCCGTAAAGCCGTAAAAAAGAAGTTAAGCTCCCGGTTGGAATTTGCTCAAAGCACGCTACATGAATGCAAATATTCTTCCATTTTGATATTTGCGGCAATACTTCGTGTAGAGAATCACAAACAGGTTCGTTATGGGTAAGTAGTATATATAAATCACTGTTATACTAAATATTAACTAAATGGCCCTTCAAAAACTTGAATGAAGCTTTGCGTACAGCGTCTTTATATTTTTACCAGGACCCTTGTCTAAGTTGAAACAAAGAGCTTCCACCGCATACATCATCAAGTTAAAGATAATATTCTCCTCATTGCCGACCGAACCGATTTTCCTCCGCGTGTGTATCTGGAGTCACGGTCGGAGCGGGGCGCTTCTGCAGGACGCGCCGCGACAGGGCTCACGGGAGCGGGTACACCGTACGGTCGCCCGGAGTGCGCACAACATTGTCGGGCAGCGAACGCCGCGGAGGCTTGCGCAATGTACGCTCAAAGCGAATCAGTTGACCCGAGACTGTCCGAGTCAACCAGCACCTGCTAACAGAATGCGACGTCGCCCAGCCCCTCAATGACTCTCAACAGGCACACAAAAACGGGCCAACCTGAAAGACTCCTCGTCATTGAGCGGCGGCAAAAACACGCTACGCTGGTCTGGCCCGTCCCGCCTGTCGACACGGCGTGGGCTACCCTGCTGTCGTTTGGTGGCGCCCTGCCCTGCAGCCCGATAAGGTCACGAGGTCAGGACGCCTCGGAGCCGGCGGCATCAGGTGACGTCACTACTCGGCCCGACTGTCAGGTGACGTCACTGAACGGTTCGACCTTCCGCTGACGTCACTACTCGGTCCCACCGTCAGGTGACGTCACTACCCGGTCCGACTGTCAGGTGACGTCACTGCACGGTCCGGCCTTCCGCTGACGTCACTACACGGTCCCACCGTCAGGTGACGTCACTACTCGGTCCGACTGTCAGGTGACGTCCTACCCGGTCCGACTGTCAGGTGACGTCACTACACGGTCCGACCTTCCGCTGGCGTCACTACACGGCCCGACGGGCAGGCCTGGCCGGCGCAGTGACGGCACTGCTGACGCCACGTCACGGTCACGGTGACTTCTGCGTACTGGCATGCCATTGGACCTGAGCCTCTGGTGGAGCTGCGGAGATATTTTCTTCTTCTTTTTTTCTTGGCTGGTTACCAGCCGGATACCTCAGCGCCCTTCTGCTCGGGGCGCGGATATGTTTTCAGGGCTGTGTGGTCCAATAGCCAAAAAGATATACCTGTGCTCGCTGTCTGGTCACTTCTCGTCTCGTTATGAAGCTAATGCGGCTGTCGCACATGACCTGTGGACACGAGCCACACACTGTTCCACCTTCTTTGTTCTGCGATCCCACCTCGACTTCAGACTTGAAATGCCACCACCGTTTCCTGCTTAATTGCTTAGTGGCCTCAGCCCTGGCTCCTCACTCTCGCTTCAGGCCAATCAGCTTCAATACTGCGGCTGTCCAGCTCCAGACCCCGACTCCCCAGCTCCAGACCCCGACTCCCTAGCCACAGACTGCGACTCCCCAGCTCCAGACCCCGACTCCCCAGCTCCAGACCCCGACTCCCTAGCCACAGACTGCGACTCCCCAGTTCCAGATCCCGGCTCCCCAGCCCCAGACCCCGGCTCCCCAGCTCCAGACCCCGACTCCCCAGCTCCAGACCCCGACTCCCCAGCTCCAGACCCCGACTCCCCAGCCCAGACCCTGGCTCCCCAGCTCCAGACCCCCGACTCCCCAGCTCCAGACCCCGACTCCCAGCTCCAGGCTGCGATTTCCCAGCTCCAGGCTACGGCTCCCTAGCCCCAGGCTGCAAGCGCGAAGCACCACCAGATGGTGCTGTAAACCCGGAAACCGGCTCGGTTTCCGCGCCTTGCACACGTGGTGTATGGACGACCGACGCCGTTGCATGATACCCGGCGGTGCATGCACAGCCGTGCAAATGAGCTCCCCCTCCCCCTCCCCTCCCCCTCCACCTCCACGGCGGCCACGCCGGCAAGGTTAGGCGTTCGGGGCCGGCTGGACTGGTATCAGCACACAGCACCGACGCCGCGTATTTGCTCGCCATGTTTGCTTAACTGAGCCTGTGGAAAATGTTGCCGCTGCTGCGTGACCTTGGGCTGGGCCCGCCGGGTTCGGAACGTCGAGCTGTCTTACTGTCAACCTCTGACGGCCCTCCTGGCGTGTCACAGTCTCTGCTAGGGGTGGCGTCAGGTGCGTGTTGCCACCATGGGGACCTGTAGCTGTTCGAGGTCATGACGTTACTGGGTCGTGGCCCAGGACCAAGTCCACGCGAAGGTCAGTTTAAGGTCAGAAGGTCAATTTTTTCTTGATCGCAAGATCAAGATACCGGCGGTAATGTCGGAATCAGAGTGAAATCGCGAATCAAAACGTAGGAGAACGCTTCGACGGCTGACAGAAGATCAAAGCACATTTCCAGGACGTTTCATTAGACAGAAATGGAGCGTCACGGCGTCTGATTTTAAGCAAACATCCTGTTTTCTGCTCCTGGTTAATGCCGCCAAAGCGACGGTCCGACTCTGGCCCGGTTTTCCTTTACTCGGCCGTCTGGAAAGGATCTAACGGGTGAGTGGTCAGACGGCCAGCTGGATCAGGCTGCGCCAGGCTGCACCGAGGCTTCACTTTGCCGCCGACCAAGGTACACGCGGTCGAGCGACCCGATTTCTGAAGGCGGAAACTAACAAAGACGGCGGAAATAAACTTGCAGCTGCAGGCAAAGGTTCGTGCTGGCTAAAGCCGGATAAAAATAGAGATTTTTCTGAGAAGCATTGTCAGAAACGAGCCCACAGTCGGCGCCGCCCTCTGGTGGCCGCGCCTTCGCCTGGCGAGCGGGCGGCCGTCGCCCGCGGTTCGAGCGGCCCTGTCGGCCGGCGCTGGCCTTGCCGGCCGGGTTTGTTTATGTGCAGCGGGGCCGCGGCCGGGCGTCTGAAGGCTCGGTTACAGCCGGCGCCGCCGCTCCGCGCCACTGCGATGACCGCAAATGGGCGCTGGCCCCACCCGTGTGTCGAGAGGCGTCCGTAGGAGTGCTCTCCCCGTGGGAGGCGTCCGATGGACCAACAGAGACCGTACTCCTGTCGGAGGAGCGAGGGAGCGTCCGAAGCCCGTTTTTCTTCAGTCAACGCTCCGATCGCCCCGCCACCACGCAGAAAGCCATTCGGCCCACGTGCAGCTCAATGTAAGGTATGGACGGACGTTCTGAATCGATTGATCGGCCGAACTGGGCGGATACGGCTGGCGAGCACGACACGTCTCTCGGATGGCTGGCGAGCACGACACGTCCCTAGGACGGCTTGCAGGCACGGCACGTCCCTAGGATGGCTGGCGAGCACGATACGTCCCTCGGCTTGCTGGCGAGCACGACACATCTCTTGACTAGTCACAGCTAGCCCCTCCCCCTTCCCTGACCGTCTCCCGGCGCCAGGTGCTGCCGACGGTCGGACTGGTGGGCATTTACCTTTGCTCCGGACCCCTGCTGTCTGTCCTGACCGTTCCTCTGCTCCGGACCTGCCCTGACCTGGAGTCCCCGTGCCCAGGACCCTAGCCGTTCGTCTGCCCAGGACCCCTCCTGCCCTGGCCGTTCCTCTGCCATAGCCGTCGCCATGCATGGACGTGTCGACTGGATCCCTCCTGTCCTGATCATTTCGGTACAGGTCAGGGTGGTGTACGGCTTAGTTGACGGCTTAGTTGGCCATGCGAAGGAGGACCTTGATACGAGAGTTATGAGCCGTATGTACTTATGAATGTTCATGATGTGGTAATGTTTGGTTTGCAATGTACAACTCGGTATGCATGATATGATGCGAATAATTTTGCAATAAGGATCGTTCATTGACAACCTGAGTACATTTCGTTGCGGTCGGGTGAACGCCGAACTTGCTGCTACAATCGCAACGTGATTTAATGAGTAGAACGGATGCCGATAGTGTGGGAGCATTGCCGCACTACGATACTGTTCCAGCGCATGGCGGCACGATACAGGGTGCTCATAAGCCTCCGCTGCTGGGATGTGTTTGCGGCGCTTCCTTTACACACGCGGGTTGTGACCGCGCTGGGAGCCAGCCCGCTCGTGAAGTGGTGGGGAGAATGTGAACGGGTCATGGACCGCTGAAGACACCATGCGCGGGGGCTTTGCCTTAACCGTAGTCCATTAGGGTAGCATGTTCAGCAAGTAAACCCCTCGCTTTCGCTTGTTCCATCCTTCCATTTCCTCAATATCCACCCTCATCCAGCACTGCGAACTCCACCAACTTAAACGGGCCGTAAAGTTTTGGCCCGGCCTGGGATCGAACTCACGCGTTGTAGCTGGGTGGCGTCTGGGTGTCGGCCAGCCTCGGCAGGGTCGCGGGCGAGTGCGCCGCTGCGCGCCCCCACTCCGATCCGTCTTCCAGGGGCGAGATGGCGGAATGCCGACGGCGGCCCATCCGAGCTCGACTCCCGGCTATTCGTTACACGCCCTGTTATTAAGCTGTCGCGACGGTCTGCAGGCGATCCCGCGGGCGTGCGCTCGCCGACCGCCCGCGACCACCTGCCAATGCGGCGAGGCGCAGGTCGGCTGAGCCGGCCGCGCTCGCCGACCGCCCGCGACCACCTGCCAATGCGGCGAGGCGCAGGTCGGCTGGGCCGGCCGCGCTCGGGTGCCACCTCTGCACGCTGAAGTGGGCGTGGGGCCGCGGGCCGCCGGGGGCGACAGACCCGTCAGAGCGCTGGGCGGGGTCGGCTGACAGCGGGTGCGCTGGCGCGTCGGCGGGACGGACGCTCCGGAGGGCGCGACCCGTCGTGTCGGCGTGTCATTGTGCTAAAAAATATCGTCCTCCACTAGCCATTTGCACTGCTGGCCTCTCAGAGCCTTCATGCTGTCGACAATTGCTCTTCACAGGCAATCCGGGTAATCGCGTCGATTTTGCTGGAAATGCCCATGCCTGTGGGGGATGGGATGACGTCAAACCTTCCTCTGATAGGCTCCATGCTATCGCTCTCCCCCCCCCCCCCCCGCCGACCTGTAAGGCAGGGATGTGGAAAGCCGTCGTTCGACCATGGATACTGACAAAGGCGGGAGAGACTTCGATGTATTGTCTATGCTCTTCGCTTCCTGAAGTGTTGGAGTCAGCTTACGCTAACGTTGGTATGAAAATTGATATCAAGCCAATGAAATCGATACCAAGATCAATTTCAGCTCAAGAAGGAGTTTTTGGAAACGTGTGTGATTAACGTTTGCATTAATCTAGTTAAATTAAAGCGGATTCTTGAATCGAGCGGATCATCTGCAGCTGCCTCAGCTCGAGGCAGTGGATTCTCGGTTCCCTGTCGCCCGTCAGGTTCGATTCGTCAGCACAGTGGTGGGCCCATGCGACGGCTGAGCCGCACTGATTCGGTTCACCCCGGGACTGAACCGTAATCCCCGGCGGCTTCGTTCGCTCGGCGGCTGAACGCGCCCGGCTGCGGCCTTTGAGGAAAACCTGCACGTAATAACCGGCCGAAACAAGAACGACACATTCTCAGCGTGCAGTGACTTCAGGCGACTGGCGGGTTTTGTCCGCCCGACTGGGAATTCCAGCCGATGTGATCTGGCCGGTATCTGCGGAACTGTTGGGCGAAGCAACTCTGTCACGCGGCGCTCCTCGCGGCCTGTCACGCGGCGCGCCTCGCCGGCTGTCACGCAACGCCCCTCGCCAGCTGTCACGCAGCGCCCCTCGCCGGCTGTCACGCAGCGCCCCTCGCCGGCTGTCACGCAGCGCGCCTCTCCGGCTGTCACGCAGCGTGCCTCGCGGGGCGGGCTGTCACGCGGCGCGCCTTGCGGGCTGTCACGCGGCGGGCCTCACGGGCTGTCAGCTCCCACGGCGTGCGGAGGAGATCGTTAACAACGGCAGCTCGGCGGCCTCCGGCGCCGGTCATGTGTGCCGGCTCCTAACGGGATGATGTCTGTGACAATCTTTACGCGCTGGCAAGTTGCCGCCGTTTGGAAGGCAATGAATGTTTGCCTGCGGTGGAGCTGTGACAGGCAGGCGTTCACGGTGGTCAGTTGTCTTCAACTTCGACTGGCCTGTGTTGGCGGCACGGGAGCCGTGGCTGCCCACAGCACAGGCACCGAAGAAGTGATTGGATGGGACCAGACCAGGCGGGACCAGGCCAGGTGGGACCAGACCAGGTGGGATCAGACCAGGTGGTGGTGCGTGGTGCTGTCTGTGAGCGTTGTTAACTATTAGACGGGATGCTGCTGAACGAGTGTGTTGAGTCGGCCCATGTTGTCTTCTGTTTGTCATGTTGGCGATCTGTTTGCAAAGTGGCCTGTTTTTCATCAGTTGGGTTTGATGTCCGTTCGTTGTTGGCGAGCCGGTGCAGTCAGGGTTGATGTCCGTTCGTTGTTGGCTAACCGGTGCTGTCAGAGTTGATGTCCGCTCGTTGTTGGCTAGCTGGTGCAGTCGGGTTTGATGCCCGTTGGCTGGTGGTTGGGGTGGCCAGGCGCCTATCAGTACGTCAGGTGATGACTGACCAGGCTGAATCTGGCTACCTCCGCCAGCTGGGAGAGGACGGGGGGGGGGGGATCCGAAGACTTCCGACAGCTGATGGTGGGCCCGTCCGCGCGCTCGAGCCTACCGATTATCATGACGCATGTCACAGATGTCGGCTGGTTACCGGTTTGTCAGGTCTGGCTTGTGTGATGGAAAAAGTGTGGTAAGGAAAACTGCCCTCGACCTGTTCCTGACTCGATTTTGTGTCTGAGCCTGTAACCGCTGATTTATGGGTGGATGTGGCGAGCGAAAAATCATTATTTCAGTGGTAGATGATGTGAGCGTCGGGCTACACCGACAAGGGACAGATGTCTTCCGAAGCTTTGGCATCTTTCCGGGGCTGAATTAGAGCGAGGTATTGAGTTCCTACGTAAAATCGCTTGTAGGAACTTCATACCGTGCTCTTGTGGCGTCCCGTTTCAACCAGAAGTAAACCGGAAACAAGACCAGAAGCATCCTCCCCGGCGAAGTTCGTAAGTGCGTTCCGACTCAAGACGTGGCTCAAAGTCTCATTGACATATTACTAGATAGATTGGCACGACACCCTTTTAGATGCAACAGACTGATTGTGGCTTTACGGACGCAGCTGTCGTTGCTACAACCGCTAGATGCAGAGTGGTTGAGAACGCATGCTGCGGTGCGCTGTATTAGTGGTGGTCACCACATCTGGGAGCTGTGCGGACGTTCGCTGTGGTGTGCCATACTAGTGATGGAGTATAACTGAGCAACTCCTTCGTGGTGCACTGTGTTGTCAGTCGCCAGCCTGAGGTGTCCGGCATCATGACATTAGTCATGTTCGGACCAATGCATTAATGATGCGTTGTGGCCATGCGAACGGCCTTTATCCAATCTTCTTTTAGGAAGCGACGGTAAACTGTCGCACCATAGAAGTCAGCAGGTCCCGAGATTGGAAGGCGCCGGCAGTCATTCCCGTCGCGCCAATTTCGGTGGTGCGACCTCGTGAGCTTCACAGTGGGGATCGTAGTCCTCATGAATGAACTCGGTCCGTACGCTCGTCAATTATGGGGCCGACGATTATCGAGAATAGCTTATGCACCTCATTTAAAGTGTTCAAACCAGGTAGCTGTCATGCAAGCCTATTTCTTACAACAGTTATGTCGTGTGAATGGAGTGCATTAAACGTGTTTTCGTTGCACCAGTATTAACGACCTAAATTTGTCTGTATACGTCATGCCCTACCATGGCCATGAAAAATAGCATTATCACCTATAATTTTCTGACAACGGAGCTTTCCCTTTCATATACCACTTGGACGATTTAACAAGGTGGTAAACCTTGTGCATAAACGGGCGACAAAGGCTCCAGCTATAGCCTTGCCGACCATCTCAGAGCGCGACGTTTACTACCAGGATTCGATTGGAGGGCCGTTTATGGCCTTCAGCATTGTGCAGCTTGCGGTCGAGGCCAATTGATAACTTGCCAGGGCGGCGTCTGGCTCAGACCTGGATCCCGCGCCATCATTATTTACAGTGCAAGGTTTCAGCGGCGGTGCTGGTAGTGGCCGGTGCGTAGGTAGGGACCGGGGTGCCGTTGCCCCTGTTCAGTGGGACAGGGTGCGCACCGCTCGGTTGCAGGACACATGGGAGCCAGGGCGTCATGGCTTTTCTGCTCTTTGTAGAATTTCAGCATTAACACTATGGTGATACATAGAAAGAATTAACTTTAAAAACGGTCTGGCGTTCCACGTTTTGCGGTGCTCCTACCCTTCTGCACCTGAACGTGCCACTGCACGCGCCACGGCACCATGGCGCCATGACCGCACGCGCCATGGCTCCACGGCACCACGACTGTACACGCCACGACACCATGGCACCACGACCGCACGCGCCATGGCTTCATGGCACCACGACCGCACGCGCCATGGCTTCATGGCGCCACGACCGCACGCGCCACGGCACCATGGCGCCGTGGCTGCTCGCCCCATGGCTCCACGGCGCCACGACTGCACGCGCCATGGCACCATGATACCCCGACTGCACGCGCCATGGCACCATGGCACCACGACCGCACGCGCCACGGCATCATGGCACCGCCAGGGCCGGTGAAGCCAGCAACTGAGCACAGAAACAATGCCTCGCACACGATGAACTTGTGTCTACTCCCTTCATGTGTTTGTGCATAGAAATAGAACGTTATAATGCTTGCCAAACGAGGCCAGTAACGTGAGTTGTAGAGTCAGAACGTGCAATAATAAGCACACAGGACGCTCCCATTGCACGTGATCAATTTCAACACGCGATGCCGTTATGCATGCACTGCGTCCCTCATCAAACTGTCTAACCCCAGGACGCTGCCATTTTAGAAGGCCCAGAACTCTTGTCGTGTAAGGCATGCTTTAGCTTGAAATTGAAATTAAATTGACCTTATTAACTGATCATATTGGCCCATTAACTTGATTGTATGTGATCACGACCCGCGGCTGAAAATTCAATTAGAAAATACACTTAGATTGGCACCTTAAGAGTTTCCCCATTATTGCAAGTAGCCCCATGCAATTTGAACTCCAGCGTTTTTATCTCTCGCAAACAAGGCATGGCTGTCCGATTCCACCTTTAGTTTTTTTTTTTTTGTTTTTTTGTTATTGCAGTGTCTGAACCTCGCAATGAAATATCCACGGACATCATTCTGCCCGATGTCCCGGTCCAGACATTTTCCCGAACAGCGGGTCAGAAGAGCCAAAGCCAACCCCGATCAACGCTTGATGGTGCGGTGCCGCCGCTGCCCGGACCCGCGCCCACTGCGTTCTGTTCGGCCGGGCGCCGCGTGCTCCTCTTCCTCGGCGGCGGCCGGGCCGGCCGCCGCCGCGCTCGCCGACCTTGCGGCCGCTTCGTTAGCGGACGGCATTCCGGCGGGGCGGGCGTGCTCGGCGGCTGGGGCCGGCGGCGTGCCCTGCCCCGGTCGGCGGCGGGTCAGGCGCCGGCCGGCCCGCCGCCGGCGGGGCGGCGGCGGCGGCGGCGGCGGGCCGGCCGGCTGCAGCCGCCGCCTCGGCCGGCGCGCCGGCGGCCGGGCGGGCCTCGCCCACCGGCGGCCGGGATGCGGCCGCGCGGCCGTCGCAGTTGACGCCAGCCGGGAGGCCGACAGGGCCCGCTGGGGGCGGGGCCCGGCGGGCCAGACGGGCGCCTTTTTATCGGCGGCTGGGTCTGCGGTCGCCTCACATGTCGCAGCCGGTCGGCGCTTGTTAGGGCCAGCTGCGACGGACGCCGACGCCTGCTCGACGCGCCAGTCCGGGCGCCGACGGCCGGAGCTTAGCGAGCGGCGCGCGCTGCGAGCCGGCGGGCCGGATGGCAGTGGCTGAAAGGCTCTGTTCCCTGTTAATTTTCGTTCGCCAGTGTTGTTCGGCGGCGTTCTAAGTCGAGAGAGAGAGAGATCGAGAGTGAGAGAGAGAGAGAGTGAGGATCGAGAGAGAGAGCTGAGATGGAGAGAGGAGAGAGAGAGAGAGAGAGAGAGAGAGAGAGAGGAGAGAGAAGAGGGAGAGAGAGAGAGAGAGAGAGAAGAGAGGGGAGGGAGGGGGGGGGGGGAGAGAGACAGAGAGAGAGAGAGGGAGAGGGGGGGGGGGAGAGAGAGAGAGGCAGTCCGTCCCGTTTCTCTTTTTCCGTCCTTTGGCACGCGCTTCGGAATGCTGTTGGCTTTGTTACAAGTATGCCCGCTCATATTGGGCCAATGAAACCACTCTGACATAAAAAATGACGGTCGACCCCATTAAACCGCTGGGTTTGTCACCCGCCCGTCAACCCGGCCTTTCTTAGTCCATCAGTCATGCGCGCCAGACTCTTTTGACCTTGCCAGACGTCAGGAGTGACCCCTGAAAATATAAAACGAGCACGAGATTTTAGACCGTTGGTCACGGTGCGCCTATGCAGAACTTACCGCTGCCTTCACACCCTTTTTGGATGGTTGTTGAAACAACAGCTGGTCGCGTAGTGCGAGGTACAATGTGCAACGAAAGCATTACAAACACACGAAACATTTTAATTTTTTACCTATTCGCTGTAAGTTTGCAGTGCAGTATCGGCGTCATCACCGATTTTTATTTGGGGAAGGCAAGACTTTCCAAGGGCTTTCTGGACAGAAGGGGCCTTCCGACAGGCGGTCTCCCGGGCAGTGTTGTATTCGGCGGAGGGGTGGGGGTGCCAGGGGCACGTGCCCCCTTTCAAATCATTACATGAATTTATATACATGTGAATAACTGTTAAATGTCACAAAGTCCAGAATAGGGGCATTCTGACACAGGTAGCGTCCCGATGCTACCAAGGGCCGACTACCCCAAAACAGGGCCTCCTGTTCCAGACTGGAGCCTCGTGATGCTTAGAGGACCTCATAATCCAGAACAGGATTCTCCCGACTCACAAAGTGTGTCTCTATATCCTGTGAAGGGCCTCCTTATCCCACAACAGGACATTCTGATGCGGAGCACTGGCCTTCTGATATTTAAAAGATGCATCCTGTTTCAGAATAAAATCGTTATGTTCCGTAGAACGTACCGCCTAATTCAAAACAGAAGCCTGCTTGCACATAATGGGGTCTTTCGAGGTAGTGAGCAGGGGCCTCCTGAACACAAAATACGGTCTGCTGATCCGTGGCATTGCTGTTTAATCCATGAAACGGGTTATCCTGATCCAACCAAAAAACGTGTCTCGTCATGCCAAAAAGTCTTTTAGGAAGATTGCGTATCGCTTGTTCAATTATGGTCTCAATGTACGCATTTATAACCTTAGAGGGAGAGTGTCGAATGGTTTCGGTTTTCTTAATACACGCCTAAGGGGAGTTTGGCCATTATCTGTGGGTAGTTTAGGCTGTTAAATGTGCATTCGGGTCTTGCAACAGTTTTGATTGATTCAATTTTATCCATCCCATCGATGGCTGTACGTGAACAAATACAATTCTAAAGATAAACCAATCAGCGGGCAGGAATGGACGAATGCACCGGCTCATATGTGGCGAGTAACTGCACGCCACAGACATGACCATTATGTTGGTTGCTAAGTACCGTAGACCAATCACCTTTTCCTAGAGCCTGGTGCAGCTCATTGACTCAACACGATTCTTGTCCCTCATCTCAGTATATAGCAAGCCGATATGAATTGGTGCGTATTAACTGACCAGCCTTACTATCCTTCCAACCCGTACACTCGCAGCCCTCAGCTGAATGTAAACGAAAAAAACATCAGCATAATGGCCGCCGCCATCGCCGCGTTCGCAAGCTGCTGTCAGCGCTGACAAGCGACATCATCGCAAAGCCATTGGCTAGAGCTAACGATACTCTCTCAGTAATTTTGATGTGTTTAGTGGTGACTGTTGCTTGGGGGCTACCCGATAACTTCGTCTTCCGTAAAACCAAAGAAAATCTGAGGGCTGCGGCAATATCTCGTGAGTGGAGGCGAATTTGTAGAAACCAATGACACCAAAATTTGTAGATCGCAATTCACACCATCCTACTTGCACATTCAAAAATCGTTACTTGTCTAAACACACTCACTTTAAGCGTGAAACGATACTTTTTCAGATACGTCATCATTTTTCCCTCTCCTTGACTGCAGCCTAGTGTTAGCAGCAGAATCACGTCATGTCGTCTACGGAGACTGCAACGGGGAGCATCGGGTTGTTATTTTCGAAGACTTGCAAGCGTGCATGTTCACGAACATGTCGCATGATTTTATTCTAGTCGGTTCTAGCTGAAGCTTGAACCTACCTAGACAAACGCGAGTTGGTCAAATCAATGCAAATTTGTGACACATCATTTGGGTCTATAAAGTACGTGTATTGTCCTTAATATCTCTGTAGAACCCAGAAAGTTTTGCTAGGCCAAGCCAAGCTCTATCGGCTCAGAAGTAGTTTCAGTAAATCATTCTACAATGAAATGTTTCGGCGGATTGTTTCATGCTGTCATTTAACGTCCGCTTTTCATCTAAATGACTTTAAATGCTAACAGGACGGTATATTGCGGTAGTTTTTGGCTCTTGGTCTAGTTAAAGACGAAAAGCCGAGAAATGCAATTTAAACGAAGAAAACTGTGCCTCTTTTAAATTAAGTAGGCCGTACCAGGTGACGCATTGTGAGGCCCTTTCATCATCAGGGGATCCTTCATCAATCCAATGCCCGCCCTCCCCCCCCCCCCCCTCCTACCAACGCTCTGGCTGCGCCCTGGATTTCAGCAATTTATGAGTGTAGTCCAAGCCAATGCTGACTCGTATGTTGACATAGTAATAGGAAACGGAGAAGAGCACTCACAGGAAGCTCTCCGCTCTGTTTCGTGGAGCTGAAGGGGCCGAATAAAATTCGTGCAAAATTCGCGGCATAAAAATAGAGTCAACGGCCCGCTCACAGGCCGCCTAGTCTGGTCCAGCTGCCGCGTTGAGGCACCCTCGCGGGGCAGTCCGTCACTTGCGCGGACTCTTCGACGGGCCGTGATGACGCCTGGCGCCCCTGACAGATCCCTCTGACCTGCGGCAGCGTGTGGGGCCTATGACAGCACCTGCAGCCCGCGGTGGAGACCGAGCCCACGAGAGTAGAAAACTGCCCATGACGGCGAGCGTTGAGCTATGACAGCATCTGCTTTGCATGACGATGTCCGTTGAGCTATGGGGGAGTGTTACACGCATCAGCGTGCGTTGGGCTCTGATGGCACCTGCTGCACACGACGCCGCGCGTTGAACAACAGCAGCGTCTGCCGTGCACGACGACGTGAGTTGAACTACAACAGCGCTTGCCGTGTACAACAACGCTCACCAAGCACAACTGCGTGAGTGGAACTACAACAGCGCTTACCGTGCACGACTGCGTGAGTGGAACTGCAACAGCGCTTGCCGTGCACGACGGCGTGAGCGGAACTACAGCAGCGCTTACCGTACACGACGGCGTGAGTGGAACTGCAACAGCGCTTAGCGTGCACGACGGCGTGCGCTGAGATGTGCAGCGTGTGAGCGGTGCACTGCGGGTAGTGTTGGGCTATGACGGTGTTTTCCACCTACGATACCGTCTGCCTGCTGCCTAATCGATGCTCATGCCCGCTGCCATCTGGGCTCTGATGCAAGCGGCCGTGTAATCAGAATCACCACCCGGCCTCATCGCGCCGTTCACCATCCCTTTAGCGACGAACTCCGCATATTAAGGTGCGCACTGAGCCAGTACGGTGCGTTCGACGTTCGGTTTGTCTGCATATCATGGCTGCGAATCACAAGGGCAACTCGGTTTCCAAAGTGCTTTCCTTGGCCGAGTTTTGGTCGAGGATGTAGCGACTTGAAAATTATCCGAGCAGCTTCATTCATTTGTGGCCGACCAGCAACACACTTTTTTGAAAGCCACGTCAAAGCTGCAAAATGGAATGTGGAGAGGCCTTGGTATGGCTGATTTGATTGCACTTTGTTTAAAATGCAATCAAACCGTAAAACGGACTCCTTGAATCGCATTTTCTCCATGCGAGCGTATTGATCGGAATAAGGTATGATTATTTCAGATTGGTCTGTTTATTGCTTTGCTTTTTACATACATATACATATATATATATATATATATATATATATATATATATATATATATATATATACAAACATACATGATATGCATAATATTATATATATATATATATATATATATATATATATATACATGTAAACTATATATATATATATGTATATATACATGTAAAATATATAAATATATATATATATATAATAATAATATTACTTACTGATGAAATATTCGGACAAATATGGCTATGCGTTAGAGCTACATGTGAAGTACCATCGAAGCCAGGTATGATAACGCGACCGTAATAACTAGCCATTGCAGCTTATATGAGACGAAATCATCTCCAAACTTTCATTTTGTATGGCGCTGAGCTTAAAGTAAAAGGCTAAAAGTAAACAGCAACTTGTACATGCATTTCATGTCGTAATGACTCAAGTGGACGACGTATGACGCGAATATTGAAAAGTAAGGGTGGCAGCAAAAAAGAGAAAAGCAAGTAAGATTCCTAGACCTTTGATGGCATGCACTTTCTGGCAGTCACTCAGAAGGCAATCTTCCTGGAACATGTGCAAAATTTGTGCCATCACTATGAGAGTAGCCAACTCCAGAGCTGCACACTTTGAGTATCACGAACATTGAAGCGGGCAGGGGCACAGGGAGTACTCCTCCCCCCCCCCCCCCCCAGGTCCCTATGAGCCAAAAGGGCCCGTCGGGACCCTAGAGTTCGAAGGGCCCATGAAAGTCTTTCAAAATAAATGCGTACCATTCAAAAACATAAACTGGGCGTGTAGTTTTAATTACGCGCGTAATTTTAGGATGTCCTTCGAACAGATTAAGCATACGGCAAACAAAAACTGCATATTTTATCTCTACTTTTCCAGTTGCACCACCAGATTTCAGGACCACTTTGTGGTGCTTTTAAATGTCATTCGCTCCTATTGCCTATGTATAGATAGTGAATATGACATGCTCCCTCGGACCAAATTTCAGACGCGCCAACTGATCTCTTCACCACAGCTACCCCCTTCCTTCCTCCCCCTCTCTCCCTTCCTTCCCCTCTTTCCTCCCTTTTGTCCGCTTGGTGCTCCCTCTCTCCTGCGAGGAGGAGGCGAGGAGCGCTGACCTCGAAAGTTAGCGGATTATCCAGGAGATGGCCCGCATTACCATTCCGGCGGTGGACAGCCAACACTTACAGGTAAGCCATCGCCTGGGCACTCCGCAAATTTGGTAAGCTAATAAGCCAGTGGCTCGTGGGCTGTCGCCATGAGCTTTGTTTGTACCGCAGGGCGTGCCGACCACGGCACCGCAAGCTCAGTAAGGTGGCGATAGCTCGAGCCGGCCAGGGCCCCGACCTGCACGAGACGGCCGGCCATCCCTGCCTGGGGCTGGGGGAAGGGGTGCGAGCGATCAGTGCCTCCCGCTGGAGTGGGTCACAACCACCTCTCCTTCTCGTCCCTGCTGAGGAGACAGTGTGTGCCTGTCCAGAAAGGCATGCCAGAAAATTGGCACGGTCCAACGAGATAATGGCGTCAATGGTGTTGAAAAAGTGATCCAAGATCGAGAGATTTACGTCTGTGTGTTTGCCATTTACACCAATGCTGTGTAGACAGGCAAATGTAAAGAAGAGCTAATGGCTGGGATGCACCGGGGGGCACACAAACCACTGGGCGGGACCTCCTCTATCCACCATGGCTTCAGAATCAGTCAGGGAGAAGGAAAAACCATGGCAGTCGCATCAGATACAAAGGACGTAAGGCATCTTCAACTGCTTCCCATAGGAATCAGGCAGGCTTGATCACTTCACTGACGACGCCGTGCCAGCATCGTCGGCCATCTGCAAGTGGCGACTTCCAAAAGCGGCATATAAAGCGTGGTTCTCAGTGTTCACAAAGTTACCGAAATACCCGGCACCCAGAATAGAATCTTCAGAAGGTTTGTACGCTGTTGCTTTGCAATAGCAAAGGGGCAGGAGCTGCCCTAGTCCAATATATGGTCAGATATCTCCCTACCTCGGAGACACGGTGATTTCAGTTAACGTCCCTGATGAGAGCCGAGCTTTTTCTAGCATTCACGCTTATACCTTAAGCATTATATCAGCTGTTTCAGTATGCACTGAGGCCCCACTGCAAAGCTGGCGCTGTAGTGTAGGTGTGACCCAACACGAGATCAATGTCACATAGCGAAAGTCTTGCCAATAATGTGGCGGAACGTTACGAAACCATGACGTCATTGCTGTGAATTCATTTTTGCATATGTCAGGTAAAACTATGATCCAAACCAGGAATGCCACTCCATATACCGTCGTGAAGTGGGGGGGGGGGGGGGATAGAGCCTAAAACTGATTATTAGCCGCTTTCAATGCTCTTCTGCCTCCCCCCCCCCCCCCCCTCCCCCCCCCCCTCTCTTCTGTATATGAGCTTGCTTGCAGCGACCTTGCTTAATTTTGCTTGCACCGACTGAAATGCATTTCCAATGACATCATAACAGAAGCTTGGCTAAGTGGCATGTCCTGGTCCCTATATTCTTGGTTCCGTCGTTTCAGGTTAGAATGCTGGGCCAATGAAATGCAGACACTAGGAGCCTAAGCGCATCAATACCAGCATCACCATTATCACTCTCACATAAGCTTAAAAAAGGAAGACATTCCAAGCACCCAAAACGATTTTGTAACCAAGGAAATGCTTTTATTTTATTGTCTCATTATCTCATCTCATGTCGTCTCATCTCATATTTATTGTCTCATTTTAATTTTTCACATCATGGACGCGAATCAAAGTAGCCGACATCCGGGGAGAAATCGGGATTTGGAGAAGGTTAGGGTAACTTCACTGGCTCGGCCCCCACTTACTCCCAATCGATATTTAGGAACTGACACACACTTCTGCCCATGTCCATTGGTGTCCATCATATTAGAGAGCTAGCACACATATGGGTTAGATCAGGCGAGCTCATGTGGGATGGACGATGTGCGCTTGACCAGGTTTTGTCCAATATATTTATATCTCTTTCTACGTCTAGATCAGCCGGGCATCTCCCTCAGTATACGTGCACAAACACCTCATCACCATCATTTCATTTCCCTTTTTACCACTGCGTACGTAATAGCACTACTCATCAAGTTAGCGTCATCTGACATTTATACGAGATGTGGGAAGTGTAAAACCTTCCTGACCATCCTCCAAACGATCATCAGCTTAGATGCTTACATTGGTATTTGTTTTTAAAGATTCACGCGATTCAGAATTTTGCTTGCACTAAGATTTAGTTTCAATGACGTTACAGAAGCTTGGTTAAGTGGCATGTCGGTCCCTGCTTTCTTGGTTCCTCTCCTTCAAGTGAAGCATATTATGTTGGAGTTCACTATGGGAAAAAAATTGAGCAAATGTTATCACTTGCTTCCATCGAACGTTTGTGCGCTGGTGTGTTTATTCTCTCACCAGCT
This sequence comes from Pollicipes pollicipes, assembly GCF_011947565.3. NCBI lineage: Eukaryota > Metazoa > Arthropoda > Thecostraca > Pollicipedomorpha > Pollicipedidae > Pollicipes > Pollicipes pollicipes. The sequence goes on from NW_023596818.1 coordinate 37,201,851, forward strand.
GAGTTCCACGTTGCAGATGGGATTTCAGTCACTGGATGTGTTTTTAGTTGCGCCAGCTCATATGCATGCCCAAGTGGAGTCATTTTACATCATCATTGCAAGTAATGAATGTATTTGCTTGGTCCCTGACGTCGTTCTGCCACCCTAGACATATCATTTGGCACCGATATTGAAAGTGTCAGGTCCCCGAACTTGCTCCGCGTCCAAGGCTCTACCTGACATGGTGACGTAAACAACAAGACGATTCTGAAATTGTGCAAACGGGTATAATATTGGACAGTGATGTAAAACAGAATCTCAACCACAGGGTGTCTGCGTCACTGTATATTTAGCCATGCATGGCTTGAACTCTCCTAATCGGGTGGTTCTATTCACCTAAGCTGATCTCCCGGAATGTAATATAATGGTGGTTTACAGTCAGCTATCGTAACAGACCGCGCACAACTTTGGTACCCCGAAACTAGGATTTATGTACAAATCAATTTGATCAGAGCTTTGTCAGGCTCCCTCCCCTGCTCAGGTCTTTGATATCACTGGCGACCTCAGCGTCATTCTTTTGTGTTCATTTTCTCGGTCTGGTCATTCGGGGCTATGGATTTCACTTTGGATGTACCTTCCTTCTAAAAGACATTCTCGAAAGATTGCATGCTGACATGTTCTCGAATGAATTGTTAATCCCCTCCTGACAGATAATTTCATGTCACCTGGCATCGCCCATGTGTTTTCGAGTACCGATCTGCGTGCCGAGTATTGTGATTGTTGCACGCCTTGACGCAATTTTAAGGTTTTAATTCCAACATTGCTTAACGCGAAGCGGGCACGACGTTGAACGATGCGCCATATCCGTGGTGCCGGATGTTCGTGGTAAGGATTTTCCAACCTTATATTTCGAAAAGGTCGTCGCACTCTTCTAGCTTAGCTGCCTGTTTCGTGCAGCACCTCGCGTGATACTGTGCATCGTTTTTTAGCATGTTGAGAGCTGAGTGATGTATATTGATATCTCTTTGGTGTTGGTATCTGCACAGATTCTGAGCATTTTTTGTTTTCACCAATTCTGGTTAGCAGGATGTATTGCTTTGCTTAATCTTGTTCACTCGTGACCACGGACACAGCTTGGAACATCGAATTTCGTGAAGCGCCCTCGCTTCCTTGCTAGCGTCGCTGAACAGCAACCTTCAGGTATGGAAGTTAATTTATTGTCAAAACAAGAACTCCCAACTCACGATGGAAATAAACCAGGAGCTCAAGGGCTAGATTGCTTAACCAAGGGGAAAGACGGACATATGCAATACCCGACCTCATTATGCGCAGGCAGCGGGCCTACGAGTATGTCCCTGCGACCTCAGGCGTTCGTGTCCGCCTGTCCTGCGCAAAAGCACCGCTCGGCGCCCATTGCCGCTACGGTTCGGTTTTGTCGGCGAGGGCGCCGGGCGGGCGGCGGACCCGGCGAGGTCGGCCGCTCCACCCGCCCGCCGCCCGCCGCCCGCCGAAACTCTGCAACAATCCGACGGCCGGCATTACATCAGTCTTCAGCCCGGCGGCGGGCGCCCCGGCGCCCCGGCGCGTCGGGGCGCCGGCGCGCCACCGAAGAGGCCTGCGCACCGGCTCGGGGCTCTGTCGGAGGTCGGCGGGCACGACCGGGGCTTGGGAGATCAGCAGGCGGCCGGGGGAGGGGTCAGCAGATGTGCCCGAGGCTCAGCCGGGGGTCAGCAGGGTGCGCCCGAGGCCCAGCCAGAGGTCAGCTGGTGCGCACGAGGCTCAGACAAGGGTCAGCAGGTGCGCCTGAGGCTCAGCCAGGGGTCAGCTGGGGCGCCCGAGGCTCAGACAAGTGTCAGGAGATGCGCCCAAGGCTCATCCAGGGTTAGCAGGTGCACCTGTTTCCAAGTACCAGAATCTGAGTTTTTCGCATTAATTTTCATTTTATTCTGCTGTTCAGTTCACCCAGTTAACAAATTATTGTGAGGCGTTCGAATTTTTCGAAGCAAAAAATGATTCTGCAAGCTGTTCTTTACGGCCACAATAAGCTACGCCACACACCACGAGCAGTCGTGCACCGCCGAAAAAGTGGACCACTGTAGAATTGCAGTCATGCGGTGTCATCTCGTCCGAAAAGATGGACAATCTCGTTGTTTGGCAGTGGCTCTGAGAGGGTTTCACTTCGGTGTCTCCAATTATTCTGACCTGCCTGAGTGTGTCCTTCACCCATATCTATGAAGCCGATAGCTGTCTATATCATGGGTCCTTGGTTTGCTGAGTACTTGCCGTGATCGATTCCATCAAAACATTGCACGCAATGAAAGAGCGCTAGCAGGGCAATGTCACCACCGAGTTCATAACACCATACACGCAGTCAATTGCTGCAGCGAAGGCAGTCTGGGTTCAGGTATACCGTCGGCACCCGTGCTGAGAGGACAACACAAGTTATCCCAGTCAAGATGTTGTTAAGTTTCATAAAAACGATTTGCTTCACTAGTCTAGACAAGGGAGCAGTGTGCAAATGTGTCGCAAGTTAGACGCAGTGCCTAATTCATTCCTTTTACTTCGGCGTTACAAGCGCATAGGTCTAGCTTGCTGACACCGTTCCTGTAATTAAGCTTGCGTGGACAACGGCGAGCAACACGTAGCCAAGGCCAACGAAAATCACCTAACAGCATGAATACGTTCGCTTGCGCCGGTTCTGGCTAACTTGGGAAGCTTTGTAGATTATACTACGGCGCACATACCAACGTACCTTACAAGGCCTGTTCGCGTGGCGCATGCTGGCCCACCAGGGAGCCTGAAAGGCAGCAGGTGTGTCCAAGCTCGGCTAGGGGTCAGCAAGTGCGCCGAGGCTCACCTAGGGGTCGGCGGGTGCGCCGAGACTCACTCAGTAGATTAGAGCTGGTGTGCCTGGGGGCTCACTCAGGGGTCAGTAGGGTGTGTCCGAGGCTTAGACAGGGGTCAGCAGGTGCGCCCGAAGTCAACTACAGGCAACAGTCGTGCTCGAGGTTGGCTATGGTGTGGGCCGCGACAAGGTCGTCTTTTGTTTGCTGACGGACGCGGTGCATATCGTCGTGATCCTTTAATGGAGCCCAAACAACTTCTTTTGCTATACGAGCATCCAAGAGGAACCATGGCATAAGCGGGTTTTGAATCCGAGCACCCAGTGGGAAGTCAACGACCCTAACCACTGACTATTACGAGCACGCCGAGTGGCGGACGCCGGGAATGTGAGCGTCGTGACGCCAGAAATAGTGGGCAACAAAGGTGATTGTCAAAATGTCCCACTTGCACGTGGGCCGCAGACGATAAGGAGGGCCGTTTCGCGTGTATTTTTGGCGCTCCTAATGAGTTTCCGTCTTATGCTGAGAACTAGGCGTCACCACAAGAAAAAATCGTTGCTTAATCCGGCTGGGGTATCTGTTTTTGGTTGCCGGACTGACGCGATTGCTTCCTCTTCCGTGAAACTGTGAGTTATTTCCGCGTACGTTGTGGAACAAGTATCCAACTCATTAGCGTCAGGTAATAAATTGCGGCATAGTACCAGCGCATGTGAACCGCTGTAAATCCAGCGGTGCGCTGGCGGCTGTGCGGCCGGAGCAGGCTGCATTGTGTCGGTCAGAACACATCCGCGGCAGAGCTGGGTCGCCGACGAGAAAACAGCTCCAAAAACAGCATTTCCGCCCGGGGCCCAGGCGGCATAGGTAGTTCGCCTGGTGTAAGCCACATCACGAGTCCTCGAGTCTTCTCACGAGTCTGGCGGGTCCTCTCACGAGTTCCCTCAGTCGTCTCACGAGTTTTCCGAGTCCTCCGCGCACTCCTCCGTCGCCTCAGCTGGCGCCGCTGCAGCTGCCTGGCGTGACTCGTCTCCAGCTGCGGCCGCTGGCCTCAGCCGGTGCAGCTGCAGCTGCCCGCCTGGGACGGCCCATCGGCAGCTGCCACTGCCGATCTCACGTCTGGATGACACATCGCCTGAGGCGGCGGCGCAGCGCTCCGGTCGGCGCCGTGGAGGTTCCGGCGTTGCGGCACGCCGGCGGAGCGCAGGAGAGCGCCGCAGCCACGCGGCGCGGGCTGACGCCGCGGAGGTTCCGGCGTCGCGGCGCGCCGGCGGAGCGCAGGAGAGCGCCGCAGCCACGCGGCGGGGCCGGCGCCGCGGAGGTCCCCCGCCGCGGCGCGCCGGCGGAGCGCAGTGCCGCGCGCGCCGGCCGGCTGAGCCAGCAAGGGGCGGGTGCAGGGACGCCGCCCGGGCCGGTGACACCGCGGACGCAGCGCCGGCGTCACCTGCTGCCCACAGCTAGAGCGATGATTTGTGTCTTCATAACGTAGTTTGATTACCATGAGGGCAGCGGATTTTATGCAGGCATGCTCGTCTAATTGTATTCAGGCTCCCACGAGGGTCGAATGTAACCCGTTGGGACGAGATTTGCATGAGTCTCGACAAGAGACTCTCAGAGATGATGCATGGAGGGGTGTTGACAATCTCATGGACCTATGATCTATGGGGGTCGATCTATCAATAGTTAACGATAGCTACTATATAACAATAAAACATATTCGGAATTTCAGCAAGATGATTCTGAGAATGGGTAATGGACACCACGATGCGGTGGCTGATAGGCAATGGACGCGGTAAGCCGCGCAGACCAGTGTGGTGCTTGTTCATGCACTGAACATTGTTAGCTTATGTTTCCACCATCATCTAAGCGTCTCACTTCATAATCCGAAATTTAGCTCCGCCTATGACAATGTACTGGACGGATGGCGTGAAATGGTTACCGGTAAGACCCACGAGATAAGACTCGAACCTGTTCAGGGAAGTGTGTGTCGCTATGGATGGCGGACATCTTGGCTCGGCCGCACTCAATGCATCGTGCTGAGAACTCTGTCTTAAACGTGTCGAGTGCACCCAGTCAGAAAATCCGTCACAAATGTTTTCGGACTAATCTCGGTGCCGCTTTTTCAGGCCTGATAGAAGGGGCTTTGCATCAATATTGGAGAGAAATACATCACGTTTTTAGCTCACTTGCTCAGGCCATTCATTGCCGCTACATGCAAGTAGCAGCAGTTTTGTTTTGCCCCCGAAAAGATGGTCACCCGGATGGAGGAGCCTAAAGGATCATTACCGTTGCGCGAACCGCAGTTGCAATAGGCCTTCGTTTTGCACAGCTTCTATTTTTTACATATACACACCTATACGATAGGCCTGAGAAACCAGACCACGCATTGTGCCAGTCACATCGTTGAAGTATGAAAAGATGGCATGCAGTGAGATGCTTATCTTCACCATCATATAGTCTTCAGTCCTCTGCAAAAATGTTTTCAGAGCAAATGTCACAGGTACATGCAACTGTAATCGTCGAATTAAAAACTGAAGTATGCAGTAAAAACACAATACGAAATACACTAGCGATAGAGATCTTTCTGACTCGATAGATCGTTTCCCTCACTTTCAGCGCTCGGCTGTCAGCGACTCTCATATCCGCGCCAGAAATGCTGACACAGATCCAACGTCTCGCGCTACGCCCGGGGCCTTTTGCCACTCGGCATTGACCTGAATCTAAAAGGTCGACGGGTGTGCTCGTCGTGGACACCGAGCAGAGCGGCAGTCCTGGCACTGATGACAGTTTAGGACGCCTGTTAGGCTTCATAGACATGAAAATGGCTTACAATGCACTACAATTAGGATCTCGAACCTGAAAAGGGCACCGGATACAA
>NW_023596818.1:37208544-37234294 GCF_011947565.3 Pollicipes pollicipes
TGAGGTTCTAATACTGTTTCCCTTTCGCTTGCACATGTTTCAGGACGCTTTGTTTTGGTGTATTTTTTAAACTTCTCAATGTTTTTTGCTGCTATGTTTATTTTAAGATGTGGTGTGCTCATGGACATATATATATATATATATATATATATATATATATATATGCATCTAGAAGTTCTGTTTTATTATATTGCCACAAAATCCATGGATCAAAAATGGCGTTTACATGCTGCATGCTTTAATTCCAGACACACTATGATGGTTGGAAGTTTTACATTCCCACGGGGGAAAGCGTATATTCTATCAGCTTCATGCCGTAGAGCGCTAATTATGTGAGTTGTTCGCTTTGTGTGTTGATCTTGAGTACCATGTCTTTGAACTATGATGTTTCAAAGGTGGCGAGGTATCTATGGTCTGTAGTATGCGCAAGCATGGAAGTGTGGTGAAAGAGACATCATAGTCTCTGAGGCTATATGTTTCAAGTGCAGCAAGGTATCTATGGCCTGTGTATGCGTAAGCATTGCAGTGTTCATGACTAACGTGTTTCTGCTGCAGGGGCATGCATTAGTTTGTTGTTCCTGTATCAGTTTTTTTTATTTCGTGTGTTGGTTTATTGTTTTCATCATTTTGGTGCATGAGCAATTTTTAAAACTATTTCTCATGTGTACAGGCAAGTACTTTTGGCCCCTTCCGCAAGTGCATGGTCAAGCGTCGGTGAGACTGATCGCAGTCAGGCTAAGGTACTGCACTTTGCGGTTATTTTATCACACAGGTTATTCTTAATCACAATGGACTTTGTAATACATCACAAATCTTAGTTTCTCTTCGTTGATCGGTGGGGCGGCAGTGTTTGAGGACAATGTCGCGCAATACTTTCTCATCAGGTTTCCACGGTGGGATCAAGGTATTTTGTAAAAAGTTGCAGGTGCTTCATAACGATCATGAAGACCTTATTTTGTTTGTATTTTGAGAAATCAATCGAATGGGGGTTTCGCAACATCGTCGAAGTCAGGGTTTGTGTAATAGTTATTGAGAAAGCATATAATATATATATATATATATATATATATATATATATATATCATATATATATATATATATATATGGAGATATATGGATAGATAGATAGATAGATAGATAGATAGGATAGATGGATAGATAGATAGATAGATAGATAGATAGGATAGATGGATAGATAGATAGATAGATAGATTGCTCCCGGGTTTTGGCACCAAAAAATGTTAGAAAAAAATCACTGGTCATACACTTGCAATTGTCTATTTCTCGGCCACCCCTCTGATATAAGAGGGACATCCTGTCGTCCGGGGGCATGGCTGCGCACGTGCTGCTGTACAAACCGCCGGACACCTAAAACACTGCTAAACAGCAAAGAAAATCTTGTACTAAAATAAAAATTATGTATATTAGAGAAAACCTAACACAAAATATCAGGCAACCACCTAAGAGGCTATTCCTGCGAAAACTTCCAAATGTTCCAGGATAAACTGGCATGTCGTCCTTCGATAGTCAACGCTTAAAAAATGAATGATTAGTTAGCTTTACCAGCATGCTCCGTCCGTACCTGGACCCAATTTACGTTATATGTGGCGATTTCATTCCCTGGAATGCTGCTGTGAAGTCGTGTTTTAAGTAGATATATACTGGACCGCGAAACGGGAGCAGACACGCTGAGACCTAAGCGTAATCTCTCTCCAGACCTACTCACATTTGCTCCCTATCAGGCTGAGCAGACTCGCTGAGAACTACGTGTAATCTCTCTCCAGACATAGTCACATTCGCTCCCTACCATGCTGAGCAGACTCGCTGATAACTGTGTGTAATCTCTTTCCAAACCGAGCCACATTCGCTGCGCACCAAGCTGTTTCCGCTCCCTCAGCTGCGCCCGAGTTCATTGTCTTACACGATGTCCTCCGCCGTTTCAGGTGACCTGACCGCCACCTGCCGGACACGCGGACAGCGCCGAACGTCCTGCCCGCGGCGGAACACCGCGCCGACAGGCAAGTCGCCTTTGTGCGTGCGTCGCCTTCGACGCTGTGTCCGTGCGCCGCTATCGTCGCCACCATCGCCAACAGCGGCGGTGCATCTCGCCAACAAAGGCCGCTAATTAAAACGGGTATCCGCGGCGGCGGCTGGCCCGGTGTGGCGTTATCGGGCCGTTTAAGGGCCCCGACCGGGCGCGCGGCGGACCCTGTCCATTACGTTTGAAAACGTTGTCTGATTTCATTTCTGGTCCAGCCCGGGCCCGCGACCGGCTGGCAAAAAGAGGTAGCACCTGTTACCGACACGTGATGCGCCTGACAATGAGCACGCTCCCCACCACCCCCTGTCGACGGTCTCCCTTCTCGTGCCGACCGGCGGTGCCGGCGCGTCATTTGAATACGCCGCTGCAGGACCGCGGACTCGATGCGGGGTGCTGGGCTCGGACCACGAGCTCGGGTGCAGAGCGCCGGGCTCGGACCGCGGGCTCGGATGCAGAGTGCCGGGCTCGGACCGCGGGCTCGGATGTAGAGCGCCGGGCTCGGACCGCGGGCTCGGATGCAGAGCGCCGGGCTCGCACCGCGGGCTCGGATGCAGAGCGCCGGGTGGCAGCCGGCGGCGTCCCACTCCTCGCCGGCAATCATTCAGCATTCAGGCGGTGATGAATGGGGTGGCGTCCACCCTGGCCGACGTCCCAGACGGCCGGCCGCGCCGCCGCCCCGGACGGGCGCCGCCACCGGGCCGCCGGGTCTGCGCTGGCAGCTGAGGAATGACGAGACGGGAGTGGCGGTGGGGTGACACAACCGCGGCGGGTTGTTTGGAGTCGCGGTCCCTTTTCAAATGGTGCACGGGCCGCGTTGTCGTGCGCAAGTTTATGGAGCCTGAGTGACTGCAGCGGTCAGGTAAGCGCCCGGTGAGGCCATGAGATCAGCCCGGAATTGAACCCGGACTTACCACATGGGAAACGAGTGTTCCCTCAACAGACACGTGTCGCCCCGGACCGGTTTCCAGTATGGAGGGGTGCACTGGCCTGCGAGGCGTTGTGGGTCAGGAGTGATGAGTGCGGAGTGGTGGGTCAGGGTGGTGCGTGAGGAGTGGCGACTCAGAATGATAGGTCCGGAATGGCGTGCTTGAAGTGGCGGCTCCGGTGTGACAGCTCCTCGTTAAGGGTCCGGGTGGCGTTTCGGGAGGTGGTGCGTCTGACTGGCGGACCGGCATTGGCGGGCCTAGTTTGGCGGGTCAGGAGCGACGATCGCTGAGTGGCGGATCTGGCGTCCCCGGTGTGGCGGGAAGGCAGCGACGATCGCGGGGCGGCAGGTCTGTCGTCGCGGAGGGTCCGGTGTGGCGGGTCAGCATCGACGATCGCAAGGCGGCAGGTCTGTCGTCGCGGAGGGTCCGGTGTGGCGGATCAGCAGCGACGATCGCGGGGTGGCGGGTCTGGCGTCGCGGAGGGTCCGGTGTGGCGGATCAGCAGCGACGATCGCGGGGTGGCGGGTCTGGCGTCGCGGAGCCGGACCGCCGCGCCCAGAGCGGTGCGTCCACTCCGACATGGGACCGCGGGTCCCATGCCGGAGTGGACAGCCCTCGGCGCTCCACAGCTCTCGGCGTGCCGTCTTCCCGACCGCGTCCGTGGCGTCCGCGGGGTCCGGCCGTCCCACTGCCGGCGAGATCATCAGATGGCCGGGCGTGGCCCGTCAGAGCGTCCGGCAGCGACTGCCGCGGGTCTGGCCACTGACCATACCACCCGGCGGGATCATCAGATGGCCGGGCGTGGTCCGTCAGAGCATCCGGCAGCGACTGCCGCGGACCAGGCCACTGGCCATGCCACCCGGCGGGATCATCAGATGGCCGGGCGTGGTCCGTCAGAGCGTCCGGCAGCGACTGCCGCGGACCAGGCCACTGGCCATGCCACCCGGCGGGATCATCAGATGGCCGGGCGTGGTCCGTCAGAGCGTCCGGCAGCGACTGCCGCGGATCAGGCCACTGGCCACGCCACCCGGTTACTGCTATGGGACCAACTATTGGTCTGGGTCGCATGGGCAGCCCTGTCCAAGCTGCAGTCCATCAAGCGAGTGGTCCCTCCAGCCTCCGCGACAACGTCGCACCGTCGTCAGCGACGTCGTTGGGACTTAGACCGGGCCCAGGACCGGCGAGGGGACCTGCAGACCTGCCAAATGTCTGCAGTGCGAACTGTCACTCACTAATTCGTGGCAGATTGCGTAGATTATGTGTGTATCGAAAGCTCAGCGTGACGTCTAGATGCTGGCAATAACACTGCTCCCCCGGGTTACGGCAGTCTTGGACGCAGCGTCGCACGTGGTAAGATGAACGCGCGTCCGTAGATTACGCGGCATCAGTAAGAACACGCGTTCGTAGCTTACACTGTGTCAGTAAAAACACGCGTCTGTATTTACGCGGCGCCAGTAAGAACACTCGTCCGTAGCTTACACGGCGTCAGAAAGAACACTCGTCCGTAGCTTACACGGCGTCAGTAAGAACACGCGTCCGTAGCTTACGCGGCGTCAGTAAGAACAAGTGTTTCAAGTCTGGATAAATGGCAATGCCCTTGTCAAGTTGAATATACGCTACTGGAAACAGATAGAAGGGTAATACTTGCACGAGTTTTGTATTCTGCTGTTCCTTGCCTCCTCCTTTTTGTTTCGATCCCTGATCCTGTCCTTGGGCCCTCTGATCCATTAAATATGTATGTTTTGGAAAGTTTTGGTTATTAAGCTGTAATTATCCAGCAGCATTGAAGACCCTTGTCGCATGATCATGCCGTCGCTAAGGCACCCTCGCTTAAAAGCACGCTCGCTGTAAAACACCCTCGCTTAGAGTGCGCGAAAAGGACATTTCCCTATCGAGCCGTGGCGGCGTGGAACCGCCTCCCTGCTGCCACGCGCCAGTGCAAAAACTGAAATGAGTTTATGGGCAAAGCAATGTCTTTCATGAGAAAATTTACCTAAATTGACCAACTGGCCATGACGTGCAGATGCTGATTGCATCATTAGTCGCTCATTTTTTATAACATCGTGTGTGTATCGCTGGCGTTGCGTCCCATTTGCACGTGTTGCATATTTTGTGTTTATCTATGGGATGTGTACTGACGTGGCGTTAGAATAGCCACTCGCTGGATTTCGCCAAGGTTCGCAATATAAATAATAATAATAATAATAGTAATAAGACACCGTTTTATCCCATAGTGCTATGGCTAAGGCCAAAACAAAAAAGGCAATATTTCGCACGTGCGAGATGTGTCAGAATTGAAAATCTTCTTTCTGAAATACTAAACGCCCGTTTTTCTGGAGAACGTAAGATCGGGCTTCTTGTCGGGACCGTACCTCCTCAGCGTTGGCAAGTCCCGAGTGGTCAGGTGGTGTATGGCATGAGTGGTAGCCTCGTCAGCAGATGGCCGGTGGAGTCCGGCTGACACGCCTCTGGCTCAGCCCGTCGCTCGCCTTTCCCCTGCGACGGAGCTGCTGCGCACCAAAAGATGGAGAGCACGGTGTGTAGCTGCGCGAGGGTGCGCTCCTCCGGCTGGCTATGTCGTGACGTCCAGGCACTCGTTCTGTATGGGGGTGCGTTGCTGCTCGGGGTGTCGCCGTCCGTCCTTCGTCCTTCAGCCTTTCCTCCGTCCCGAGGCCCCATGCCCGAGGTCTTCGCCCGTCCTTCGCCCTTTAGCCCGTCTCCCGTCCCGAGGCCCGAGGCCCGACTTAGTCCGAAGGTGTCTCCAGCCCGTCCTTCGTCCTTCAGCCCGTGGATGCCATCAGCCCGTCCTTCGTCCTTCAGCCTGCAGTGCCCCTTCAGCTCGTCCTTCGTCCTTCAGCCTGCCCTTTATCCTTTAGCCCGCGGGTGCCTTCAGCCCGTTTTTCGTCCTTCAGCCTGCGGTGCCCCTTCAGCCCGTCCTTCGTTCTTCAGTTCGTCATTTTCTCCTTTGTCCTTCAGCCCGCGAGTGCCCTCAGCCCGTCCTTTGTCCCTCAGCCCGTGGGTCCCGTAAGCCCGTCCTTTGTCCCTCAGTCCGTGGGTCCCGTAAGCCCGTACTTTGTCCCTTACCCCGCGGGTCCCGTAAGCCCGTCCTTTGTCCCTTACCCCGCGGGTCCCGTCAGCCCGTCCTTTGTCCCTCAGCCCGTGGGTCCCGTCAGCCCGTCCTTTGCCCCTCAGCCCTCGGGTCCCGTCAGCCCGTCCTTTGTCCTTCAGCCCGTGGGTCCTGTCAGCCCGTCCCTTGTCCTTCAGACCGTGGGTCCTGTCAGCCCGTCCTTTGTCCTTCAGCCCACGAGTGCGGATGCCTTCAGCCCGTGGGCACTGACCAGGCGAGTAGGCTGGGCTTCACTTCGCAGTTCTTGCGGCGTCGTTAGTATCCAGTCAGGTCAGGTCAGGTGTCGGCAAAGCTTGTATTTCATGCATCAGCTGTTCCGTGGCATGCCCTTCACCCCTTGGCGCGGTGACGTGGAGGCCTTTGTTAGACACTTGCTGGAGGAGCCTGTCCAACTCCTGGGCCAATGCATTAGTTCGTTATACGTTGTACGTTGAACGTTCGTTGGTCGTTGTCTGCAGTCCGGAGGTCATGGCAGGCGGAGAGCCTCTCAGGCATTTCTCCAGGCCCGGCCTTGGTGAAATCGCGACGAAGGAGAGTCGCTCGCTCAGCTGGCCGCCTCACGAAGCCGTCGAAAATCATCTGGGTGACCTGGGTCAGCTGGTCCAGCGTAGAGTGACCCTTACGAAAACTGGTTTATTTCTTGCCTAGCATGTCATTCTCTTCTTGCCAAAACGGGAGCTGTGTTTATATGTTTTTTCTGCGGTTCTTTTTTAGATGTTTTCTGCTTCTTAGCCGTATCTCATGATACGGCTAAGAAGCGAGGTCTGGTGGTTACTGCTAACCGATGACGCTGATGGCAAGTGACGGAGGCGTTGCTGTCTAAGAGCACTGCGGCCTGGGACGCATGCGTGTGCTGGAGTGTACCAATAATGTAGCGGTTAAGCCGCGCGCGTGGGAAACCAGCGACACGGAGTTCGATTCCCCGCGGTGCCCGCCGTCCTTGCCAGAGTGGGAGACAGTGATGCCGTAAAGGCCCAGCAGCTGAGTGCGTCGTAAAGACCTAATGACGACGACACGTGCAGTGGCCCCTGGGGGCGTCTGCCACCCGTCCCCCTTTAACACAATGCATTACATGCATTAACATGTGCGTGAACGACGGTCAATGCCATAAAATTAGGAGTAACACTAGCATAAGTATATCGAAAATGGCCGATGCTGGTTAGCGTCCCGCGACAAGTGTCGCGTGCTAGTAGTGCGCCGAACTAGGTTCTCAGTGATGGCCGGAGCTATGTTTGAGGGCAAGTTCGGATGTCTGGAGGCATCGTCTTCTGGCTTACAGAGGTGCTCCGCTGTATTGCTCATACTGACATTGCTGCCCACGAGATGGCCCTGCGTAACGCGCATTATAAATACAAATCCCAGCTTTCCAAAGTTGTTAGAATGCTTAGGAACTAACGAACGTGAAGACATTGAGAGAGAGAGAGAGAGAGAGAGAGAAGAGAGAGAGAGGAGAGAGAGAGAGAGAGAGAGAGAGAGAGAGAGAGAGAGAGAGAGAGAGAGAGGGGCAACACACCCCGCCCATCGCCTCCGAACCTCAGCAGAACATTTAACTGTGCAAGCCTGGCACTGGACAGTAAAGTTTATGCCAAAACACCAAGCACTGGCATTGTTTACATTTTTAAGTTTGTGTTTTGCTTTCTGTGCCTTTTTGTGGACCACTGAACCCGTTTCCCCGCTGATGAAGTTGGGCATCGCGATCCAATATCTCGCGCATTCGTCCTGCCTTACCAACTTTCACAACATTAATTTCCATAAATAGGCTGCGGCAAGAGACAACATAAGAAGTTATCACCTGTCTGACTTTTTTCGTCAGACCAAACGATTTTAAAATGGTCTCACTGTTTGCTTCCTGATATAGTGTGGATAGCGCCGCTTTGGTTTTATAGCAAACGGCCCAGCCCAGCGTAGGCAAACTCAAAAGTCACCTTCTTCCTCTCGGAAGCTCTCACTGGCGTTCTGAAGCTCGTTCTCCTTCCAGGCAAGGCACTGCTGCTCCCCTCCGACGGGCGCCAATAAATAATGCTGTTCCGGTCTTGATAGCCGCGAAATCGTGCAGAACAGCCGGGCTTTTCACGCGTTGTGCAGCCGAAGCTGGTGTCAGCGATACTATTATCTACGACTGAAGCCGTAATCGGTGGCACGAATGTTTAAAGCTGAAGGAAGGGCAGGAACAAGGCACGATGACTGCTCGGTCCGCGACGTGCTTGCTGGCTTGATTGGTAATGCCGCCAGTTATTGAGCAAGACGTAGGTGGTGACGTTCTCCGCGTCCTTTTACGCATACATTTTGTGTTCATTTGCTCGTTCGCTGCTGCTTCCATTGACTTGGTTGCTATTTCTGACCATCTTATCGCTAAGTGTTCCTTTGAAGCCCTCATGTGCTGTACTCTGAGATCTACCTAACTCCAATAGTTCCTCAGAAAAGCAAGCCCCATTCCGCGCCCCATGCCACGTGTCTCCCACACCCACCTGCACCATCGCCTTCACCGAAACATGGCCGGCTTTCTGCAAACTGGACGCATTTTTGTCGCCGCTGGCCAGCGCCGTCGGATCGCAGAACCCAGTGGGCGGAGCAGTGCCTGCTGGGGGCGTGGCCAGCCTCGGCGCCGGCGCTGGCCGCTGACCGACGCCGGGTCCCGGGGGAAAGGGGAGGGGGGGGGGAGACCGGCCGGGCAGCGCCGGCCGCCGCGCCGAGGGGCGAGGAGCGCTCCGCCGCCCGTCTGCTCGGCCGCCCGTTCCGGCGCCGGCACCGGCGCCGCGCGATAAGCGAGGGCCGGCCAGCCGAAGTACCGCCGACGGCCACGGTCCTCTGCCGACCGAAGAGGTGCCGCCGCGTGCTGGCTCAGGCCGTCCACGATTGGGCTCGGGCTATATTCCTTATTGTGGTTGCGGAATGCGGAACGTAGGCTGACGGTAGAGGCAGGGGTCTCCTACATCCACTGAATACGTTTGACGGAAAAAGCTTGTGCGGGGGCTGGACAGTGAAAAATGGCGAAATATACCTTCGCCATACGCCAACAAACGTATTCTCTCCGGACATGGCGCACTTAACTTTCAAAGTGTGTGAGTGTGTGCGTGTGTGGGTGTGGGTGTGGGTGTTAGTGTGTGAATGTGGTGGGGATGTGGGTGTGGGTGTGGGCGTTGGTGTGGGTGTGGGTGCGGGTGTGGGTGTGGGTGTGAGTGTGGGTGCGGGTGTGGGTGAGTGTGGGTGGGGTGGGGTATGTGTGGGGTGGGGGTGGGGTGGGGTTGGGTGGGTTTGAGTGGCTGGAGTCGTATAGGGGGGGGGGGGGGGGGGCTGGAGCACAGCAATGATTGAGGCTTCACCTCTCGCTGTCAGCCAGGGCCCTTTCGAGAGGGGATTCCTTGATCAGGTGCCATGCCGGATGCGGTAGTGGTGTGGCCGGGACTCGAACCCAGAGCCGAATAACCACAGACGTGCACTCTATCCGCTACACCATCAGCATTTCTCGCTTGCCCCCCCCCCCCCCCCCCACATCACAATTAAATAGGAAAACCGCACCCTGGTCAGAGGCTTGCCTTGAGGGACACACCACCTGGTCGAGGGTAGCGGCACTGGCTTACGAACGGAAAGTATTGAAGGAGTTTTTGTTTTGTGTGGCGTCATAGGTGAAGGCAGCTTTGTGTGTCATGATTTTGACGGTTGCGTTCCCCTCTTCCTCTGCAGCGCTTCTCCCGTGGGCTGATGCCATTTGCCGTGTTGCTATCCACTGTCCGCTTTCACCACGGGAAGAATCGCGGGCGAGAATTAGCTACAGGCTGGACTGGTGACATGGGTTTAATTTCAAAGTGATTAAATCGACAGGACTCCAACTGCACATGATGGATGGGGACAATGGGCCGCTACAGATTGCCATTAGATCAATGTAACACGGTTCAGTACGTGGTCTTTAACGGCAGGTAATCACGTTTTCCGGTCACGGTAAAAAAGGCTAACGCTCCACCCCACTCACCGTCGCTCAAGGCTGAGTCATGTTAAAATTCCCATCAGATGCGGACGTCTAAGAGCCCTGTTTGGCTTATCCTGACACTATCAGCACCTTGTTTCTCCAGCCACATAAGCGAACAATGAGTGCGTTTGGACAGCCTCGAATGCCTCATATGGACTCACGTGCGGATTAAACCAATTTCTTGCGTTCACTCAGTCTCCTACAATATGTACTGCGTCGTTCTCAAAAGCGTGGGTCCTTTCGACTGTATTTCTTCATCCGCCTGCCAGACTGATCCGCATGCCGTCCAGCAAATGTTTGTACTAATAATGTATATCAAAGTGGGTCTAAATGGCGCGGCCCGGCGGGTGGACGACTGGGGGAGGGCAAAACGAACGCCGTGGGGTGCACTTCTTGTTGGTTATAAGCTGCAAGCAATGCGCAGCCTCTGAAAACGGCCGGATATCGCCGAAAGTGGTCCTCACATCCCCTCTACTCTGAAAATGTCTTTCAGTTCTGATAGGCGGCGCCTGCTCTGAGGCGGCTGGCGTGCTCAGGTGTTCTTGGAGTTCTCACGAGAATGTCTACACTAATCTGCAAATGAACTCCTTGAGCTGCGAAAAGGATTATGGAGACCTCTTTAGCGTAATGAAGTGTACCTGGTCACCTGCGTCTTCATCGATGTTCCGGTCAGCTGTTTCTAAGAAACAGTGTAGGGTATTATCGCATTAGAGATCTGCCTGGCACTTACATCTACTTTGATGCTCCTTTTACGAGCAGGAATCCATTTGACATTCAGTTTGCTTTGTTACTTGATGTGTTAATAGACATTCGTGACGTGCTTTGTTCTCGCCCCACTCAGCTTAGTAGACCACTTCTTAGTTGACATCAACTATTTTTGGCATCTAATTTCCGCAATGTTGGTCTTAAACGTACAAATGGTGAGGATTTCGTCATGACTCCAGCTTTGTCGCTCTGTTTTCCAACGGTTTTTGCGAAAATGTCATGTATTTCTCGAGGTTGTGGTGTGCAGCATCTCAAAGCGTGTTAAAGACGCTCAATTCTGCATTGCTTTGACTCAACCGTTTTGATGTTGGTCACCCATGTATGAACTTGTTCTGCATTAAAGCTGGACTGGCAAAGTCACGTTCAATGGAGTGAATCACAGAAAGAGTCTTCCGTAGGTCCTTCACAAGCTTCGAGCTTTGAGCTTAACAGTAGGCCGTAACGGGCAACACGAAAAATATATCGCCCCCTTTTCAAAATGATGTGTTGAGTATGCAAGGTCACCAGGATGAAGGTCAACACCTACGACGCATAAGGGATGCTGATCTTCACGCTTAGCTCCGAAGCTTGGGACAAAGCCCGAGCCTTGTCAGTCCCAGTAGCGAGTTGGTGAGAGCGATCACCTTCTGATCCTCGCCCACCCGTGTTGGTGTGGGTTCGAGTCACTTCAGACGCTTGCTATTTTCCCTTGAATGAGATGGTCTGCGTCCGTTGGCAGCGACTGCGCTAAAGGTTAGCTAACTTCAGAGGGCATGAAGGACCACGCTCAACATTGCGGCACGAAAACCTTTCGCCACCAAATTCTTCCGTTGACCTGGATTTTACTATCGGGTGGTGGAGACCCAGGCCCACGCAAGAATCCCTAATTAACGTGGGCTCTGGTCTCAGCATTTCATCCAATCAAATCCCTTGGACTAAATCTTAAAAACGAACGGGGTGCTGACACATTTCTCAAACCATGAAAAATTTTCTCCTCACGAGCATTTATGCATTTCAGGTTACGTATCTAAACACAGCAATCTTAGGTTGATAAGGGGGAATACTAACGGAATACTAACGGAATACATACTAACGGAACATTGGAAACGGTTGGGTGCCTTAGATGTGGGTCCTTCCTTGGGGCAGACCTGACATAGCAGGCCTCTGGCATTCCAAAGTGTTCCAACCGAAAGAAGTCCGCCCTTATGATCAAAGAAACATTTAGGTGCCCAAGCTGAGTTAACAAAACTAAAAATCTTCAAAAATAGACGTGCACCTTGTCAACCGGTATTCTGGAGGTGCAACCGAACAACTAGGTAAAAACCGACTTAAAATTTCAGCCTACTCACGCACGCAAAATAGCGCTGAAGAGCGATTTGATTAGCATTGTCGTTGTATGCCTATTTAGGGTTCACGGAATATTGTCCTCTGGAGGAAATGTTGACCAATTTTGATGCTTAGAAACAGCACATTGTTAATGCATATCTTGACGAGTCTTGAGTGTAAGAAATCGCTTTTGTCCATTTCTGATACCACTTTTCGGATGTGGCAGATTTTTTTCCGAAACAAAGTCGTATGTTGCTAAAACGCATGTCATGCCTGATATGAGCAATTAATGCCTTAACCTTCGTCCTGATAAGGGGCGGGGGCGATGGGGGGAGGGCGATTCTCTACTCCCCTAAGGTTTTTTATACCCCTCTAGTGTATCGTGCCATCGTGCCCAAATTTTCAGCAGTTGATAGGGCATCCATTGCACATGTTTTGATTAAAAAACGTGTCCCTAGCATTCCTGTTGTCGGAGCAGCGGCAGTTTTTGAGGAATACTGCGCGGCGATCTACGTCCGCCGCGGATGGCAGGCGACAACAGACGGTACCGGATCGCACGCGACGGGCCGACATTGCTACATTAACGGAGTCATGCATCAAAACGTGCGGTCAAAAGCTCTAAAACTATGCACGATTGCACTCAAAATCTAAAAAAGAACACGTCTGTTTAGGTTTGGTGCCGCTGCAAGGCATGGTCTCGTATGTATGGGGCTATAGAGCTGAAATGTGCGATTTGAGGGAATTTGATCCTTGACCTAGCATAATAGAGTTAATATTTTAGCAAGGAGCAGACAAATTGTTACGGATCGTGAAATCTCTTTGAGATCATTCCACTGATGTTTACCGCTAAGCTCTTATCTTTCGTATTACGAAAACGTCAGGAGGCCGCATCGACGGCCCCCCTTTCAGTCGGCGCTATGAAAAACGGTAAGCCAGGGCGAGGGTTTATTCCCGAGCTTTCCACATTAAGTCCACGTGTTGAGATCATATATATATATATATATATATATATATATATATATATATATATATATGTATATATATATATATATATATATATATATATATATATATATATAGCACGTTGTGGATTAATATTGAAATATGTCCCACCTGCTGCTACCATCTGTGTTTAAGAGTGCCTCTTGGTTACGGGCGACGGCGAAGACCGAACGTGTCCCACTTGAAGTATGGAAACATTTTTAACTCGAGCCTCCAATCCCGACCCAACCCAGCCCAGCCCAACCCGGCCAATCCCAGCTCAGCCCAGGCAAGTCCGCCTCGGCCGCACCGGCCTGGCTCGGTTACCACGCTTTTTGGGAGCTAATATTTGTGCAGCCACTGAATGCAAGCTAATGCAGCTTTCAGTAGCATAGAGCGCTGTCCTAAAAACGCTCCATTGTTTAAATTACTAGGCATGAACACGCAAAATGTTTGATTGGACGGGATTTTACTGTAGCGTTGCAACACACCAAGCTTCTACCTCAACGATTTGATAAACATGTGCAAGGTAGTTTGCAACTTGTGAAAACCCGAAGAACATGGATCAAAACTCGATCGAGAGATATGTGGGCATGCAACTTACACTGGTGCGGAGCTCTGTTAATTGAAATCAATGTCCAACTGAAATATTGCTGATTCGGCTATGTTTGGTTACAAATTCCAAAAGCGTAGGTCACGGAATTCACGGAGTCGTGCTTTAAAATGGGCGAACTTTAACAGGCCAAGCCGGTCGATTTTCCAGCAGTGCAATTCGCGGATAAGCACACGATTTTTTTGTTAGCGCACCTCCGTCTGTCAAATTCTCTTCAATGGTTTGCCACAAAATTTCAACAAAAAAGCTCAAACTTATTGGTATCGGGTTCAGAAGGTGTCTCGCTCCATAAGACATCATGTATATGATTTACACAGACAATTTCACAGGTGTTTCACATTTCACAGACAATTTCACAGCCTAGCTCGTGGCGCGCCGCCCAAGGCGTTCTACCGGTATGTTGCGAGTCCTTTTTTTCAGTACATAAACTCATAACTGGTGTGATATCGGAATCGCAAACGAGATGTGGTAGTCGCCGTGGCTTAAGGCTCGAGCCCAATAAAACAATGAATTGTGTCATCCAGCTGTTAAAGATAAAATGAAATGTAAGATGTAAAGCTCTTAATTTGTCATCTACAGTCAAAGCATGGGTTGCGTGTCACGTGTTTTAACTATTTCAGTAAAATACTCTGTATGTTCTCAAGCATTAGAGGCTCAGAAATGTTTGCATTCCTAACCACTCGATCCGTGCCATCCATTACCATAGCCAAAGACAAATGTCCTCGTTATACTCCAAGATTGGGATTGATGCTCCCAAAGCCGTGACTTTCGTGACCATATGGAAGCAGTGTGATGGGGCAAACAGGCTGTCGCCAGGTGCGCACACCGAACATTTCTGAGGGGGGACGGGGGGGGGGGGGGGGGAGGGGCGACGTCCGCAGGCCCTCGCCAGGATGACAGGAGCATTCATTGGCGAGACCTCTACATATCGGCAGCACAATGTATCGTACTACGTCCCCTATCTTATGTTGCTGTGCTCCGAATTCCTAGCTCGTGGCTAAGCGGTTTGACGCCGTTCGGTGCCTAACCGCACGTGACGTACTATGGCTGCACGTGGTACGGTAGGGGTGGGGTTTTCCTGTTCAGTCGGGAGGGAGGATCTCAAGCCCCAATTTTACGAAGAAAATGGGTCGATTCGGAAAACTTGCTCGTTTGGGGATTTTGGGACTACGTTTAGTCGTCACCCTGCAAAGCCCACCAAACTTATTCTGTGAAATTACATCTCAGACCTGGTGAACTGCACCTCAGAAAGACACCCCTGACTTGGTGTCATGTCGTGACGTGCCGGTGACCTGACCAGACATGGTGTCATGGCCTGACGTTCTGATGACCTGACCTGGTGCCATGTCGTGTCGTGCTGGTGACCTGACCGGACCTGGTATCATTCCGTGACGTGCTAGTGACCTGACCTGACCTGGTGTCGTGTCGTGATGCACTTGTAACCTAGCCTGACCTGGTGTCATGCCGTGACGTGCTGGTGACCTGAACTGACGTGGCGTGCTGTGTGTGCACAATGTGAACGTAAGCACCCTTTGGATGTTCTTGTCTCATGCTTTCCCGATGCCCAGAGTCGCTACATTTAATAAGGAAGGGCGTGAGCCACGCGTCCTCCCCCTCGCACTTGACGCGTCTCTGGCTAAGACGAATTTACCCAACAACTCTGACCACCACGCTGCGGCGACATAGTCAGCAGCAAGCGCTGCTTATCCAGGGCTGGGATCCTAGTGCGTGACAAATGAGTGCGTTCCTCGTGCGTTGTCCGGCTACGTGCACTGATAGATTAAAGGAACTCAAAAGATGAGGAAAGCGTGGCCAATTGCTCCGGTTAGGACATCGTATTGATCCCTACCCGTGGGCGTACAGAGTTCAATTTTCGGTCGATGCTATGGCCAATATGGCTTGATGTGATAATTTTATCATCATCATCATATCAGCATATGATATATATATATATATATATATATATATATATATATATATAGTGTATGTGTACGTGTGTGTGTGTGTGTGTGTGTGTGTGTGTGTGTGTGTGTGTGTGTGTGTGTGTGTGTGTGTGTGTGTGTGTGCGTGTGTAGGCTATAAAATCGTAGATGTGTTGTCACAACACACGATAACTACATAATCTAAAATTAGCAGACTTGCCATATCGTTATTGTCGCTGGCTGTTCATGACAAGACAGCGTTAGCGGCAAGCGCTACGCATATCGTTGCGCACGTCTCAAACAAAAAAAAAGGATATATGAGCGCAGCAGCGTGCGGTAGCAGGGACGAGGTCTGAGCGTATCGAGACCGCACTTCCACTGTGCCCACGCCCATACTCCTGCAACCGACACGCGGCCGCCGGAGCCAAGGCCACCGCGCGGCCGTGGCCGGCGGCGGCAGCGGCGGCGGTGGCGGCCCGACCGCCGCCCGGCCGCTGCGGCTGCATCGGTCCGGCGCCGCGCCTGCAGGGCCTCATGCGCGCGCGCGCGCCGCCGACGCCGCTGCGCCACCGCACGCCGCAGTAGCGTGGAGCGGTCGGGCCGGTGGCGGGGACGCGCGCCACCGCGGCCGGCCGCCGTTGGGCCGCTCAGCGGGGGGAGGCGCCCCGGCGAGCAGGCCGGCCGGGTTCGGCGGGGACGCGCCGCGCGGCCCTGCAGCAGGGGCCGGGGCCGAGCAGCGGACGACAGGTGAGTCGGTCTCCATCGACAGCGAAGGGGGCTGAAGTGCAGAGGGATTCTGTCGCTGGTGTGCGTTCGGATATTTGTCCCCGCTCAGCCACCAGGAAAGATTGCAAGGCTATGCGCCTGCTCTGTAACCGGCGGAGGAGCGTGAGCCTGGACATGAGTACACGGACTTGGGAGCCAACGAAGGACAGGGACCTTGGCACTGTGACGTTTCGTGGTAGTTATTGTATTATCCCTATTGCATTGCGTGGAGAGGTTGGATTGAAACACATTCAGGCCCTACAAGTTGTGGACCATTCCTATGCCCTGCTGGTTTCAGTGCTCCTGCAGCCCGCAGCGAGGGCCTGGGTCTAGTCATGAGTGTCCCCGCAGGCGGGTTGTTGAGGTGGGGGAGGGAGAGGGGACAGTCCCCGCAGGTGGGTTGTTGAGGGTGGGGGAGGGAGAGGGGACAGTCTCCGCAGGCGAGTTGTTGAGGTGGGGGAGGGAGAGGGGACAGTCCCCGCAGGTGGGTTGTTGAGGTGGGGGAGGGAGAGGGGACAGTCCCCGCAGGTGGGTTGTTGAGGTGGGGGAGGGAGAGGGGACAGTCCCCGCAGGTGGGTTGTTGAGGTGGGGGAGGGAGAGGGGACAGTCCCCGCAGGTGGGTTGTTGAGGTGGGGGAGGGAGAGGGGACAGTCCCCGCAGGTGGGTTGTTGAGGGGTCGGGTTGGGGGGGGGGGGGGGGGGGATTTGGCAGTCTGGCTGTTTATGCGAAAGAGAAACTTTCGCCCCATTTGGCAGTCAAGATCGTCATCACCTATATAATAGGCGTGAGGTCATTATGAGTTGACCCATCCTCCCTACGTTTGGGACAATAGTGGTATTGTTCCGTAGCATAGTAAATAATGATGGTTATTAGATGATGTGTGCACGGGAAATTAAATTAGCATATCGTTGCAGGAGTGACAGGAAAATGGGAGACAAAAGCCCATTTTAGGGGCCGTGCTTTCCACGCGATATTATAGGATTGACGTTAAACTCCACAAAAAAGGCTGCGGCGGACAGTGCCAGTGCCCCTCCTCTCCTGACGGTCCTACAGAGCAGAGCATCATGGAGGACAGTGGCGGTGCCCCTCCTCTCCTGACGGTCCTACAGAGCAGAACATTATGGCGGACAGTGGCGGTGCCCCTCCTCTCCTGACGGTCCTACAGAGCAGAACATCATGGAGGACAGTGGCGGTGCCCCTCCTCTCCTGACGGTCCTACAGAGCAGAACATCATGGCGGACAGTGGCGGTGCCCCTCCTCTCCTGACGGTCCTGCAGAGCAGAACATCACGGCGGACAGTGGCGGTGCCCCTCCTCTCCTGACGGTCCTGCAGAGCAGAACATCATGGCGGACAGTGGCAGTGCCCCTCCTCTCCTGACGGTCCTACAGAGCAGAACATCACGCCTGGCTCCAATGTCCGAGCCGTTTGTGCGCTTCGCTTGCGCTTTTAGGAGTCGTCAGGAAATCACGTGACGCATAAAGGTGGGAGAGAACTTCTAATGAAGCGTAACCGAAGCACAAGGAGGATGGGCGCCATGGACAGCGCAGTGTTACGCTCAAGTGGACTTGCTAATCATGATGAACAAACAAAACTGTTTTAACAGCGTAATCAGGGGAGTGGGTTCTTGCTCGGTGTGACCAGTGCATAACCAGGGAAGGGTTGTGAAGGACAAAAATGTGTTACGTAATTTCTGAGCGGCCCTTCATGCCCCAGCCGTTGCAAGAAAGGTGGGCAGTGGCCAAACCTTGGCAGCGGGATACTACTACTGTAAGACCTGAGCTCAAGGAGGGAGCGGCATGCAGCTGGTGACGCCCGTGAGCGTAGCCGGTGCAGATGTCGACACTGACCGGCTTCATACACAAAAAACAACGTTTGAAGAGGTGCAGGTCTGGCCGCCTACGGTGTCTTGTCGGCTCGATTTTGATGGCATGACACGCACCTTCGGAGTCTGAAAACACGAACATGTTCATGGTCATCCACATGCCAGCATGCCCGAAACTGAGGAGCTCCTTGACACCCTATATACGCACCGTGGTCTTGTGTGGAGAACCCGCCATTTGCCACGAGTGTTTCTAAGCTCTCTGCTAGCCACGCCAAGCCCAGGTGCATCGCTCAAGTGCACTGGATTATAACGGGAATATCTGGTTCGCTTTGGGGACGTTTGGCTCGCTAGTGGTGATGACTTGTTGCATCCCTTTAACCCAGTTTGACGAAGGACGCTTATCTGGGACAGTTGGTTTCTGCGCGCTTCCGATCTTTGAGCCCGCCGCAAGCATGGGGGAGGCGACGTCCGCGCATCCTTGCACCCGCGCTACATTCGCCGCCTCCAGCCAACCGGCGGCGACAGAGGAGCGTGAGGATAGCTGAGGCGTGTAGCCAGGGCCGCTCAGCCCCCCCCCCCCCCCGCCCCCCCCAGCGTCACACCGGCTGACGAACGGCTAGGACCGCTGCGGACCGCACGGGGGGAGCCCGTGACCTGATCTGATCCTGGTCTGATTCGATCTTGACCTGACCTGATGTCGACCGGCCGATCTGGACTGCCCCTGTTCAGGCTTTGACCTGAACTGGGTCGCCCGGCACGAGGTTTTGGCCTGATCTGATCCCGGTCTGATCCGACGTCGACCTGACCTGATGTCGACCGGCCGACCCGGACCGCCCATGCCCAGAGGCGAACGCTAGGCGGGGCTGTGAGACGCCTTCGGTGCCGCTGAGCTGGCCTGGGCCGCGTCACGCTGGAACAAATGGTCCGAGCCCGTTTGTTTACCGACGCTGGTCAATGATGCAATGGGAGGTGCAGCAGCTATTTCCGCCGACCATTGCGTTCAACTGCAATTAAACGAACTGTGGTGGTTAATGCAACTCAGAAACTTCCCCTCGTGAGACAAAGAAGACAACAATATATCACTTTCGCACCCCATCATTTCCAGGCTTGCTATTGTATAGCATGCTACTTCTTGTATTAATGTTTACCCACCTTAATGATATACCCTGCCCACCTGGTGGTTGGCTTGTTGTCTATTGAGGATGCACTTTGTTACCAGATGATTACTGATGGCCCGCGAAGTTTTTTTTTACTCAAGTGTTGACTTATGCTGGTCACTAACGATCAGTATGCCTTGTGTCGCGTGTTGCTGGGCGGAGCATGCACAGACGACACCCTCAGCCATCTTTTCGAGCTCAACCCGT
Organism: Pollicipes pollicipes; assembly: GCF_011947565.3. NCBI lineage: Eukaryota > Metazoa > Arthropoda > Thecostraca > Pollicipedomorpha > Pollicipedidae > Pollicipes > Pollicipes pollicipes. The sequence continues at coordinate 37,228,144 of NW_023596818.1, forward strand.
CCCGAAAAACGATAAACTGAAATGGAGTCGAATGCAGTTCCAGAGTTACCAGACCACCACATCGATAAGAGGCATTGTGCTCGATCGTAGACAAATCGCCTTAAACCTGAATTGCTTATGATGCGTCTAGACATTCCAACCCTGTGCCCAACCAGGAAACGATGTCGCCCATATCTGGCAGCTTGTGAAACCTTTCGTAATCCCAAGCACTGACCCCGCTGCATGTATTACGTTTACATAACGCCCTAAAACACAACCACTGCGTCGATTCATGCATGGGACAACTTTGGTTCAACTCTGACTGGCCCGTCATGTTTGCTTTACCTTTCTGGACCCCATCGGGAAAAAACATCGCAAAAGACCATGCTGTACTGAGACAAGTGAGCTGCCACTGTCGCATGTTGTGCTAGCTTTTGACATTATTTAGGGGTCGACAGAGGACAGATGCATTTGCAGCTATGTATAAAGAGCTTGTGTTCGGTCAGCAACCTTGAATCTATTCCTGTAAAAATCATCCAATACCTACACGCACTACCATTTGATTTCGTGATGCTCTTGCAGGGCTATTGTTTGCAATGAGTCTGGCTGTTGTTTGAGCTTGCACACGCAGCAATGTTAGCTGTGTCAAATCTCCCACAACGCCCAATCCCGGACAAGTGCTCGCTATGATCAAAGAGGTCTGAATGGATCTCCCCGATTGCTTGTCACTGATACCTCGTGACTGCAAGACCACAGGAAGTAAGCAGTCACAGGCAACAAGGTCTGCCGCTAGTCAATTGGCAGAGACAGCGCCGGCCAGAGCACCAATCACAATCTGGGCTCACGTGACGCGCGCAGCGTGAGCGGCCCCCTGGCGGCCAGGGAAATCGGGCCCGTTATCGCTCGTCTTGGCAGCTCCCCGGCTCGAGATGGCAGTTTTGCCAGCCACGTCTTGCACGGTCTGGCAGATCGCTGACAGAGCTCCGATGACGTCATCGGAAGGCTGAGGTCATCAGCCGCTCTCTATCCTGCATAGACCACAGGTCTCCGGCCGCAAAACACCAGGCGCCGGAGAGTGAGCCCAAACAAGGAGAGAGAAGTAATGTGCCGAAGGAAGCCAAACGTCAAAATGAGACGCGCTTGGCGGCAGAGCTGCCCAGCGTAGAAGCAATACATCAAAGCTAAAGAAATAGGTCGGTAAAGTAATGCATTATGGGATGGGTTCATAGCTTCCACGACCAATTATGCAGCTGCATGAAAAAGACTGTCAGAATGGGAAAGCCTCAATGAGCTTCAAATTGTTATTCCTTTCAGGCAGGTAAGACAGACCACCACACATCACACAACCTTCACACATCATTCGGTGGAATAAATGGTCTGCGGTGCATTTGGCACGCTCCTTATCTCCAATGGCCTTGAAAGGGCCTCAAAAATTCAGCAAATGGCCGCATTTTCCCAAAAAGGGCGTCCTGATCCGGAACTAAGGCCATCTGATGCATGAGATAGGCCACCTGTTCCAGGCTAGGGCTTCCCAGTTAACGACGGGGTCTCCCGAATCAGTCAAAGAGCCGTTTTATAATGCAAAATGTGGCTCCCTTATCTAGAGCGTGGGCTACCAGATCACAAATGTGGTGTTATGGTCGGGAAAAGCAAGCCCTCGTTGCAGAAAAGGTCTGCTCAATCTGATTTAGCACCCCTTGGCTAGTTATGGAGGTCTCGCTACTCTGAACCTTGGGTAATTTATGTGGAGCTGCAAAACTTTTAATTTTAGCAAAAAAGACCTCTAATTTTGAGTTGCAAAATCCTGCTCATACTGCCTGTTCCACTGCCTGCCCGCAGAGGGGACAACTTCCCACCTTGTCCCCTGGGGACGCCCCTGGCCATAATACCACCAGTGGCACCCATGCAACATAAAGCAACGCAGCCCCAATTGGTTGTCACTGGAGTTGAGACGAAATTCATCGCATACAGATGGGGTTAGAATGTCATGGCTGAAGCTAATGCAACATCAATGGTACGTGAACTGCAGTAGTGGTGCACATTTGTCCAGCACATTAGCATATTTGATTTTCCTTGGCAAATAACTTGTTTAAGTGGTTTTATGCCACTTGACAAATACTATTCATGCATTGCGATATTGATGATCAAATGTAAAGCCGCGCACGCGTGCTTAACTTCGCAAACCCAACAGAACTATCGCACTCTTGTATGAAGGGTTTTACGAACGAATGGGCTTCAAAGCAGCCAATATCGCATTGCACCATGTGTGCAGTGAAAAGTGTCTATTTCAATCAAAATTGTGCACAGTGATGTACTTATACAATCAAAAGCAATCACAGACAATAATAACAATCAATTGTAGTGCACAGCAAAGGCCCTCAGCGCCTCCCGTCTGGCATTTTGAACCCTTATGTTGAAAATACCCAACCTTGGGTAGCTTGTGAAGCCCCATTTAAACTTCGTTAACAAACAATGGCCTGTATAGAATATGAGAAAACTCAGATAAAAACCTCATGTGCGTGGAGGACAGCAAATTTTCCGAATCTAAGCGCACTTTGCCAATAAAAGGATACCAGAAGACGCAACGATTCCAGCCCCTTGTCCTAACAGCCGATCCACGCTGCATGCCAAGGGCTGTACAACACAGGCGGCTGTGCAAGGGCTGGCTGTACGACTGGCTCAAGGGCCGTACAACACAGGCGGCTGTACAAAGGCTGGGCTGTACGACTGAGCCCGGGGCCGTACAACGCAGACTGCCGTACAAGGACTGGGCTGTATGGCTGGGCCCAGGGCTGTACAACACGGGCGGCTGTACAAGGGCTGGGCTGTACGACTGGGTCCAGGGCCGTACATCACAGACTGCCGTGCAAGGACTGGGCTGTACGACTGGGCCCAGGGCCGTACAACGCAGACTGCCTTACAAGGACTGGGCTGTACGACTGGGTCCAGGGCTGCACAACACAGACGGTTAAGCTTAAAGGTCCCGATGACCCCGACTGAGTATAGTGCGATCTGACAGCTTTGCTCCCGGAGCCGACTAAATGCCACCTAAATTCAGAACCGTGCTAACATTAGACATCGTCCAAGAGCTGTCCAACCGCAGTGTTTTCATTTTGGCATGGCAAAGCAGGCATTAGGCTTGCAGGTTGGTGCTATTACAATGGCTCAACTCAAGTGCTTCGCTGCAAAGATCCCATAGAGAATCGTTTAGGGTGGTACTGAAATCACCTTACAGGAATATCGTAAGTCGAGGAGGCTGATGAGATGGATCACAAACGGTTAATTGCGTGATTCGTTGCACATGCATTGTAAAGTTTACCTGTCTGATATTACGAAAGATTTATTAAGTTTGGTCAGCTACATTATCCAATTCTTTTTTCCTTCTCAATAGCACTGAGGTGGCGTTTTCCGGCTGTTGCTCGTAGTCGCGAGTGACACACGTAGTCATCAGCATAGCTTCGAACGTCGACTAAAAAATGCAGCCAATGCTTGCTTGAGAACGGGTTTTGGCCATTACCTCCTGGCATGCTGAAAGTCGGTTATATTCTGCACTTGAACTCCCAACTCGTAGCACTTAAAACCAGGAGTTTTAACGGAACTGTCCCACTTTTGGGGGAATATTCAAAGCATACTTTATTGAAACCTCAGGGCTAGTTAAGTCTAAAAATAGCACTGGGTAGTGTCACCTGCATCACAGTCAATCCGTATAATGATACCATTTAAACTATTTTCGAGTCCGGATTACGCTGTCAACGTTTTTTAACAATTTTTTGTTGACTCATTTTGATCTTTATTCTATTTTCGCAGGGTCCTTGACATCTTTATGCAACCCAGATAAAAACTATGTAGTTTCCAATTTGATTGGCATGAAAAGAGCCCACTTGGTCATTGTAAAATAAAGAGCGTCGGTTATTAATTTCAACGCAGTCGCTTAGCGCGTGTTTTTCAGTTTATTGAATAAACTACAGACGGTACTGATCTCGCAGTAGCTTCTGGCTTCTAGTCCAGTTCTAGAGGGTAAAAACAAAAAACTGGTCAGACATGCATGCCCTTATAACAATGGCCGTATCCGGGAATTTTTTGGAGGGTCTTCTAATATCGGGGCCCTTTGTCAAACCTGTGCCCCCCCCCCCTTGCTGAGGCTCTGGCTGCGCGCCTGATTGTAGTCAGCGCCATAAATCAGAGTCATAAGTCAGGGAAAAATCAAATTCATAGCAAAACGTTTCGTCGAGCTCGCGGGATGAAGGCTCATGTTTGCATATACTGTTGTCTAATGAGAGGGTTTCAAGCTTTCGTGGCATTTATCACGCAAACATATTGGTACATTAGTATGTTAAAAACACTACAGAACACACACGTTGAAAGAGCAAAGCAAGTTAAATGTGCCACGTTCAAAGCGGTGAGCAGGAAGCCAGATGACAATTTCTTCCGGATGGTTGGCTTCTCAAATCGAAGTTCTGAGCTATTTAGAAAGATTATACACAACATAGAAAAATAGATTCAGCGATACGTGAAAAGTACAAAAATGGTGACATGCTTCCTTTAAGACTTTCCTTGCTGGTATGAAGTCGGTTTAAGTGCAATAACTCGTTGATTGGTTACTTTTGCGAAGGGATGGGATGATGACAAATGACAATGTTGAAGATTTAGGTGGTGATTACTTCTGTGACCACATTATGTTCCGGCGTACACAAGACAGCTGCCAAATTAGAATACGTGACGCCCCTTTATGTTACCTGGCTCCGCCCCTAATGATTGGTATCTCGCGTGACAGACATCAGGGCCACCGCGAAGTTATCCTGGCATCGGAATATTTACCTCCTGTCTGGACCTCACTCTGTTTCATGCTTATGCACTTTTCTGAAGTTTTACCAATGTCGACACTGACGATGCCAGTGGCAAGACAAGAAGAAAAGTGGAGCCATTTTTTTCAGCCGCGCATGCGTCTTCGCTATTCATAGATATGATGTTTTAACTACATGTATCATTCTGGCAATTGTGAGTTTTCGATGGCATTTACTACTAGCGTTACATTGCTTCCGCAGGTGGTTTCACCTGTCTCATATGAACAGCAGCCAGGTGCACAAACCCCTTCCGTGTTGCTCTTGGATCGTCCCTCGGCAGTTCGCAGCATCACACGTCACCTTAAGATGACCATCTTTTGATGCTGTTGTTCTAACTCGCGTCTGCCAAACACAGAGCAGTCGAGGGACCATGGAAGTCACAATCGCCACAAACAGCCCGCGATGTGTTCCGACATGGCGGCTTCAGGCTTCGGCTTCCGAACGGTTTCTGGAATGGCCTCTGTTCAATGAAGGGAGCTCATATTTCATCGCTTGCGTAAAAATCTACGTAGTTCAGTTAATATACGTCGTACCACGTTTCAGAACGCCAGCTCAAGCGGTTTGGGACGTAGCTGCAGAACAATCCGAGGCTGATGGTTGAATATGACCTGGGGCGACGGTGGGTTAGGCGTATAGTGTTACTTGATATTGCCAGACCAGCCCTGCTGATTATAGCAAGTAACTCAAACTGAACAGCAAGCATCTTCTGATGACATTAGTTTGTTGATGTTCAAGACTGATTATTTCGCAGATTTGAGGGAATAAAAAATGGTTATTTCCATGGAGCCCCGCCCCAAATGTTTGCATGGGCAGAAGTTCAACGAGCTTCAAGCTCGTCGGACGAATGCGGTTTGTGCCCATGTTGTTTTGGACAAGGGTTCATCGAGAACAAAAGTTGATCGACTACACTCATTTCACGTGATCGGGGTCGAGCACTAGTCTGTGTCCGGGATGAGCTGTGATACGAATGTTTGCCCTAGAGGAGTTTCTGCCACTCGAACTTTTGTCCTTTACGAACTTTTGCCGAAGACGAACTTCTGCCCAATATGAGCTGCTGTTCATTGTGGACTTTTCTGGGACTGGCTTTTGCTATGCAAAATTTTGCCACTGACAAACTTTTGTCCGATATGAACTTTTTGCCTATGGGCCCTTTTGTTCGTTTTGGCTACATGAGACTAGGTTATGCAAACTTTTGCTCCAGACCATCTTTTGTTCCGCATCAACTCCTGTCCTGAACGAAGTCGTGCGTTGTCAGCTGTGGCTTTATCCTAAGCAAACTGGTGTCATTTTTCTATTGACAAACTTCTGTCCCATGTGAACTTTAGTCG
>NW_023596818.1:37234877-37366626 GCF_011947565.3 Pollicipes pollicipes
AATCAAGATACGGCTTGAAATGTGCGCAGGGTGGCACCAAGAACCTAGACCCGGTCTGGAATTATACAGAGAGATCTAGCATGAGCAAGATCCAGTGTGCCCGTGAGGAAACGAGAGGGACACAGTATCTGACCGGGAATTATTGTCAGATGCGTGTCCACACGGTACCCTTTCAACAGCACAGAGCAAATACATGACTGCTTCCATTTCAGACGATATGCCTTCAGTGGTACGTAGTTGTCAAGTTGTAGCCTGAAGTGGTGTTTGCGAACCCTAATCAGAAGCAAGCCCCGGTATCTAGTGTGAGTGAGTGTGAACCCATGGGAACCAGGAACCAGGCTCCGGACTTTGTGAGGGAACTAGCGGGAGCCAGGAACCAGGGCCTGGTGTTTGTGACCGGACCAGTTTGAACCAGGAAGTTGTTTGTGAAAATCCCCTGGGTAGCTATCAGGTCTGGTAATGGTGAAGCAAGCGATAGAAGCGAGAGCCGTATGCTCGAAAAGAGCTAGTGAGAACCAGGAAACAAAACCAAACTCATGTGTTGGCAAAAAAAAAACAGAGGAACCAGCCAGAACTAGGATTAGGGTCTCATTTTCATGAGTGGGAACCAGAAACCAATGTTGGGAAACAGGCTGATGCATGGTCATTGCTAAGGCCATTGACGTTGACAGGTTGTCGTCTGGGAGAGAATGGGGTGAAATGCATGCCTGTAGAGAGGAGAGAGAGAGAGAGAGAAGAGAGAGAGAGAGGAGAGAGAGAGAGAGAGAGAAGAAGAGGAGAGAGAGAGAGAGAGAGAGAGAGAGAGAGAGAGAGAGAGAGAGAGAGAGAGAAGAAGAGAGAGAGAGGGGGGGGGAGAGAGAAGGAGAGAGAGGGAGGGGAAGGGAGAGGGAGAGGGAGAGAGAAGGGAGAGGGAGAGGGAGAGAGAGAGAGAGATAGGAGAGAGAGAAGAGGAGAGAGATGTATGTATATGTGTATATATACTTTTTTCGGTACGTCATGGCAGATGCTGCATGCTTCCAATCTTCCGAACAGGCTTTAGCTGTGACTCTTGAATCCATTTTATTATCTTCCCTGAACTTTTGGATCATGTAGCTTCCCCAAGAAATTCTGCACGCGACCGTTTTGACGTAATTCAGCTGTCTCTAACCGCTTCCTCCATTCTCACAATTTCCATAATGCAGCCGTAGCTTACTCAGCCTGGAGGCACTTCCTGGCCACCCCCGAGGAGTGTTTGCCCCGCCTGCCATTACGTGACCACTGATCGTTGACGTTCGCCCCCCCCCCCCCCCTGCCTCCTCCCCAGCCGGGGGGCTGACCTTCGGCGGCCTGTTAGCGTGACCCGCGGCCGCCAGCGGACGCGCCGATTTTTTCAAAGTGCTCGGCGCGTGTCGCGGCGGCCTCGTTGCAAGCCAATCGGCGCCAGGGGGCGGGGCGTCGCCGGCGGAGGGAGGGGGCACCGGCTCGGCGCGTACGCCAGCGCCGCAGTCGGTGGTCGGATTGCCGCGGGTGGCGCGCGGCGCGGTGCCGGGCGGGGGGCCGCTGCCGTGCGGCCGCGGCACGGCACAGAGCGGGCCGACGACCTTGTTTGGCTGCGACGGCTGTCGCTGGCGGCCAGGGCAAGCGCTGGCGCTGTCGGAGACGTCGGCCCTCTGCCACAGAGGTGAGCGCTGGTACTGACGGTGGAGATCAGCCCGGACGCTGGTACTGACGGTAAGGTCAGCCCGGGCGCTGGTACTGGCGGTGAGATCAGCCGAGCGCTGGTACTGATGGTGAGATCAGCCCGGGCGCTGGTACTGACGGTGAGGTCAGCCCGGGCGCTGGTACTGACGGTGAGGTCAGCCCGGGCGCTGGCGGAAGGCTGAGTGGATGCGCTGAGGACAAATCGTGTGGAACCGGTAGCTTTAATATGAAAGTGGTTCAGTCATGACCATTACATCAAAATTTGGTGTGGGGAGCACTTGCCAAAGCGTATCATTCAGCAAGGTAGGGTAACACTGGGGCTGTCGCTGTTTTAGGTGGAGATCACCCACGAATTGTCACGAAGGAAGTGGTGTCAGATATTGAAATCCTTGAAAGTTTGTGACGGAGTTATGATTTGTTTTGATGCGTGCCTGCACGGTCCGCTTCCCCTATGTCACCGTCTCAGAGCGCGCTGCGAGGTGGGGCACACCATCCTCCACATGATTCCTCTGGATCGCTAGGTTAGCGATCTACGGATTGATGTATGGTTAATTCTGTTTTGGCTGTAACGAATATCGCTGATTCCCACATTAGTCATTGGTCTTGCTGGGGAGCTAAATTCGCGGTTCAAATGTAAATGTCCCCCCCCCCCGGTCTTCGTTGAAAAATACCGAGATGCTGTGGTGGGCAACGGATGGATATTTCCAAAATGTGTTTCTAGCTTATTTTTTCAGAGCGAACAGAAGGTTCTGATACCAAGAAAACAGCTTCGCAGGATCCAAAATATCCCGCCAGACCGAAATATCGTCAGTTTCGTGTTTCACTTCTGGATGTTACGCTGTGGTTTAAAACGCTGCCGCAATGAATGAACCAATTCTGTGTATTTGCTGATGCCTCGCCCATCTCATGCCACACAGCCATGCTCTAACCAAAACCGTACCCAATTACTACAATGTAAACAGAAAACTTTTGGCAAGACAAAAATGTTAACCGAGTCAGGAAAGTATGCAACAGCCTTCTGCATAGTTACTCATGTAACGTTTCTTTTTCGTTACGCTAATCTTTTAACCCTAATGACAATACGACTCCTTTTTTGCAATGAGTCCTGCAATTGAACGTGCGTTGTAGTTGATAGTAGACATACGTACAAAAATCTTGGCCACCTATGATACTACAGTTATGCCCTCGCCTCGAATCCAAAAGAAGAAATATTTAATAAACGATGCATATTGCATCCTGCGCAAGATTGCGTTCGGATTTTTCAAAGGCTTTGAGACAACCATTCGCCGTAAAGCCGTAAAAAAGAAGTTAAGCTCCCGGTTCGAATTTGCTCAAAGCACGCTACATGAATGCAAATATTCTTCCATTTCGATATTTGCGGCAATACTTCGTGTAGAGAATCACAAACAGGTTCGTTATGGGTAAGTAGTATATATAAATCACTGTTATACTAAATATTAACTAAGTGGCCCTTCAAAAACTTGAATGAAGCTTTGCGTACAGCATCTTTATATTTTTACCAGGACCCTTGTCTAAGTTGAAACGAAGAGCTTCCACTGTATACATCATCAAGTTAAAGATAATATTCTCCTCATTGCCGACCGAACCGATTTCCTCCGCGTGTGTATCTGGAGTCACGGTCGGAGCGGGGCGCTTCTGCAGGACGCGCCGCGACAGGGCTCACGGGAGCGGGTACGCCGTACGGTCGCCCGGAGTGCGCACAACATTGTCGGGCAGCGAACGCCGCGGAGGCTTGCGCAATGTACGCTCAAAGCGAATCAGTTGACCCGAGACTGTCCGAGTCAACCAGCACCTGCTAACAGAATGCGACGTCGCCCAGCCCCTGAATGACTCTCAACAGGCACACAAAAACGGGCCAACCTGAAAGACTCCTCGTCATTGAGCGGCGGCAAAAACACGCTACGCTGGTCTGGCCCGTCCCGCCTGTCGACACGGCGTGGGCTACCCTGCTGTCGTTTGGTGGCGCCCTGCCCTGCAGCCCGATAAGGTCACGAGGTCAGGACGCCTCGGAGCCGGCGGCATCAGGTGACGTCACTACCCGGCCCGACTGTCAGGTGACGTCACTGAACGGTTCGACCTTCCGCTGACGTCACTACTCGGTCCGACCGTCAGGTGACGTCACTACCCGGTTCGACTGTCAGGTGACGTCACTGCACGGTCCGACCTTCCGCTGACGTCACTACTCGGTCCGACTGTCAGGTGACGTCACTACACGGTCCGACCTTCCGCTGGCGTCACTACACGGCCCGACGGGCAGGCCTGGCCGGCGCAGTGACGGCACTGCTGACGCCACGTCACGGTCACGGTGACTTCTGCGTACTGGCATGCCATTGGACCTGAGCCTCTGGTGGAGCTGCGGAGATATTTTCTTCTTCTTTTTTTCTTGGCTGGTTACCAGCCGGATACCCCAGCGCCCTTCTGCTCGGGGTGCGGATAAGTTTTCAGGGCTGTGTGGTCTAATAGCCAAAAAGATATACCTGTGCTCGCTGTCTGGTCACTTCTCGTCTCGTTATGAAGCTAATGCAGCTGTCGCACATGACCTGTGGACACGAGCCACACACTGTTCCACCTTCTTTGTTCTGCGATCCCACCTCGACTTCAGACTTGAAATGCCACCACTGTTTCCTGCTTAATTGCTTAGTGGCCTCAGCCCTGGCTCCTCAACTCTCGCTTCAGGCCAATCAGCTTCAATACTGCGGCTGTCCAGCTCCAGACCCTGACTCCCCAGCTCCAGACCCCGACTCCCTAGCCACAGACTGCGACTCCCCAGCTCCAGACCCCGGCTCTCCAGCCCCAGACCTCGATTCCCCAGTTCCAGACCCCGACTCCCCAGCCCCAGACCCCGACTCCCCAGCTCCAGACCCCGACTCCCCAGCTCCAGACCCCGACTCCCTAGCCACAGACTGCGATTCCCCAGTTCCAGATCCCGGCTCCCCAGCCCCAGACCCCGGCTCCCCAGCCCCAGACCCCGGCTCCCCAGCCCCAGACCCCGACTCCCCAGCTCCAGACCCCGACTCCCCAGCTCCAGGCTGCGATTTCCCAGCTCCAGGCTACGGCTCCCTAGCCCCAGGCTGCAAGCGCGAAGCACCACCAGATGGTGCTGTAAACCCGGAAACCGGCTCGGTTTCCGCGCCTTGCACACGTGGTGTATGGACGACCGACGCCGTTGCATGATACCCGGCGGTGCATGCACAGCCGTGCAAATGAGCTCCCCCGCCCCCCCCCCGCCCCCTCCACCTCCACGGCGGCCCACGCCGGCAAGGTTAGGCGTTCGGGGCCGGCTGGACTGGTATCAGCACACAGCACCGACGCCGCGTATTTGCTCGCCATGTTTGCTTAACTGAGCCTGTGGAAAATGTTGCCGCTGCTGCGTGACCTTGGGCTGGGCCCGCCGGGTTCGGAACGTCGGGCTGTCTTACTGTCAACCTCTGACGGCCCTCCTTGCGTGTCGCAGTCTCTGCTAGGGGTGGCGTCAGGTGCGTGTTGCCACTGTGGGGACCTGTAGCTGTTCGAGGTCATGACGTTACTGGGTCGTGGCCCAGGACCAAGTCCACGCGAAGGTCAGTTTAAGGTCAGAAGGTCAATTCTTTCTTGATCGCAAGATCAAGATACCGGCGGTAATGTCGGAATCAGAGTGAAATCGCGAATCAAAACGTAGGAGAACGCTTCGACGGCTGACAGAAGATCAAAGCACATTTCCAGGACGTTTCATTAGACAGAAATGGAGCGTCACGGCGTCTGATTTTAAGCAAACATCCTGTTTTCTGCTCCTGGTTAATGCCGCCAAAGCGACGGTCCGACTCTGGCCCGGTTTTCCTTTACTCGGCCGTCTGGAAAGGATCTAACGAGTGAGTGGTCAGACGGCCAGCTGGATCAGGCTGCGCCAGGCTGCACCGAGGCTTCACTTTGCCGCCGACCAAGGTACACGCGGTCGAGCGACCCGATTTCTGAAGGCGGAAACTAACAAAGACGGCGGAAATAAACTTGCAGCTGCAGGCAAAGGTTCGTGCTGGCTAAAGCCGGATAAAAATAGAGATTTTTCTGAGAAGCATTGTCAGAAACGGGCCCACAGTCGGCGCCACCCTCTGGTGGCCGCGCCTTCGCCTGGCGAGCGGGCGGCCGTCGCCCGCGGTTCGAGCGGTCCTGTCGGCCGGCGCTGGCCTTGCCGGCCGGGTTTGTTTATGTGCAGCGGGGCCGCGGCCGGGCGTCTGAAGGCTCGGTTACAGCCGGCGCCGCCGCTCCGCGCCACTGCGATGACCGCAAATGGGCGCTGGCCCCACCCGTGTGTCGAGAGGCGTCCGTAGGAGTGCTCTCCCCGTGGGAGGCGTCCGATGGACCAACAGAGACCGTACTCCTGTCGGAGGAGCGGGGGAGCGTCCGAAGCCCGTTTTTCCTCAGTCAACGCTCTGATCGCCCCGCCACCACGCAGAAAGCCATTCGGCCCACGTCCAGCTCAATGTAAGGTATGGACGGACGTTCTGAATCGATTGATCGGCCGAACTGGGCGGATACGGCTGGCGAGCATGACACGTCTCTCGGATGGCTGGCGAGCACGACACGTCCCTAGGACGGCTTGCAGGCACGGCACGTCCCTAGGATGGCTGGCGAGCACGATACGTCCCTCGGCTTGCTGGCGAGCACGACACATCTCTTGACTAGTCACAGCTAGCCCCTCCCCCTTCCCTGACCGTCTCCCGGCGCCAGGTGCTGCCGACGGTCGGACTGGTGGGCATTTACCTTTGCTCCGGACCCCTGCTGTCTGTCCTGACCGTTCCTCTGCTCCGGACCTGCCCTGACCTGGAGTCCCCGTGCCCAGGACCCTAGCCGTTCGTCTGCCCAGGACCCCTCCTGCCCTGGCCGTTCCTCTGCCATAGCCGTCGCCATGCATGGACGTGTCGACTGGATCCCTCCTGTCCTGATCATTTCGGTACAGGTCAGGGTGGTGTACGGCTTAGTTGACGGCTTAGTTGGCCACGCGAAGGAGGACCTTGGTACGAGAGTTATGAGCCGTATGTACTTATGAATGTTCATGATGTGGTAATGTTTGGTTTGCAATGTACAACTCGGTATGCATGATATGATGCGAATAATTTTGCAATAAGGATCGTTCATTGACAACCTGAGTACATTTCGTTGCGGTCGGGTGAACGCCGAACTTGCTGCTACAATCGCAACGTGATTTAATGAGTAGAACGGATGCCGATAGTGTGGGAGCATTGCCGCACTACGATACTGTTCCAGCGCATGGCGGCACGATACAGGGCGCTCATAAGCCTCCGCTGCTGGGATGTGTTTGCGGCGCTTCCTTTACACACGCGGGATGTGACCGCGCTGGGAGCCAGCCCGCTCGTGAAGTGGTGGGGAGAATGTGAACGGGTCATGGACCGCTGAAGACACCATGCGCGGGGGCTTCGCCTTAACCGTAGTCCATTAGGGTAGCATGTTCAGCAAGTAAACCCCTCGCTTTCGCTTGCTCCATCCTTCCATTTCCTCAATATCCACCCTCATCCAGCACTGCGAACTCCACCAACTTAAACGGGCCGTAAAGTTTTGGCCCGGCCTGGGATCGAACTCACGCGTTGTAGCTGGGTGGCGTCTGGGTGTCGGCCAGCCTCGGCAGGGTCGCGGGCGAGTGCGCCGCTGCGCGCCCCCGCTCCGATCCGTCTTCCAGGGGCGAGATGGCGGAATGCCGACGGCGGCCCATCCGAGCTCGACTCCCGGCTATTCGTTACACGCCCTGTTATTAAGCTGTCGCGACGGTCTGCAGGCGATCCCGCGGGCGTGCGCTCGCCGACCGCCCGCGACCACCTGCCAATGCGGCGAGGCGCAGGTCGGGTGAGCCGGCCGCGCTCGGGTCCCACCTCTGCACGCTGAAGTGGGCGTGGGGCCGCGGGCCGCCGGGGGCGACAGACCCGTCAGAGCGCTGGGCGGGGTCGGCTGACAGCGGGTGCGCTGGCGCGTCGGCGGGACGGACGTTCCGGAGGGCGCGACCCGTCGTGTCGGCGTGTCCTTGTGCTGAAAACTATCGTCCTCCACTAGCCATTTACACTGCTGGCCTCTCAGAGCCTTCATGCTGTCGACAATTGCTCTTCACAGGCAATCCGGGTAATCGCGTCGATTTTGCTGGAAATGCCCATGCCTGTGGGGGATGGGATGACGTCAAACCTTCCTCTGATAGGCTCCATGCTATAGCTCTCCCCCCCCCCCCCCGCCGACCTGTAAGGCAGGGATGTGGAAAGCCGTCGTTCGATCATGGATACTGACAAAGGCGGGAGAGACTTCGATGTATTGTCTATGCTCTTCGCTTCCTGAAGTGTTGGAGTCAGCTTACGCTAACGTTGGTATGAAAATTGATATCAAGCCAATGAAATCGATACCAAGATCAATTTCAGCGCAAGAAGGAGTTTTTGGAAACGTGTGTGATTAACGTTTGCATTAATCCAGTTAAATTAAAGCGGATTCTTGAATCGAGCGGATCATCTGCAGCTGCCTCAGCTCGAGGCAGTGGATTCTCGGTTCCCTGTCGCCCGTCAGGTTCGATTCGTCAGCACAGTGGTGGGCCCATGCGACGGCTGAGCCGCACTGATTCGGTTCACCCCGGGACTGAACCCTAATCCCCGGCGGCTTCGTTCGCTCGGCGGCTGAACGCGCCCGGCTGCGGCCTTTGAGGAAAACCCGCACGTAATAACCGGCCGAAACAAGAACGACACATTCTCAGCGTGCAGTGACTTCAGGCGACTGGCGGGTTTTGTCCGCCCGACTGGGAATTCCAGCCGATGTGATCTGGCCGGTATCTGCGGAACTGTTGGGCGAAGCAACTCTGTCACGCGGCGCTCCTCGCGGCCTGTCACGCGGCGCGCCTCGCCGGCTGTCACGCAACGCCCCTCGCCGGCTGTCACGCGGTGCGCCTCGCCGGCCGTCACGCAGCGCCCCTCGCCGGCTGTCACGCAGCGCGCCTCTCCGGCTGTCACGCAGCGTGCCTCGCGGGGCGGGCTGTCACGCGGCGCGCCTTGCGGGCTGTCACGCGGCGGGCCTCACGGGCTGTCAGCTCCCACGGCGTGCGGAGGAGATCGTTAACAACGGCAGCTCGGCGGCCTCCGGCGCCGGTCATGTGTGCCGGCTCCTAACGGGATGATGTCTGTGACAATCTTTACGCGCTGGCAAGTTGCCGCCGTTTGGAAGGCAATGAATGTTTGCCTGCGGTGGAGCTGTGACAGGCAGGCGTTCACGGTGGTCAGTTGTCTTCAACTTCGACTGGCCTGTGTTGGCGGCACGGGAGCCGTGGCTGCCCACAGCACAGGCACCGAAGAAGTGATTGGATGGGACCAGGCCAGGTGGGACCAGGCCAGGTGGGACCAGACCAGGTGGGATCAGACCAGGTGGTGGTGCGTGGTGCTGTCTGTGAGCGTTGTTAACTATTAGACGGGATGCTGCTGAACGAGTGTGTTGAGTCGGCCCATGTTGTCTTCTGTTTGTCATGTTGGCGATCTGTTTGCAAAGTGGCCTGTTTTTCATCAGTTGGGTTTGATGTCCGTTCGTTGTTGGCGAGCCGGTGCAGTCAGGGTTGATGTCCGTTCGTTGTTGGCTAACCGGTGCTGTCAGAGTTGATGTCCGCTCGTTGTTGGCTAGCTGGTGCAGTCGGGTTTGATGCCCGTTGGCTGGTGGTTGGGGTGGCCAGGCGCCTATCAGTACGTCAGGTGATGACTGACCAGGCTGAATCTGGCTACCTCCGCCAGCTGGGAGAGGACGGGGGGGGGGGGGATCCGAAGACTTCCGACAGCTGATGGTGGGCCCGTCCGCGCGCTCGAGCCTACCGATTATCATGATGCATGTCACAGATGTCGGCTGGTTACCGGTTTGTCAGGTCTGGCTTGTGTGATGGAAAAAGTGTGGTAAGGAAAACTGCCCTCGACCTGTTCCTGACTCGATTTTGTGTCTGAGCCTGTAACCGCTGATTTATGGGTGGATGTGGCGAGCGAAAAATCATTATTTCAGTGGTAGATGATGTGAGCGTCGGGCTACACCGACAAGGGCAGATGTCTTCCGAAGCTTTGGCATCTTTCCGGGGCTGAATTAGAGCGAGGTATTGAGTTCCTACGTAAAATCGCTTGTAGGAACTTCATACCGTGCTCTTGTGGCGTCCCGTTTCAACCAGAAGTAAACCGGAAACAAGACCAGAAGCATCCTCCCCGGCGAAGTTCGTAAGTGCGTTCCGACTCAAGACGTGGCTCAAAGTCTCATTGACATATTGCTAGATAGATTGGCACGACACCCTTTTTAGATGCAACAGACTGATTGTGGCTTTACGGACGCAGCTGTCGTTGCTACAACCGCTAGATGCAGAGTGGTTGAGAACGCATGCTGCGGTGCGCTGTATTAGTGGTGGTCACCACATCTGGGAGCTGTGCGGACGTTCGCTGTGGTGTGCCATACTAGTGATGGAGTATAACTGAGCAACTCCTTCGTGGTGCACTGTGTTGTCAGTCGCCAGCCTGAGGTGTCCGGCATCATGACATTAGTCATGTTCGGACCAATGCATTAATGATGCGTTGTGGCCATGCGAACGGCCTTTATCCAATCTTCTTTTAGGAAGCGACGGTAAACTGTCGCACCATAGAAGTCAGCAGGTCCCGAGATTGGAAGGCGCCGGCAGTCATTCCCGTCGCGCCAATTTCGGTGGTGCGACCTCGTGAGCTTCACAGTGGGGATCGTAGTCCTCATGAATGAACTCGGTCCGTACGCTCGTCAATTACGGGGCCGACGATTATCGAGAATAGCTTATGCACCTCATTTAAAGTGTTCAAACCAGGTAGCTGTCATGCAAGCCTATTTCTAACAACAGTTATGTCGTGTGAATGGAGTGCATCAAACGTGTTTTCGTTGCACCAGTATTAACGACCCAAATTTGTCTGTATACTTCATGCCCTACCATGGCCATGAAAAATAGCATTATCACCTATAATTTCCTGACAACGGAGCTTTCCCTTTCATATACCACTTGGACGATTTAACAAGGTGGTAAACCTTGTGCATAAACGGGCGACAAAGGCTCCAGCTATAGCCTTGCCGACCATCTCAGAGCGCGACGTTTACTACCAGGATTCGATTGGAGGGCCGTTTATGGCCTTCAGCATTGTGCAGCTTGCGGTCGAGGCCAATTGATAACTTGCCAGGGCGGCGTCTGGCTCAGACCTGGATACCGCGCCATCATTATTTACAGTGCAAGGTTTCAGCGGCGGTGCTGGTAGTGGCCGGTGCGTAGGTAGGGACCGGTGTGCCGTTGCCCCTGTTCAGTGGGACAGGGTGCGCACCGCTCGGTTGCAGGACACATGGGAGCCAGGGCGTCATGGCTTTTCTGCTCTTTGTAGAAGTTCAGCATTAACACTATGGTGATACATGGAAAGAATTAACTTTAAAAACGGTCTGGCGTTCCACGTTTTGCGGTGCTCCTACCCTTCCGCACCTGAACGTGCCACTGCACGCGCCACGGCACCATGGCGCCATGACCGCACGCGCCATGGCTCCACGGCACCACGACTGTACACGCCACGACACCATGGCACCACGACCGCACGCGCCATGGCTTCATGGCACCACGACCGCACGCGCCGTGGCTTCATGGCGCCACGACCGCACGTGCCACGGCACCATGGCGCCATGGCTGCTCGCCCCATGGCCCCACGGCGCCACGACTGCGCGCGCCATGGCACCATGACACCCCGACTGCACGCGCCATGGTACCATGGCACCACGACCGCACGCGCCACGGCATCATGGCACCGCCAGGGCCGGTGAAGCCAGCAACTGAGCACAGAAACAATGCCTCGCACACGATGAACTTGTGTCTACTCCCTTCATGTGTTTGTGCATAGAAATAGAACGTTATAATGCTTGCCAAACGAGGCCAGTAACGTGAGTTGTAGAGTCAGAACGTGCAATAATAAGCACACAGGACGCTCCCATTGCACGTGATCAATTTCAACACGCGATGCCGTTATGCATGCACTGCGTCCCTCATCAAACTGTCTAACCCCAGGACGCTGTCATTTTAGAAGGCCCAGAACTCTTGTCGTGTAAGGCATGCTTTAGCTTGAAATTGAAATTAAATTGACCTTATTAACTGATCATATTGGCCCATTATCTTGATTGTATGTGATCACGACCCGCGGCTGAAAATTCAATTAGAAAATACACTTAGATTGGCACCTTAAGAGTTCCCCATTATTGCAAGTAGTCCCATGCAATTTGAACTCCAGCGTTTTTATCTCTCGCAAACAAGGCATGGCTGTCTGATTCCGCCTTTAGTTTTTTTTATTTTTTTTGTTATTGCAGTGTCTGAACCTCGCAATGAAATATCCACGGACATCATCCTGCCCGATGTCCCGGTCCAGACATTTTCCCGAACAGCGGGTCAGAAGAGCCAAAGCCAACCCCGATCAACGCTTGATGGCTCGGTGCCGCCGCTGCCCGGACCCGCGCCCACTGCGTTCTGTTCGGCCGGGCGCCGCGTGCTCCTCTTCCTCGGCGGCGGCCGGGCCGGCCGCCGCCGCGCTCGCCGACCTTGCGGCCGCTTCGTTAGCGGACGGCATTCCGGCGGGGCGGGCGTGCTCGGCGGCGGGGCCGGCGGCGTGCCCTGCCCCGGTCGGCGGCGGGGTCAGGCGCCGGCCGGCCCGCCGCCGGCGGGGCGGCGGCGGCGGCGGCGGCGGGCCGGCCGGCTGCAGCCGCCGCCTCGGCCGGCGCGCCGGCGGCCGGGCGGGCCTCGCCCACCGGCGGCCGGGATGCGGCCGCGCGCCGTCGCAGTTGACGCCAGCCGGGAGGCCGACAGGGCCCGCTGGGGGCGGGGCCCGGCGGCCAGACGGGCGCCTTTTTATCGGCGGCTGGGTCTGCGTCGCCTCACATGTCGCAGCCGGTCGGCGCTTGTTAGGGCCAGCTGCGACGGACGCCGACGCCTGCTCGACGCGCCAGTCCGGGCGCCGACGGCCGGAGCTTAGCGAGCGGCGCGCGCTGCGAGCCGGCGGGCCGGATGGCAGTGGCTGAAAGGCTCTGGTTCCCTGTTAATTTCTTCGTTCGCCAGTGTTGTTCGGCGGCTGTTCTAAGCTCGGGGTCGAGAGAGAGAGAGAGAGAGAGAGAGAGAGAGAGAGAGAGAGAGAGAGAGAGAGGGGGGGGGGGAGACAGAGAGAGAGAGAGAGAGAGGAGAGAGGGGGAGGGGGAGAGAGAGAGAGGCAGTCCGTCCCGTTTCTCTTTTTCCGTCCTTTGGCACGCGCTTCGGAATGCTGTTGGCTTTGTTACAAGTATGCCCGCTCATATTGGGCCAATGAAACCACTCTGACATAAAAAATGACGGTCGACCCCATTAAACCGCTGGGTTTGTCACCCGCCCGTCAACCCGGCCTTTCTTAGTCCATCAGTCATGCGCGCCAGACTCTTTTGACCTTGCCAGACGTCAGGAGTGACCCCTGAAAATCTAAAACGAGCACGAGATTTTAGACCGTTGGTCACGGTGCGCCTATGCAGAACTTACCGCTGCCTTCACACCCTTTTTGGATGGTTGTTGAAACAACAGCTGGTCGCGTAGTGCGAGGTACAATGTGCAACGAAAGCATTACAAACGCACGAAGCATTTTAATTTTTTACCTATTCGCTGTAAGTTTGCAGTGCAGTATCGGCGTCATCACCGATTTTTATTTGGGGAAGGCAAGACTTTCCAAGGGCTTTCTGGACAGAAGGGGCCTTCCGACAGGCGGTCTCCCGGGCAGTGTTGTATTCGGCGGAGGGGTGGGGGTGCCAGGGGCACGTGCCCCCTTTCAAATCATTACATGAATTTATATACATGTGAATAACTGTTAAATGTCACAAAGTCCAGAATAGGGGCTTTCTGACACAGGTAGCGTCCCGATGCTACCAAGGGCCGACTACCCCAAAACAGGGCCTCCTGTTCCAGACTGGAGCCTCGTGATGCTTAGAGGACCTCATAATCCAGAACAGGATTCTCCCGACTCACAAAGTGTGTCTCTATATCCTGTGAAGGGCCTCCTTATCCCACAACAGGACATTCTGATGCGGAGCACTGGCCTTCTGATATATAAAAGATGCATCCTGTTTCAGAATAAAATCGTTATGTTCCGTAGAACGTACCGCCTAATTCAAAACAGAAGCCTGCTTGCACATAATGGGGTCTTTCGAGGTAGTGAGCAAGGGGCCTCCTGAACACAAAATACGGTCTGCTGATCCGTGGCATTGCTGTTTAATCCATGAAACGGGTTATCCTGATCCAACCAAAAAACGTGTCTCGTCATGCCAAAAAGTCTTTTAGGAAGATTGCGTATCGCTTGTTCAATTATGGTCTCAATGTACGCATTTATAACCTTAGAGGGAGAGTGTCGAATGGTTTCGGTTTTCTTAATACACGCCTAAGGGGAGTTTGGCCATTATCTGTGGGTAGTTTAGGCTGTTAAATGTGCATTCGGGTCTTGCAACAGTTTTGATTGATTCAATTTTATCCATCCCATCGATGGCTGTACGTGAACAAATACAATTCTAAAAGATAAACCAATCAGCGGGCAGGAATGGACGAATGCACCGGCTCATATGTGGCGAGTAACTGCACGCCACAGACATGACCATTATGTTGGTTGCTAAGTACCGTAGACCAATCACCTTTTCCTAGAGCCTGGTGCAGCTCATTGACTCAACACGATTCTTGTCCCTCATCTCAGTATATAGCAAGCCGATATGAATTGGTGCGTATTAACTGACCAGCCTTACTATCCTTCCAACCCGTACACTCGCAGCCCTCAGCTGAATGTAAACGAAAAAAAACATCAGCATAAGGCCGCCGCCATCGCCGCGTTCGCAAGCTGCTGTCAGCGCTGACAAGCGACATCATCGCAAAGCCATTGGCTAGAGCTAACGATACTCTCTCAGTAATTTTGATGTGTTTAGTGGTGACTGTTGCTTGGGGGCTACCCGATAACTTCGTCTTCCGTAAAACCAAAGAAAATCTGGGGGCTGCGGCAATATCTCGTGAGTGGAGGCGAATTTGTAGAAACCAATGACACCAAAATTTGTAGATCGCAATTCACACCATCCTACTTGCACATTCAAAAATCCTTACTTGTCTAAACACACTCACTTTAAGCGTGAAACGATGCTTTTTCAGATACGTCATCACTTTTCCCTCTCCTTGACTGCAGCCTAGTGTTAGCAGCAGAATCACGTCATGTCGTCTACGGAGACTGCAACGGGGAGCATCGGGTTGTTATTTTCGAAGACTTGCAAGCGTGCATGTTCACGAACATGTCGCATGATTTTATTCTAGTCGGTTCTAGCTGAAGCTTGAACCTACCTAGACAAACGCGAGTTGGTCAAATCAATGCAAATTTGTGACACCTCATTTGGGTCTATAAAGTACGTGTATTGTCCTTAATATCTCTGTAGAACCCAGAAAGTTTTGCTAGGCCAAGCCAAGCTCTATCGGCTCAGAAGTAGTTCAGTAAATCATTCTACAATGAAATGTTTCGGCGGATTGTTTCATGCTGTCATTTAACGTCCGCTTTTCATCTAAATGACTTCAAAATGCTAGCAGGACGGTATATTGCGGTAGTTTTTGGCTCTTGGTCTAGTTAAAGACGAAAAGCCGAGAAATGCAATTTAAACGAAGAAAACTGTGCCTCTTTTAAATTAAGTAGGCCGTACCAGGTGACGCATTGTGAGGCCCTTTCATCATCAGGGGATCCTTCATCAATCCAATGCCCGCCCCCCCCTCCCCCCCTCCTACCAACGCTCTGGCTGCGCCCTGGATTTCAGCAATTTATGAGTGTAGTCCAAGCCAATGCTGACTCGTATGTTGACATAGTAATAGGAAACGGAGAAGAGCACTCACAGGAAGCTCTCCGCTCTGTTTCGTGGAGCTGAAGGGGCCGAATAAAATTCGTGCAAAATTCGCGGCATAAAAATAGAGTCAACGGCCCGCTCACAGGCCGCCTGGTCTGGTCCAGCTGCCGCGTTAAGGCACCCTCACGGGGCAATCCGTCACTTGCGCGGACTCTTCGACGGGCCGTGATGACGCCTGGCGCCCCTGACAGATCCCTCTGACCTGCGGCAGCGTGTGGGCCTATGACAGCACCTGCAGCCCGCGGTGGAGACCGAGCCCACGAGAGTAGAAAACTGCCCATGACGGCGAGCGTTGAGCTATGACAGCATCTGCTTTGCATGACGATGTCCGTTGAGCTATGGGGGAGTGTTACACGCATCAGCGTGCGTTGGGCTCTGATGGCACCTGCTGCACACGACGCCGCGCGTTGAACAACAGCAGCGTCTGCCGTGCACGACGACGTGAGTTGAACTACAACAGCGCTTGCCGTGTACAACAACGCTCACCAAGCACAACTGCGTGAGTGGAACTACAACAGCGCTTACCGTGCACGACTGCGTGAGTGGAACTGCAACAGCGCTTGCCGTGCACGACGGCGTGAGCGGAACTACAGCAGCGCTTACCGTACACGACGGCGTGAGTGGAACTGCAACAGCGCTTAGCGTGCACGACGGCGTGCGCTGAGATGTGCAGCGTGAGCGGTGCACTGCGGGTAGTGTTGGGCTATGACGGTGTTTTCCACCTACGATACCGTCTGCTGCTGCCTAATCGATGCTCATGCCCGCTGCCATCTGGGCTCTGATGCAAGCGGCCGTGTAATCAGAATCACCACCCGGCCTCATCGCGCCGTTCACCATCCCTTTAGCGACGAACTCCGCATATTAAGGTGCGCACTGAGCCAGTACGGTGCGTTCGACGTTCGGTTTGTCTGCATATCATGGCTGCGAATCACAAGGGCAACTCGGTTTCCAAAGTGCTTTCGTTGGCCGAGTTTTGGTCGAGGATGTAGCGACTTGAAAAGTATCTGAGCAGCTTCATTCATTTGTGGCCGACCAGCAACACACTTTTTTGAAAGCCACGTCAAAGTTGCAAAATGGAATGTGGAGAGGCCTTGGTAGGGCTGATTTGATTGTACTTTGTTTAAAATGCAATCAAACCGTAAAACGGACCCCTTGAATCGCATTTTCTCCATGCGAGCGTATTGATCGGAATAAGGTATGATTATTTCAGATTGGTCTGTTTATTGCTTTGCTTTTTACATACATATACATATATATATATATATATATATATATATATATATATATATACAAACATATACATTATATGTATAATATTATATATATATGTATATATACATGTATATATATATATATATATATATATATATATATATATATATATATATATATACATGCTATTACTTACTGATGAAATATTTCGGACAACATATGGCTATGCGTTAGAGCTACATGTGAAGTACCATCGAAGCCAGGTATGATAACGCGACCGTAATAACTAGCCATTGCAGCTTATATGAGACGAAATCATCTCCAAACTTTCATTTTGTATGGCGCTGAGCTTAAAGTAAAAGGCTAAAAGTAAAGAGCAACTTGTACATGCATTTCATGTCGTAATGACTCAAGTGGACGACGTATGACGCGAATATTGAAAAGTAAGGGTGGCAGCAAAAAAGAGAAAAAGCAAGTAAGATTCCTAGACCTTTGATGGCATGCACTTTCTGGCAGTCACTCAGAAGGCAATCTTCCTGGAACATGTGCAAAATTTGTGCCATCACTATGAGAGTAGCCAACTCCAGAGCTGCACACTTTGAGTATCACGAACATTGAAGCGGGCAGGGGCACAGGGAGTACGCCTCCCCCCCCCCCCCCCCAGGTCCCTATGAGCCAAAAGGGCCCGTCGGGACCTAGAGTTCGAAGGGCCCATGAAAGTCTTTCAAAATAAATGCGTACCATTCAAAAACATAAACTGGGCGTGTAGTTTTAATTACGCGCGTAATTTTAGGATGTCCTTCGAACAGATTAAGCATACGGCAAACAAAAACTGCATATTTTATCTCTACTTTTCCAGTTGCACCACCAGATTTCAGGACCACTTTGTGGTGCTTTAAATGTCATTCGCTCCTATTGCCTATGTATAGATAGTGAATATGACATGCTCCCTCGGACCAAATTTCAGACGCGCCAACTGATCTCTTCACCACAGCTACCCCCTTCCTTCCTCCCCCTCTCTCCCTTCCTTCCCCTCTTTCCTCCCTTTTGTCCGCTTGTGCTCCCTCTCTCCTGCGAGGAGGAGGCGAGGAGCGCTGACCTCGAAAGTTAGCGGATTATCCAGGAGATGGCCCGCATTACCATTCCGGCGGTGGACAGCCAACACTTACAGGTAAGCCATCGCCTGGGCACTCCGCAAATTTGGTAAGCTAATAAGCC
Source organism: Pollicipes pollicipes (assembly GCF_011947565.3). NCBI lineage: Eukaryota > Metazoa > Arthropoda > Thecostraca > Pollicipedomorpha > Pollicipedidae > Pollicipes > Pollicipes pollicipes. The sequence continues at coordinate 37,252,902 of NW_023596818.1, forward strand.
AGTGGCTCGTGGGCTGTCGCCATGAGCTTTGTTTGTACCGCAGGGCGTGCCGACCACGGCACCGCAGCTCAGTAAGGTGGCGATAGCCCGAGCCGGCCAGGGCCCAACCTGCACGAGACGGCCGGCCATCCCTGCCTGGGGCTGGGGGAAGGGGTGCGAGCGATCAGTGCCTCCCGCTTGGAGTGGGTCACAACCACCTCTCCTTCTCGTCCCTGCTGAGGAGACAGTGTGTGCCTGTCCCAGAAAGGGCATGCCAGAAAATTGGCACGGTCCAACGAGATAATGGCGTCAATGGTGTTGAAAAAGTGATCCAAGATCGAGAGATTTACGTCTGTGTGTTTGCCATTTACACCAATGCTGTAGACAGGCAAATGTAAAGAAGAGCTAATGGCTTGGGATGCACCGGGGGGCACACAAACCACTGGGCGGGACTCCTCTATCCACCATGGCTTCAGAATCAGTCAGGGAGAAGGAAAACCATGGCAGTCGCATCAGATAAAAGGACGTAAGGCATCTTCAACTGCTTCCCATAGGAATCAGGCAGGCTTGATCACTTCACTGACGACGCCGTGCCAGCATCGTCGGCCATCTGCAAGTGGCGACTTCCAAAAGCGGCATAAAGCGTGGTTCTCAGTGTTCACAAAGTTACCGAAATACCCGGCACCAGAATAGAATCTTCAGAAGGTTTGTACGCTGTTGCTTTGCAATAGCAAAGGGGCAGGAGCTGCCCTAGTCCAATATATGGTCAGATATCTCCTACCTCGGAGACACGGTGATTTCAGTTAACGTCCCTGAGAGCCGAGCTTTTTCTAGCATTCACGCTTATACTTAAGCATTATATCAGCTGTTTCAGTATGCACTGAGGCCACACTGCAAAGCTGGCGCTGTAGGTGTGACCCAACACGAGATCAATGTCACATAGCGAAAATCTTGCAATAATGTGGCGGAACGTTACGAAACCATGACGTCATTGCTGTGAATTCATTTTTGCATATGTCAGGTAAAACTATGATCCAAACCAGGAATGCCACTCCATATACCGTCGTGAAGTGGGGGGGGGGGGGGGATAGAGCCCCTAAAAACTGATTTAAGCCGCTTCAATGCTCTTCTGCCTCCCCCCCCCCTCCTTCTGTATATGAGCTTGCTTGCAGCGACTTGCTTAATTTTGCTTGCACCGACTAAAATGCATTTCCAATGACATCATAGCAGAAGCTTGGCTAAGTGGCATGTCGGTCCCTATATTCTTGGTTCCGTCGTTCAGGTTAGAATGCTGGGCCAATGAAATGCAGACACTAGGAGCCTAAGCGCATCAATACCAGCATCACCATTATCACTCTCACATAAGCTTAAAAAAGGAAGACATTCCAAGCACCAAAACGATTTTGTAACCAAGGAAATGCTTTTATTTTATTGTCTCATTATCTCATCTCATGTCGTCTCATCTCATATTTATTGTCTCATTTTAATTTTTCACATCATGGACGCGAATCAAAGTAGCCGACATCCGGGGAGAAATCGGGATTTGGAGAAGGTTAGGGTAACTTCACTGGCTCGGCCCCCACTTACTCCCAATCGATTTTAGGAACTGACACACACTTCTGCCCATGTCCATTGGTGTCCATCATATTAGAGAGCTAGCACACATATGGGTTAGATCAGGTGAGCTCATGTGGGATGGACGATGTGCGCTTGACCAGGTTTTGTCCAATATATTTATATCTCTTTCTCCGTCTAGATCAGCCGGGCATCTCCCTCAGCATACGTGCACAAAACACTCATCACCATCATTTCATTTCCCTTTTTACCACTGCGTACGTAATAGCACTACTCATCAAGTTAGCGTCATCTGACATTTATACGAGATGTGGGAAGCGTAAAACCTTCCTGACCATCCTCCAAACGATCATCAGCTTAGATGCTTACATTGGTATCTGTTTTTAAAGATTCACGCGATTCAGAATTTTGCTTGCACTAAGATTTAGTTTCAATGACGTTACAGAAGCTTGGTTAAGTGGCATGTCGGTCCCTGCTTTCTTGGTTCCGTCCTTCAAGTGAAGCATATTATGTTGGAGTTCACTATGGGAAAAATTGAGCAAATGTTATCACTTGCTTCCATCGAACGTTTGTGCGCTGGTGTGTTTATTCTCTCACCAGCTGAGTTCCACGTTGCAGATGGGATTCAGTCACTGGATGTGTTTTTAGTTGCGCCAGCTCATATGCATGCCCAAGTGGAGTCATTTTACATCATCATTGCAAGGTAATGAATGTATTTGCTTGGTCCCTGACGTCGTTCTGCACCCTAGACATATCATTTGGCACCGATATTGAAAGTGTCAGGTCCGAACTTGCTCCGCGTCCAAGGCTCTACCTGACATGTGACGTAAACAACAAGACGATTCTGAAATTTGCAACGGGTTATAATATTTGACAGTGATGTAAAACAGAATCTCAACCAACGGGTGTCTGCGTCACTGTATATTTAGCCATGCATGGCTTGAACCCTCCTAATCGTGTGGTTCTATTCACCTAAGCTGATCTCCCCGGATGTAATATAATGGTGGTTTACAGTCAGCTATCGTAACAGACTGCGCACAACTTTGGTACACCGAAACTAGGATTTTATGTACAAATCATATTTGATCAGAGCTTTGTCAGGCTCCCTCCCCTGCTCAGGTCTTTGATATCACTGGCGACCTCAGCGTCATTCTTTTGTGTTCATTTTCTCGGTCTGGTCATTCGGGGCTATGGATTTCACTTTGGATGTACCTTCCTTCTAAAAGACATTCTCGAAAGATTGCATGCTGACATGTTCTCGAATGAATTGTTAATCCCCTCCTGAAGATAATTTCACGTCACTGGCATCGCCCATGTGTTTTCGAGTACCGATCTGCGTGCCGAGTATTGTGATTGTTGCACGCCTTGACGCAATTTTAAGGTTTTAATTCCAACATTGCTTAACGCGAGCGGGCACGACGTTGAACAATGCGCCATATCCGTGGTGCCGGATGTTCGTGGTAAGGATTTTCCAACCTTATATTTCGAAAAGGTCGTCGCACTCTTCTAGCTTAGCTGCCTGTTTCGTGCAGCACCTCGCGTGATACTGTGCATCGTTTTTTAGCATGTTGAGAGCTGAGTGATGTATATTGATATCTCTTTGGTGTTGGTATCTGCACAGATTCTGAGCATTTTTTGTTTTCACCAATTCTGGTTAGCAGGATGTATTGCTTTGCTTAATCTTGTTCACTCGTGACGACGGACACAGCTTGGAACATCGAATTTCGTGAAGCGCCCTCGCTTCCTTGCTAGCGTCGCTGAACAGCAACCTTCAGGTATGGAAGTTAATTATTGTCAAAACAAGAACTCCCAACTCACGATGGAAATAAACCAGGAGCTCAAGGGCTAGATTGCTTAAACCAAGGGGAAAGACGGACATATGCAATACCTGACCTCATCATGCGCAGGCAGCGGGCCTACGAGTATGTCCCTGCGACTCAGGCGTTCGTGTCCGCCTGTCCTGCGCAAAAGCACCGCTCGGCGCCCATTGCCGCTACGGTTCGGTTTGTCGGCGAGGCGCCGGGCGGGCGGCGGACCCGGCGAGGTCGGCCGCTCCCACCCGCCCGCCGCCCGCCGCCCGCCGAAACTCTGCAACAATCCGACGCCGGCATTACATCAGTCTTCAGCCCGGCGGCGGGCGCCCCGGCGCCCCGGCGAGTCGGGGCGCCGGCGCGCCACCGAGGAGGCCTGTGCACCGGCTCGGGGCTCTGTCGGAGGTCGGCGGGCACGACCGGGGCTGGGAGATCAGCAGGCGGCCGGGGGAGGGGTCAGCAGATGTGCCCGAGGCTCAGCCGGGGGTCAGCAGGTGCGCCCGAGGCCCAGCCAGAGGTCAGCTGGTGCGCCCGAGGCTCAGACAAGGGTCAGCAGGTGCGCCTGAGGCTCAGCCAGGGGTCAGCTGGGGCGCCCGAGGTTCAGACAAGTGTCAGGAGATGCGCCCAAGGCTCATCCAGGGGTTAGCAGGTGCACCCTGTTCCAAGTACCAGAATCTGAGTTTTTCGCATTAATTTTCACTTTATTCTGCTGTTCAGTTTCACCCAGTTAACAAATTATTGTGAGCGTTCGAATTTTTCGAAGCAAAAAATGATTCTGCAAGCTGTTCTTTACGGCCACAACAAGCTACGCCACACACCACGAGCAGTCGTGCACCGCCGAAAAAGTGGACCACTGTGGAATTGCAGTCATGCGGTGTCATCTCGTCCGAAAAGATGGACAATCTCGTTGTTTGGCAGTGGCTCTGAGAGGGTTTCACTTCGGTGTCTCCAATTATTCTGACCTGCTGAGTGTGTCCTTCACCATATCTATGAAGCCGATAGCTGTCTATATCATGGGTCCTTGGTTTGCTGAGTACTTTGCCGTGATCGATTCCGTCAAAACATTGCACGCAATGAAAGAGCGCTAGCAGGGCAATGTCACCACCGAGTTCATAACACCATACACGCAGCAATTGCTGCAGCGAAGGCAGTCTGGGTTCAGGTATACCGTCGGCACCCGTGCTGAGAGGACAAACACAAGTTATCCCAGTCAAGATGTATGTTAAGTTTCAATAAAAACGATTTGCTTCACTAGTCTAGACAAAGGGAGCAGTGTGCAAATGTGTCGCAAGTTAGACGCAGTGCCTAAATTCATTCCTTTTACTTTCGGCGTTACAAGCGCATAGGTCTAGCTTGCTGACACCGTTCCTGTAACTAAGCTTGCGTGGACAACGGCGAGCAACACGTAGCCAAGGCCAACGAAAAATCCTAGCAGCATGAATACGTTCGCTGCGCCGGTTCCGGCTAACTTGGGAAGCTTTGTAGATTATACTACGGCGCACATACCAACGTAACTTACAAGGCCTGTTCGCGTGGCGCATGCTGGCCCACCAGGGAGCCTGAAAGGCAGCAGGTGTGTCCAAGCTCGGCTAGGGGTCAGCAAGTGCGCCCGAGGCTCAGCCAGGGGTCGGCGGGTGCGCCGAGATTCACTCAGTAGTTAGCTGGTGTGCCTGGGGCTCACTCAGGGGTCAGTAGGTGTGTCCGAGGCTTAGACAGGGGTCAGGAGGTGCGCCCAAGATTCAGCCAGGGGTCAGCAGGTGCGCCCGAAGTCAACTCACAGGCAACAAGTCGTGCTCGAGGTTGGCTATGGTGTGGGCCGCGACAAGGTCGTTTTTGTTTGCTGACGGACGCGGTGCATATCGTCGTGATCCTTTAATGGAGCCCAAACAACTTCTTTTGCTATACGGGCATCCAAGAGGAACCATGGCATAAGCGGGTTTTGAATCCGAGCACCCAGTGGGAAGTCAACGACCCTAACTACTGACTATTACGAGCACGCCGAGTGGCGGACGCCGGGAATGTGAGCGTCGTGACGCCAGAAATAGTGGGCAACAATGGTGATTGTCAAAATGTCCCACTTGCACGTGGGCGGCAGACGATAAGGAGGGCCGTTTCGCGTGTATTTTTGGCGCTCCTAATGAGTTTCCGTCTTAATGCTGAGAACTAGGCGTCACCACAAGAAAAAATCGTCGCTTAATCCGGCGGGGTATCTGTTTTTGGTTGCCGGACTGACGCGATTGCTTCCTCTTCCGTGAAACTGTGAGTTATTTCCGCGTACGTTGTGGAACAAGTATCCAACTCATTAGCGTCAGGTAATAAATTGCGGCATAGTACCAGCGCATGTGAACCACTGTAAATCCAGCGGTGCGCTGGCGGCTGTGCGGCCGGAGCAGGCTGCATTGCGTCGGTCAGAACACATCCACGGCAGAGCTGGGTCGCCGACGAGAAAACAGCTCCAAAAACAGCATTTCCGCCCGGGGCCCAGGCGGCATAGGTAGTTCGCCTGGTGTAAGCCACATCACGAGTCCTCGAGTCTTCTCACGAGTCTGGCGGGTCCTCTCACGAGTTCCCTCAGTCGTCTCACGAGTTTTCCGAGTCCTCCGCGCACTCCTCCGTCGCCTCAGCTGGCGCCGCTGCAGCTGCCTGGCGTGACTCGTCTCCAGCTGCGGCCGCTGGCCTCAGCCGGTGCAGCTGCAGCTGCCCGCCTGGGACGGCCCATCGGCAGCTGCCACTGCCGATCTCACGTCTGGATGACACATCGCCTGAGGCGGCGGCGCAGCGCTCCGGTCGGCGCCGTGGAGGTTCCGGCGTTGCGGCACGCCGGCGGAGCGCAGGAGAGCGCCGCAGCCACGCGGCGCGGGCTGACGCCGCGGAGGTTCCGGCGTCGCGGCGCGCCGGCGGAGCGCAGGAGAGCGCCGCAGCCACGCGGCGCGGGCCGGCGCCGCGGAGGTCCCGGCGCCGCGGCGCGCCGGCGGAGCGCAGTGCCGCGCGCGCCGGCCGGCTGAGCCAGCAAGGGGCGGGTGCAGGGACGCCGCCCGGGCCGGTGACACCGCGGACGCAGCGCCGGCGTCACCTGCTGCCCACAGCTAGAGCGATGATTTGTGTCTTCATAACGTAGTTTGATTACCATGAGGGCAGCGGATTTTATGCAGGCATGCTCGTCTAATTGTATTCAGGCTCCCACGAGGGTCGAATGTAACCCGTTGGGACGAGATTTGCATGAGTCTCGACAAGAGACTCTCAGAGATGATGCATGGAGGGGTGTTGACAATCTCATGGACCTATGATCTATGGGGGTCGATCTATCAATAGTTAACGATAGCTACTATAACAATAAAACATATTCGGAATTTCAGCAAGATGATTCTGAGAATGGGTAATGGACACCACGATGCGGTGGCTGATAGGCAATGGACGCGGTAAGCCGCGCAGACCAGTGTGGTGCTTGTTCATGCACTGAACATTGTTAGGTTATGTTTCCACCATCATCTAAGCGTCTCACTTCATAATCCGAAATTTAGCTCCGCCTATGACAATGTACTGGACGGATGGCGTGAAATGGTTACCGGTAAGACCCACGAGATAAGACTCGAACCTGTTCAGGGAAGTGTGTGTCGCTATGGATGGCGGACATCTTGGCTCGGCCGCACTCAATGCATCGTGCTGAGAACTCTGTCTTAAACGTGTCGAGTGCACCCAGTCAGAAAATCCGTCACAAATGTTTTCGGACTAATCTCGGTGCCGCTTTTTCAGGCCTGGTAGAAGGGGCTTTGCATCAATATTGGAGAGAAATACATCACGTTTTTAGCTCACTTGCTCAGGCCATTCATTGCCGCTACATGCAAGTAGCAGCAGTTTTGTTTTGCCCCCGAAAAGATGGTCACCCGGATGGAGGAGCCTAAAGAATCATTACCGTTGCGCGAACCGCAGTTGCAATAGGCCTTCGTTTTGCACAGCTTCTATTTTTTACATATACACACCTATACGATAGGCCTGAGAAACCAGACCACGCATTGTGCCAGTCACATCGTTGAAGTATGAAAAGATGGCATGCAGTGAGATGCTTATCTTCACCATCATCATATAGTCTTCAGTCCTCTGCAAAAAATGTTTTCAGAGCAAATGTCACAGGTACATGCAACTGTAATCGTCGAATTAAAAACTGAAGGTATGCAGTAAAAACTACACAATACGAAATACACTAGCGATAGAGATCTTTCTGACTCGATAGATCGTTTCCCTCACTTTCAGCGCTCGGCTGTCAGCGACTCTCATATCCGCGCCAGAAATGCTGACACAGATCCAACGTCTCGCGCTACGCCCGGGGCCTTTTGCCACTCGGCATTGACCTGAATCTAAAAGGTCGACGGGTGTGCTCGTCGTGGACACCGAGCAGAGCGGCAGTCCTGGCACTGATGACAGTTTAGGACGCCTGTTAGGCTTCATAGACATGAAAATGGCTTACAATGCACTACAATTAGGATCTCGAACCTGAAAAGGGCACCTGGATACAAATCAGGGACCTCGTAGCAGCGAAGAGGATTACTCTTGACTAAAAGGGGTCCCTTGACCGAGAGGGAGCTCCTCTTTGGTGGCTCGTTTTGGCCCTATCCTGAGCGAAATCCTGGCTGCATCACTGAACGAGCACTCTCTCGCGGTAAAACAGGTCTTTCAGCCAGGCCGGTGCACAAACATTATACAGCGGACGGCACGCCATGTCCAGGTCCTGCAGTGCAACAAGACTGTGTGCTTCGGGCCATTTCAGCTCTTGCGAGATCGGCACTATGCGCTCCTGCCGACGGAAGTGTTAAACAAGCCTCGTGTCATGGTTTAAAGCTAGTCTTAACGCGTTTAAACCATGGAGGGTCGCAACCTAGTCGGGACTAGACCTGGCAATCCCACGGTGACGTCACCATGGGATTGCCCCAGGGCATTTAGTTGTTAAAAGGCATCGCAATGCGTGTTTTTTAATGATCGTTTTCGAATACTTCTAAGGAGTTCTCTCCCGTAAAATAAGCCCCAAGACGTTTCCCAGCATGTCTCCTAGCTATACCCGGGGTTAAAACAGCTGCGGTTGGTCAAATATTCCAACCCCAGCCCGTATCGCTATACCATATTTTACATCCAATAAGGGCGGCTTTTACGAACGTAAGAGATGATCATCACCCGTACCGTCACAGAACGTTTCTAGCTGCGCAGTGCGGGTTCTAATCCAGATGTGGGTTACTTCAAACCGGTGATACGTATAAACGAGCGGTCAGCGTAGTGGAAGGGGAATATTTGAGTGCGCAACCGCTGAGAAGGTGGCAACGGTTACATTCAATGTTAACACGAGCCCGGGTGGCCGGTTGGATGCCCTTCGCTCGGGGAGTCAATTTGACACCCCTGAGATCTCAGGAACTAAGTGAGATAGAGACATCAAATTCATATGGCGTGTTACCTGTACGTGATCTCATTCAAGTTTAAGTTTGAGGTTCTTAGATCATGACTTTGGGTCAAATAAGGTCAAACAAGGTCAAATTCCAGATTGATCTCCAAAGGGCAAGTGGAACCTAGGTACATGTTCCAAGCGAAAGGTCACACGCTCGTCTAAGGTCAGTGACCTCGTCTGACTTTTGAAGGCCACGGTGACTAAAATTATACAAGACCGCTTTGAGTTGTGCATCTTGATAGGCGACATAGATTACGTTAGGCAGTATGTTCCGGAAAACCAAATGTTGACCGGGGTCATTCTAGGTCAGCAACTTATTCTGATCCTTGGCAAATATATGAAAGGTGTATAATACGGTTCCTGTTATCAATAAATTCGAAATCAGCGCCAGAAACTGCCCTAAACAACAAGCCCTTAAGTAATGAAGTAGGTTGATTTTAACCTTAGTCTGACCTTCATAACTGACCTTAGGTCAATACCATTTTCTCATTCAATTGTGTTGCCTAAGAAAGTATCTCACAGGTGTATGGCTTCGTCCAGCATTCCATTGTTGGATCAGATCGAACGGCTCCCTAGAAATTGTTTTCGCTGAAATTATGGTCTGATTCAGATCTGCCGTAGGTCAGCGACCTTACGAGGTACGTATAAACGTTTATGCCAAGCGATCCGCCATTCAACTGCCTACAGCTATGCAAAATTTGGCGCGGCTACGCAGCGTCGCTCGGAAGTCATTCCGGAAAAACCTTTGGGGGTCAATTTGACCCCCCACCCGAACGCGTGTTAAGAGAGGCACTAGGAGTTTTGCCGAGTGGAGGGACGGAAAAGGCAGATTCAACCTGATTTCGCATGATGTCGGCGATGGTAATGCATGAATCACTTTTGAGCACATGCATTAGCTCGGAACTGAAACTTTCCCTCAAAAGTTAAGGCTGCATATGCCATTTTTGGGCTGCTATGCGTAGTATTGGGGTTACACCCGTGCAGACTTAAGTGCTGGTAAAAAACGACAGCGGGGCTCCTGCCAGTCATTCTAAGAAGAAATTGTCGTGCTACAGGCTTATATTAGGAGCAGCGACAACATGAATTCTCCAATGACGTTGTGATGATTTACGTCCAGTCAATGTACATAGGGACAACATAAAATTTCCAGAGGGGGTGAAGACCAGCCCCAAGCTGTAATCTTCTCAAACACCCCCTCCCCCTTTCTCCCATGTCCCTGACCTTCAAAAGCCAAGAAATAATAAAACTTGGGCCTCATTATATTGCAAACTTGTAGGCCACTTGTGATGTAGATGATCCTGGCACTGTAAGGCCTTATAAAGTTGGTTTGATGTGTCAAACATGGTTAGTTGCACATCTAAAAGCAAAACTTTAAGTGTCGAACTGAAGTATTTTGCGTGATTTCTTCGATATCTGCAGGAATGCCGAGACAGACTTGAGATTTCAATGTGCAGGGCAGGATGTCATCTTTCAAGGCATAAAGATGAGAAGGAAATTACAGGTCTAGTAGGCGAGCAATGACAACTGGCTCCGCAGAACCTAACAGGATTTAGGGACGGGTGATTTATCCATGTATTATGCAGCACTTATAGTTGCAGCTAGTCATTTTCCAACAACATAATGGGTTGCCTGTGTGAAGGACAACCTGTGCCAGCCTTTCTTCTGCCCCAAATAGCATGCCCAAGACATATTTATGTAATTGTACCAGCACTAGAGATATAAGAGCACCTTTATCATGTCTGTGCTGGGTCACAACTGACATCAATAACTTTAAAGAAATACACTGACACTAACATTAACACTGACACTGATACACTAACACTGACTTGCATTTGGCAGGGGTGCAGTTTCCTTTTCAGTCAGGGGTTCCAGTCCCCCAAAATATTTGGCCTGCGGCCTGACTTTGAGAACAAAGTGAGCTAAATCTGGGAAGAAACAAACCTGTTCGTTGGCGTCTTTTGGGCGGCGGGTTACATCATTTCCCACTGCTCAGCTCGCTTGGGCTGAGTGGAGTGAGCTGAGTTGAGTATGAATTGAGGGCCCCAACTCATTTGGCATCTCTGACCACTCAACACTGGTGCAGCACTAACGACAATATGTTAACATTCTTATCATTGTCATAACAAGTAGGAAACATTATGATTGATTACATGCCAAAGATTGTACTTCAAACATCAAAACAAGGTAGAAGACAACCTGAAGACAACCAGTGCATGGCTTGATGCTGAAAGCTCATCGTATGTTTCACCTTTTTATGTCCGAAATTGTATTATTGGCACGAACAATTAGAGGTTTCATCGATTTGTAGGCTACTTCAGGACACAATTTAGGAAAGATGATTACATAAACGTCAGGAAAGTGTCATTGTAGTTGCTCTTACGAGAATGTTCACCGAGATTGCCGAGCAATGAACGGCGGAAAATGCCTGCGCTGCCCTTCATGCTGCCAGCAGAGCCGTGCAATTTTGTTATGTCGCCGGAACACCATAATTGTAACATTGCCAGATTAAGTCAAAGTCTTAGGCTATCAAGGATGCTAATCTACATATTTCTGGCAGCGGATTATAATCCTTAGCCAGACATTATGTGTTTACCAATTTTTATTCAAATAGCAATATTGCAAAAAATAATGGATAACAAGCAGCATATAAGATAATTGTGCCGGTACCAATCTGAAATCTAGTATATTCTGGTATTACCCTGCCACCCAACCTGTTGTTATAGGGCCTTGGTTTAAACTGTGCCGCGGTGCAACCAGCCCAGACTGTCGAACAAAAGATGTGTGGGAAAACTAGAGCCTTTCCGAACCTCTTTGTTACTCCTTCTAGTAGCTGACGCAGAAAATTTCACAGATCTGACATCGCACCGGAGCTACGATTCACTAGAACAGAAAACATGCTTTTTGAGAGTAAGGTTGCTGTCTAGAACGACTCCTAAAATTTTTGCACGAGTGGATTGACGCCACGCTGTGTCCCCAAGACGCACTTCAAAATTTTGGTCGTGCATTTTCTGTCGTGAAAATATAATACCAAGAGGTGTTTTCACAAAGGATTTTCCGCTCTGAGAAGTTTTTAAAGACCAAAAACTTTAAGCGTATTACTAAACATTTGAACAAAGTAACGGCCTTTCCATGTAAATGCATTGGGATTCAATCACTAAAACACGTCTATGAAACTAAGAGCAATTTTGAAATATGAAACAAGTCCTTTAAAGACATTTGTGTCTTTATTCTATGCCTTAGTTCACCGAAAGTCTAGGAAAGTATTAGGCCTTGCAGCGGCATGAATTGGTCGAGAGTGTTGCATGCTGGGCCACACCGTTATCATTTACATCAGTGTCGTGTGGAGCAAGGCAGGCTTGGGAATCATTTAATATTTGTTTTAATTTAATCATTATTATCATTTAATATTTTTCGTGTGTCCACCATCGCAGTTCGAAAATGTTCTAAGCTGGAAGAACGTTTTTCTAGGTTACTTAAGCGATTCCTACGAAGCGCAAAGCTGGAGTCAGCGAGACACCCCATCCCATGCATTGTTTCAGGAGGGTGCGTGTGTGTCGCCTTTCGGACCGCTAACGCAGAACGCTCCGCGCACCTCCTCGTGCTTTCCCTCTCAGACCACCGGAATTACAGCCGACGCCCCAAACAAATGATTAGGCATCAGACGCTTGCATGCTACGCCGGCGGGCGGCAGCGTTTCTGAGGTCCCCGGAAGACCATGACCGCCCTCATAAAACGGTGTCGGCTCGGCATAATGGCTCTGTTTATTCCCTGCGAGAGGGAGCAGCGGCCGCGCCGACCGATCATCAGCCCATCCGTCCATAAACGGCACGCTGTCAGTCAGCAGCCGACTGCAAACTGCCGGCTAAGCAGGCTCAGACGCCGCCGCGTCAGAGGCGGGGGAGACGGCGAGGACCCGCGTGGAGCGGCGCTCACGTCCGGTTATTCGTGGTGTTAAGCGCTCTCGTAGACGACCGGTGCCGACGTGGTGCGGTGGCTACAGCCGTTCTGTACCGTGCAGACACGCTGCGCAGGTCTCAGCAGTTTGAACAGTTGTGCGCTGTAACGTGTTACACAGGGTACACATTAGGTACATGTATGATGTAAATGCGATGAGATGGCACATATATGGTATATATGAAGTATGTTACATACGTGACTGCACGGTACATCTGCGGCTATGTGGTACGAATAGAATCTATGCACTTCTATGAATAAAATAAACGCAAACGAATCCTTAGACATGTGTGATGCATATGTGAATGTCGATATGTATTTATAATGTATTGGAGTGACATCTGCAGCTGTCATGTCGCACCACTGTGACTGGCAGCCGCGTCCGTCGAGGTGCGCAGCTCACACAGGAGTGTGCTGGACACGGCTGGCATGAGGATGACGTCAGCCGGCCACCCTCGCCCCGGAGCATGTGATGGGGTCCCTAACAGACGATCGGTGCGCATATGGTGTCATTGTCAACAGACGGTCGGTACAGGCGTGGCGTGAAATGATGTGAGTCACGTCAGCTCACGCATCTCAGGATGGACTTTGCTTCTGCCCCCTGCCCCTGCCAGTTTTCCTGGCCCTGTCCCTGTCTGTTTCTGTTTCTGTCCCTCCCCGTCCCTGTTTCTTTCCTGCTTTGTTCCTCCACTTGTCTGTCTCTTTCTCTACCCTTGCCCCTGCCCCTGCCCCTGCCCCTGTCCCTGTCCCTGTTCCTGTCCCTGTCCCTGTCCCTGTCCCTGTTCCTGTCCCTGTACCTGTCCAAATCCCTGTCCCTAACCCTGTCTCTATCCGTGTCTCTGCCTCCGTCTCTGTCTATCTCTGTCCCTGTCCCTGTCCCTGGTCCTGCTTCCGTCTCTGTCTCTGTCTCTGTCTCTGTCTCTGTCTCCGTCTCTGCACGCACCAGGTAGCGGCCGCCGCCCCAGCCATAATCCCCGTCCGCCGTCGTCCCCAGCTGTGCCCTTCGCCCGGATGTGCCTGCCCCGTGTGCAGAGGCCGCCCGGCCGCGCCCTCCGCTCTAAGGGCCCCGCTCGCCGCCCGTTTGTTTACTTTACCCGGGCCGGTTGGGCAGTACCCGGCCAGATGCCGGCGGCACGCTCTGCTGGAGATCACATGCAAACCGGGCGCAGCGTCGGCCCCTCTCCGGCCCTGCTTTGGGCGCTTCTCCCGCCCGCAGGGCTTCGTGGGGGTAGGCTACTGGGAGGCGTCATTGGAACTGGAGAAGCGCTACTTGGGAATTTTCACGAAGACGGGAAGTGCATCCCAAGGGGACTGTTGAAGAGTGGCCGTATCGCTGTGGTGTGTCTAGAGTGGCTAGTGTCTAGACTTTCCGAGTGTCTAGATCCGAGCCCCGCACCATCTCAGTAGCTGCATCTGGCTTGCTGCGCCGCTGGAGATGCCGGGTCTGTCGTTCCACGACAGTTTGAGGACATAGACGGAAGCATTCCGGTGACGTTGCTCGTTGATCTAAGTGTAAGACAATAATGTGACCAGCGTAACTGCCATAGTCCACTGCACAAGGGCAGCAATGCGAGGAGGGGACATGGTTTGACAGCGCCACTGCCTTCAGTAGCTCCGAATGCGCCTAGCTTTGAGTCAGCCATCCACCATTGGGCTTTTGCTTCTACTTTTCCATCAAAAATGAAAAACCGCGCTGCCAAAAAGCACCTTTTCAATCGCAATGGATCTTGAACACCTGGAACATTGCGCTGCGCCGTCCGTCTCTGGCGATGTGCTGCGCCCGGGCTGTAACATCATGGACTACGATCTCGGCAGATGGCAGATGAAGACCAACTGCGCAGCACCAACTGAAACTTAGTGCACAGCGTAAGAGGATGTTCCATCTACATATTACCAGGCGCCCCCGAGATCTTCCGATGAGGGAGTTACCGGAAAAATGGGCGGATTTTCTACCGAACAAGCGCCCTCATTCACAGAGATCCACAGACCACGGATCTGTCCAAGAAAAGCCTACTGAAGTCCCGTTTGAGCCAGCTACCTCTTACCAAGTTGGTTAATGCGCTGACCACCGACCATTGGACCACCGAAGTGGTCAGAACGAGTGAGGATATTCACCTGAAGTTTACTTTTGGTGTGCGTGTCAGTTACATATGGTAATCGTTCTGGTGCTTTGTAATTTTGGACATTCTACTCATTTGTGATTTTTTAAATGCAGCTTTCAGGTTCATTAGCTAGAAACATAACAGCTCTTACATTTGAAATTGCAGTTTTGAAAATATCATCTTCTTTCGTTCGACATCATGAGCCATGCGCAGTGCGAGCACCCGTCTTAGCTTGCAATGTGTTTTTAATACGGTCGAACCCTTTGAAAACTGTGGCGCCGCCCCATTCTTGGTGCCAGCTGATGATCCCTTCACAGCGATTTCGATCCACTTGCCTCTTGACCCGGACGCCTTCCACTTCGGAGCGGTGTAGTGGGCTGGACCATGAAGCAGTGTAGCGGTGGATCCTTCGTGTGCTACCGTCGCAGCGCCTCCGCCTCAGGGCAGCAGCCCCCCAACACAGATTGGGAGCGGGGGTGGGGGGGGGAGGGGGGGTCTTTAAGTGTCCAAACCCGTATAACACCCCTGCTCCAATACGTCTCCTCATTCCGTCTGGGAGAAGATGTTGTCGGACGCCATAGTTATTTTGCTGGGCATCGATGGTCGAAACTAGGTTTCGGTAACAGACGAAGAAGCGATGTAATGTGACTTCAGACGTTGTTCGACTGTACGGGTTCGGGAAAGACTGCCACGTAAGCCCCGGCCGGTAGCGGCAAGGCGGCTCCAGGCTGGAGCGCAACTCTCGCGTTAGGCACGCTCGACACAATTAGTGTTGTTTTGGTAGCCGTCGTTGTCGGACGGTTATCGCTACCGGCTTAGTCGGCTGCTGTCAATCATCTGATTTTCGTAACAAGTCTTTTGAGTATTCACGTCGTCGTAGAGGCCAGCACATTTGGGGTTTATTCCGAGCGTAACGGCTCGTAAAACCGCTACGTTTTTAGGAGCTAATATGCGACGAGTCTTATTTTATCCTCCGATAAGACGTCATGGCAGAGAACGTAAGTTGTCCCAGTCCGTAGAAGTTAAAATAGCGCCGAATGCTTCCAAAACACCTAGACAATACCATAGAACTAGACCAGAGGAACAAGACACATGACTCTTCATATTACAGCCATGCGGAAGTGGACAAAAACAAATGTTCCAGTTAGCATGGCGCAAACGGCGGGCTTTGCAAGTGTGGCCAGCTCATTTAGCTGCTCTCCACTGAATATTATATTGTATCTACTTCTTTTCCCCTTCACTTGTTGGATAATTATGAGGACCATTCTTTAAGTTGATCTAGTTTGAGCTTTTATATGTAATGGTCTGTCATGTACTTCGGGTCCAAAATGTGGGAAGGGGGCAAACTCACCATTAGGGGCCAAATTGAACACGGGGAAGGGGGCAGTGGCACACCCAACGAATACAAATGTACACTCGTAGCAGTGCACATAATTCTAGGGAGACCATTATCTTGGCATGATTATCTAATTTTGCTGGAGGTCCCTCCCAATTTTGGGCTCTGGAAACTCTTCAGCGCATACTTTATGCCAACAATTTTGACAGTACGTTTAAAAATCGGGAACGCCCGAAAATTGCAGCGATCTGCTCTAAATCGTTTTGAAAAACCTGCGACGAACCCACACCCAAGTGAGGAGCGGAGTCCGCTTCCGCGCTCGGCATACGGTTACCTTTGTCCGCCATTCGTGGAACGGCCTGCGCGCCGCCGCCCCAGGTGAGTTAAACCAGGCCTTTTAGACTGTGACGGTGCGTCACGCGGTTCCCTGTGTCCAATGCCTGGCAAAATACTCGCGTCTGGTTTTGAAAGGACTTGATCCCAGTTAACAACGGCGCGAATGCGTACAAAGCTATAGTTTACTTAAAATGACATGCCTCACAATAACTTGATTTGACTGAAGATGACAAGCTTGGTGAGACACGTGGCTGCCTTATTTTTCGGTAATGTGCTTCGTGAATTGGTACGCACACGCTTCATCAGCGCACACCTGCATACCAAACTTATATATGACGAAGGCGAGCAGACCCGTTCATATGGTTTTTATGGGCATGTGGCTTCGTCGCTTGCATTTAGGTAGCATGTCAAATGAAATAGCTAGCGGCTGTGGCGTGCGTTATAGCCTGGCTAATCCCGTATCGCTCATAGCGACTTACTTATGGATGGAAAGAAAGCTGCGGCACTTCCGCCGGTCAATGTGATATCATTCTTTATTTTGACCCTTTTCAGTGTAATTTTCTACCAGTATGGGTTTCCAAATGGATCATCTGGGACCCCAAAACGCAACATTGGTAACTTTATCGCAGCCGAGTATACCTATCACGGCTACATGTCCCCGTCGTCAGGTCGCCAGCCGGGGCAGTGCTCCATCCAGCATCACGGCTTTATGTCGCCGTCGCCAGGCCGTCAGCTGGGGCAGTGCTCCATCCAGTATCACGGTCTTGTGTCCCCGTCGTCAGGTCGTCAGCCGGAGCAGTGCTTCAGCGTCACGGCTTTATGTCCCCGTCGTCAGGTCGTCAGCCGGAGCAGTGCTCCAGCGTCACGGCTCTATGACCTCGTCGTCAACCGGGGCAGTGTTCGGTGACCCGAGGAGCACATTGCACTAGTGACAGCATTAGGTTTTACGCTGGCGGGAGCTGTGGACCTCACTCTTGGAAGCGCGTCGTTCTTTTTTTTCTCTCAGAAGTCATACAGCGAGAGCAAGTTCTTTGCCGCCCCGGTGTTATGCAGATCGTCCCCGTCCAACGATGTCCGTCTGATCGCAAGCAACCAGGCGCACGACTTTCCGTGCCCCCGGCTCCCGAAATATACCGACTCTCGGCCACACACCGCATAATCTCTGGGCTGTGCAGGCGCTGCCTAAACACCAACACGAAAAGCCTATTCCCCTCTTTCAGACCGACCACAACAAGCAAACGGCCCTAAGATTTTTACGTCTGCAGGCTAAGTTACCTCCATTTTACGTAACGGGCAGAGCACCCCGCCGATCTGAACTCTGGTCGGTGTAAGAGTAGAACGGCGGTCGGTAAATACCTGACGTGATTACGATGACATAATCCCTATGGCCGTCGTCTGGTCTGCTGGGATTAGCTGGATGACCTTCAGGTCTTATGCAACGAGTTAAGAACAGATCACTGCCACGACTGACCACGAATTTGACGTGTCTGCAGCTAAGAGAGTTCGCTTACCGCGATCTGCGTGGTCTAGGTAGAATGGTCACGACTGCTGCATGTGTTCACAGATGGTCAATTGGTCAGTATCCCGGCTCTCGACTGTTGATACCGATCCCGACCATACTCAACGTCTCGCACATTTAAGCGCATGAAAAGCGTGGGAGAACAGGTGTTATGGGAATCGTTGGTAGGCAAATTGACGGAAGCCACCATCGAGCTCACATCAACTGGCAGCCAAGTGCGTCTACTGCCACAGCTGCAGCTTCGGAGCACGCAGGTCCTCAGAGCGCGTGTTTAAAACACCTGTCGGTCTTCTACGCTGGGGAATCATTTCCCAGCGTAGGCCTAAAAGCGTTGAGCAGGATCAACTATATCGCCTTTCTTGATGGTGCTTTGGGGAACGCTGTTATGCACCTCTTCTGGAGTATCAAGGAGTCTTTTGGCACGACAAAAAAAAACTTATATGCCCAAAGTTCCCCGTGCAGACTTGGCAAACGTGTCTCCTGTGCGCAGTGATTAAGGGAATTGAAGTATACTCCTTTAAGGGAGAAGCAAAGAGAGTTTCGGCAGAGGCGGGTGCTATTTTGATAATGGGTGTCAATAATTTGACCTTCAAATGATACTCTCCATGCAATGAAGCCATTCTGTCACTGGGGTGATATTTTTCACCTATATTCCTCAGCCGCTCACGTTTCACCTCCGATCTGGTTCTGCGCTCCACAAAATGTAGAAGACATGTCCGTTTATGGATATCTACTCTGTATCTAGCACGGATTAAATGTTATCGGGCTTGGTTTGATGAGGTGGGGATGGAAACACTTTCGCCTAGAAAATGCTTTTGCAGGGTCATGGGATGAGCGATAGTTAAAGGCATGTTTCACATTCGAGGACATTGAAGCAACCGTCAGATATAATGAAACAAGCTCACTTATAACTATTGCCATACTTTTAAGTGGAAAATTCTGCTCCAGACAGCACAAAACCCTGTTTAGTGAATCTGCCCCTCATTGCGTCACGACTTAATTACGTCAACGTACCATGCACAACATAACTTGAGAGCCAATTATTGACGGCCGTTATATCTGGAAATCGCTCTCACGTAAGCCAGATATGAACGCCTGGACAATTATGTTTCATTGGCCTTAATCGCCGCATAGCTTACAGAATGACAGGATTTGAATGACGTTATCATGACGTCGTGTATGCCAAGGTGACTTTAAAATACTCTCCCAACATACCTTGCCCTATTTTCGCGGGCGTGTAACTAAAAAAACTGGACGGGCTTAACTCTTGAGAAGGTCACGATTGTGAACAGCACGGAAAGATATTCAAGATGGCCTTGACAGTTCAAAACCCCATATAAATGTGAAACACTCCCTTTAAGAGTGGCAAAGCCGGCTTAAATGGGTCTGGAAGTCCGTAAGCGAAGCATCCCCGGACAAGGACCGACCGTTTTTCAAGGCATGTGCAGACGTTCGTGCGGGACTTCCGCCGGACCAGTTTAAGCCGCTCACGGACGATGGCTGCCCTTTGCTCCGGATGAGCGGGGCGCTGCGGTGATGCAGGATGAAGCGGTGAGTGGAAAAAGAAATGAGATTGTGTAATCCGTCCTTGATTTGGTTCCAAGTATCGGGCCTATCGCCAGTTGTGCCAGGCCTATGGGATGAAGGAGCAGATAGGCGTGGGACAGGAGTGCGTGCCTCTGGGAGTCCTCCGCTACCGAGACTTACCTCTCACACGGACATGAACGGCACAAACCCTCTTCACAGTTTGTGCGGGCTCTCAAACGAGGCTCCCGCCTGGTCGGCACGAAAGCCCGCGCTTGGCTGAGGCATGCAGCATTCCCTTGATAAACGGGGCGTTTGGAGGATTCAGAATACAGCGGTGAGTGGGGGAAAAGGTTGCATGGGTTATCGAGCAGGGTATGTTGTTTAATGATCCAGGAGCAATAAATCAAAATTGAGTTTTAACGTAATACCACCAAAAATGCGAAACGGTGGAAGCAAATGAAACGACACGTCTTTATACACTATAAGGAAAAAGTTGCCCGTGATTTAGCGAAAAACTCGTTTTGAATTGTATACACATGTGAATGGAACAGATACAGTACAACAGAAGAAACAGTAATGATGGCAACTTCATCTCCTCGAGAAACCACCGTAATGAACACAACACGAAAAAAAGGAGATGCTTGCCGCCCGAATTCAGTCGGCCTGCTGCAATGTGAGCTAAATAATTTGCCAGCCTGGTATTCATGTCGCAATATGTGGTTTGTATCCTAGTTAGACCGACACATCTTTTGGCATCACCAAATGAGGATCGTATTTGAGCTAAGACCCGATTAGGCTCAACCAGATCCAACCTGCATATAATACAAAGCGGTCGGGCCCAGCGGAGCCAGCGCAGCGGCCAGGCCCGCCGGAGCCAGCAAGGAATCCCGTTTCGCGATAGCCATCACGTGGCGACCAGCCCCGCTGGAGTCCCAGTGTAACGGCAAACGTTATCATGATCAGCGCAGCGGCCGGCCTCAGAGCCAGAGCAGCGGCTGGTTCGACTAGCGACGACGTGACGACTGCGCTTACCATGCCAATTCAGCGCACCTTCGACCTAACCCGAGCGGTGTAACCGCAGGCTCTTTACCTGTAACTCCGTAGTGGTCCTTACTATCGGGGCTGGGACAGTGGCTGGATTTACTAAAACCAGTGTCTTAGTACTTATATCACGAAGGGTGGTTTGTTAATGCTGTGCGTGCTGCAAATGTGGCATACAAGTCAAACCAAGATGAGGTAAATAGGCCAAGAACTGAATGATAGTTTCAATAGGCTGCCACGAAAAGTGCGTTTAATGGAGCCAACAACAGATTGCAAATCGCGCAAAATAAGCCCATTCCCTCGCCATGATAGAGGGGGGGGGGGGGGGTGGACGATGCGACCTCTCCCCGCCACTGAGGTTTTCTGGGTCGTCTCCTGACATGTTGTGCAATGGTGTCCAAGTTTTCGGTAGCATCTGGGGTGCCCATTGCACGTGTTTTGACACTGTGACTCTAGTACTTCTGATTTCTGAGAACCGATGGCTTTTTAGAAGCGCTGCACGACAATCCATGGTCGGCGCGGCGGGTGGCAACCGACGAGTCTGCGGACTGCACGAGGCGGGACGTTAGGCTGCTCCGCACTTGTATGGTGTTTAAAAATGAGATGGTCATCTCCAAGATAATTATTTGCAGCTCGCTCACTGCCTTCTCTTTTTTATTACTCACCCTTTGGTACCCAAATCATCCTGCTTCTGAGCTAGATGCACGTAAATTCGTGCAGCCTTTAACGCGCCGCCCATGGAGAGAGCCAGCTAGACACGTCTGACATCATAAAAACGTCACGCGAGCACCCCACCTCATTGGCCGTGTAGTGTTTATGGTCAAGAAAAATACGACGACTGAAGCATTTGTCTCCGCGTCGATACAGCACCTGGGTTGCTGAATAGCCAGATTTCGCTGCTGATTGCATGCCTCGGTGATGGGCCATATTTCACCATCACTAACACGGACATTTTGGACGGCTGGATGTGATGGAAGTGAGGCTAATGCTCGAATAATATAAGAGTAGCACCATTACTGAAAATGGAAATACAAGCGAGAAATATACCATAACTGACAAAGCAAAAGAACGCCACGAGAAAAGTACAAATCACACGAACACACATTTTTGGTTGACTTCATGCACATGAAGTAACATCGCCACCTTGCGGCGTGTTGAAGTACAAGTGAGTCGTCGCGTCGTCCGCTACAGAGGCAACTCTGGCAGCGACTCTGACGCCATCAAAACGTTCCAGGATATTATCAAACCATGACGTAATGAGGACCATATTACTATGTACTGAAATAGTAAAACGTAGAGCGGTCTTTTGCATCTAAAAACATACTAATGGCTACAAATGAGCTGTTTCCATGATATTTGATGCTTGCATCAGTTCTTCAAATGTGGAACGACCCTTTAACAGAGCCCTGCGTCGTAGATATATGCTCAAAAGTCAAAACACAAAACAATCGCATGCCATTGTGCTTCGAATTTAAATGAACGCACCTGTTTAAGTTTGGCGCCGCAACGGGGCATGGTCACTTCCATAGGAGCATGTATGCATTGCATTGGTATGCGTTGATTTAAAAGCATACAGCTTATTAACAATCGCGAGAACCCATTTAGACCAATCCACTGCTGTTTCCGCGAAGTTGCATCTTTCTTACGTTGGAAACGACGGGGGGACGCATGCCCCCCCCCCCCCCCCCACTAGTCTGCGTTATGAAAATAGCTAATCAGAACGAGGGTTACGAAGAACAACAAATAACAATTGAAGTACAAAGCGCTGACACTAGCATCATCCGTTGGCAGAAACTAGGACGGAACATAGCACTGACGTAAAGCCAAATATGTTGCTCCACCTAAAACCGCGTTGTGGCCCTTGCCGTCTGAGACACCGCTGCTGAGCGGAGGCCGGCCTCGCTGAAATCGATGAGATGGTTCAACACTCCGAATTTCGCAGCTCATGGTCACGACTCACCAGCACAGGGACGGTCGTCGGAAAGAAAGAAAGAAAGATCTGTCTTGAAGTCCGAGATCGATATCAATAACAAAACGTGCCACACCTTTATGGGCGTTTAAGAGGGCTTCAGCAAGACTCATCTAAATGCCCGTCAGGGGTAAACAGAGCCTTTGAAAGTGCTATGGTTTCTAAGGCTCCATTATCATCCCCGACCACAGTCGTAGAACACCGGCATTAGTTGATAGCCTCGAGGGTCTCACGAGGCATTCCGACAACTATTTATCGTAGGGTCCAAAACAAATCCAGATGCTCCATGGTTAAAGGTTCGACAGACTTCTATTGCAGGGAAAACCGTCTAAGAGGTAAGAAATAATACAACACCCTCGAAACATGTTATAACTGGGATCATTGTAGCACCTTGTAGAGAATAGACTTCCGAAAGGCTATGGGAAATGAATTTTGTCGTAGTGCCGCACTTTTTGGTGACAAAGTTGTAGGTCTTTGACGATTTTTGAAGTCATACGTTAGCAAAGACTGAACACGTTTGGTCTTGCAGAACAATAAGCCCAAAGCTCGCGGAATCCCAAGCTTCAAGACAGATTGGTTACGTGGAGGTCCCAAGACTGCGGGCTATGTTATCAACACGCAAGATTTGCCAGCAACTGCAAATGCGACAAATTGTGAAGCATCCACCAGCGGTCAATCAATGCAATGCCATGTTTAGAAGAACTGCAAGGGATTGGTCCTGCCCAACACTTAAATAGCTCTATTTTACTAGCATGTGCAGTGAACTACTCATTGAAAATGTAGCCTTTCCAACACCAGTATATACAAGTGTTCCATCTAAAGCACTCTAAGTTTAGAGCCTTGTCTGCAGCCGTGACGATAAGGACACAGACGTTGACAATATCGGCGTGGTATCGTTTTCCCCACCCCCCTCACAGGGCTTGTATCGATGCGAAAACTTCGTGGAGTTGTGGCAGCATATACAAAAAACCGCAACTCACAGAAACTAGACTTGCAACAAAACATGGCGACAGTAAAAAAAAACAGAACATAGCAATGTTTGATACGTTTAGCTTAAAACAGAGCCCCTTGAACTGACAAGCCTCCAACAAAATTGTGGTGGTACTCATAGAACTCAGACCAGAATAAATGACCTGCCGACGACGTTGTATAACGTTGTTGGTATCTGAGCGGGCATAATATTAAAGTCGAGTGTTTCGACCACAGCAGATACCAAATACCTCAACCCTTGACTGCAGAGAAAAACAACGAACTATAATAAAACTTAACTAAAACGAAGCTTTTTTCTCAAACTGCAGTGGAACTTTTGAGTTTTGTCTGCAACCGTAGCGCTATTGACACTTAAACGCTATTGACAAACATCATTTATAAAATGGCATTATAACTCTGTCATAATGAAAGTAACGATGCTGTAGGATTACATGTGGTCCGTGTCAAGGCCAAAACTTAGTGTGCTGATTAAAGTGTGTCAAAATGAGTTCAAACACGTACTAGGTCATCCAATGTTTGCCTGAGAACGTCCATTCTTTTGCAGAATCGACTAGTGAAACAAATTGCATCCAAAGGTCTGAGCCTGCGCACCTGCAATCTCGGGAGCAGGGACAGCGATGGCCTGGGTTGCAGTTTCCGTAAGACCGAACGGCATTGGCCGCCAAAAGTAACACCAGGCGGCGGACGCTGTGGGCGTAAGAACGACCATCGGAAAAAAATGCTTCAAAATGCCTTTTAAAATTGATTCGTACGGCCCACAGATTGGACTTGGCGGATATTCCTCTTAAATCTTTGAAGATGTCCTCTGGATAAGGTTACGTAAGCTGTTAAGTGCATTAGCGAGGAGCATTATTCACATAGATAAGAACGCCTCGTTAGAACATCAAAAACTGCGCGTACACATAGCTTGGAAGAATGACAATACGCTTAAAAAGACCGTGGAGATATACACTATCTTGAAACCTAAGTGCCCAGCTGGCAAAAGATGTCATTTATGCAAGTCCGGGCTTCAAGGGGAAAAATGTGGTTTACGAAATTAAGTGCAAACTGCGTGAAAAACATAAGAGGGACATGGGCTACGTCCGGGAGTCCATGTGCTCTATACGTTTGAGCTGTAATGATAGCTTGCGGGACACTAAAAACAGAACAAAAAATACCGCTTTCGGTGATCATTTTTTGGCAACACGGGCTCAGGCTGAAATTCAGGGAGGTATGAACCTTATGCTCCTTTTAGAGATCAAAGTCATCTACAGAGTACGGGAACACCCAGACAGGAAAATAAGCAAATTTATTCGTATAAAAATTCGGCAATCAAGCCTTAACGTGCAGGGCTCATCACGGCCGATTATGCAAACGTAATATGTGTATTGATGTGTGATGCGCGCTAGCTTAAAATCGTTTACAAGTGTAACTGATGCGTGACGCGTGATGTGCGATGCCTGTTCAATTAAAACCGCTTACAGGTACAATTGATGTGTGATGTGTGATGCCTGTTGACTTCAAATCGCTTGTATGCTTGATTGGAACGTGATGCGGGATGCTTGTTTACTTGAATTTGTCTGCACGTGCACGTATTTTTCGCGTATTCTAATTCTTATATATGCGCTGTATCGTAGGAATGGCTGACAATTGCTCATTGTTTGATCCCCTTAATGTTGGTCTTTTGTAAAAACTGTGGCTCACTATTGCAAAAACCCCAAAAATTGAAAAGTAAGTACGATCATCAACAAGCTCTTTTGATTTAACTTCTGCTATTCGTTTGGATATAGGCGTGCTGCCGAAATATCAATGCATCTTTGTCCCCATTCTGCTGTTTTTTTTTTCGAGGAATGGGGCTCTTGCTAGTGTCTTGACGTTGTCCCCTGGACAAATTAACAGTCCCTGAAACACGAAAAATAGATATTCTGCCCTTACTCTTCCACCTCCACCCAAATTCCCGTACTACTTCGCGGTGCTGTAAAGGCCAATCCGTTAGCATCACCAATCTTGAAATCGCACATGCAAAATATGCACCCGAAATATGTTCTAAATTATAATTTTATGTCCAAAGGCATACAAAGCTACTTATTTCACATGCCTCATCATTTTCGTCCACCCATTGGCCATAACTTAATGTTAGCCGTGGAACTGACGCTGCGCGGCACATGGAGACTGCAGCGCCTGGCGGCGAAGTTTTGTTGCTAAGATGTGCGAGTGTGCAGGCTCAAAAATACGTTACAAAAGCTATATCACTAATCAATTCTACCTGAAAGTTGAACATTTTCAGACAAACATGGTTTGGCCATGTTAATGCATATTGTTGACCCATTTTAGTCTTCAATCTACATTTGCAGGGCCCTTGATATCTCTATACAACCCAGGTAAAAATTATGATAGTTTCTCACTTCTCTCCGTTTGAAGAGTCCCCGGCCACTGTCCCAATGAAGAGCCCCAGTGATTTATTTCACGTATCCGTTCAACATATATATTTTTGACTTTATTGACTAGGCTCACGGCAGCATTTATCTTATGGAAGCCTTTTGAGTTCTAATCTAGTCAAAAACGGTAAAAATGGAAAAATGTCAAGGACATGCATACCCTTATCATTAACCAGTGGGCCATATCCGAAGATCTGTGTTGGGGAGCGGGGGGGGGCGAGGGCGGGTGCATTGTACTACAGGGGGCTCCTTTGTCAACCCTGTGCCCCCTCCTTCCCGTTGCCAAGGCTCCGGCTGCGCGCCTGACTGTGACCGGACGCCATAGGGATAAATCAAAGCCGTAGTGGAACGTTTCGTGGAAGTCGCGTTCATGCTCAAAAAAAGCTTCATGTTCGCATACTTTTGACTAAATAGAGTACTTAAAGTTCTTGTGGCATTCAGTGCACAAATCTGCTGATACTTAAGTGTGCTGTAGACCAGCACAAGTTCGAAAAAGCAAGGCAAATGACACGCATTACTTTCATATTGGTACCAGGGACTTAAATGCGATTTCTCCCGCATGATCGGCTACTTTGAATCAAACTTCTGACCTACTCAGAAGGATTTCTAGAACACTGGCATTATTGATCAAATCGTATCCATCTATGTAATGATAGGTGGCAAGTACAAAAGAGGAGAGACCTTCCTTTGGGAGCTATCGCCAAGCGCTCTGGAGCCGACTCGAGCTGCACGGCCGCCACGTTGCTGAACCCTCGCCGGTGCAGGGTGGCGGCAGGGGGGACGACAACCCGCGCCGGCCTCGGCCGCTTCGGCCCGAATTGGCCTACGGTCCTGGCACCAAGGCCACACGGCACTGGACTATTCCGGGCCGGCGGCCGGCGGCTAGGGCAGAGCGTCCGTCCGACTCCACTGCCGGCCGGCCGGGGTGCCGTCAGCCCGCCGGACCGCGCGTCCGGCGGACCGCCGGACCGGGCGCCGGCGGACCGCCGGACCGGGCGTCAGCGGACCGCCGGACCGGGTGCCGGACGGAGCGCCGTATGCCCGCGTGTCCTGCTGGGCATGGGACGGAGCACCCGGGGACCGGGCGGGACGGAACAACCGGGACCGGGCGGGACGGAACACCCGGGGGCCGGGCGGGACGGAACACCCGGGGTCGGGCGGGACGGAGCACCCGGGGACCGGGCGGGACGGAACAACCGGGACCGGGCGGGACGGGAAATCTGAGATTAGGCGGGACTAAACACACGGGACTTGGCAGAACGGAACACCCAGGGCCGAGAGGGGCGGGACGCAGGGGAACGGGCGGAGCAGATTATTTCCGGCAAAATGGAAGAGACTGTACCGGACCGAATAGAACACACCGATCGTAAAACAATGAATGCCAAACTAAAAATGGCATTAATATCGCTTTGAATACACATCCCAATGCCTGAAATATAAAATAATCTGATGCCAAAATGGCAACGAGAGAAGCATCAAACTAGAAATTGATAGTTGAGCAAAATGTTGATAGGTTAATGCCAACAGGGACGGAAATCTCAGCCGAAAACTCAGAGGGATGGACTGCCCCGGACCGGGACTGCCCACCACGGACTGAGGTGGACAAGGTGGGCCACCCTGGACTGGCCTGGGGTGACCCAAGATCAGCATGACCCAAGACCGCACAAGACGGTTGCTCTTGACCGCCCCGCATCGAAGGCAAGGGACCCGATGTAATGGCTACGGTAGCCGCCACACTGGCTACCCCTCGCCGTCCCTGGGCCGGAGGCACCTCCATGGCTGCACCTCGTCCCGCACTAGGTCACATTCTCTGACATGCCTGCCGTCGGGGTATCCCGCGCGTGGGCCGGAGGTCCCGCATTAGGTCACATTCTCTGACATGCCTTCCGTCGGGATATCCTGTGAGTGGACTGGAGGTCCCACGCTAGGTCACATTCTCTGACATGCCTTCCGCCGGGGTACCCGCGCGTGGACCGGAGGGAGGTGTGCCGCATGACCAGACAGCACTTAAGGCAACGGCGCTCCGGTAACATATTTGGAGCTACAGAACATCAAGATGGGGTAAGAAAGCCAGAAGGTGACTGATTTTCCAGCGTTTATTAAAGTACATAAAAATAACGTCATAAAATCAGGATGCTTCAATAATGGACAAACTATCAAAATAAGGGTGTGTAAGTGCTGGTGTTAGGAGAGGACTAGAACATGCATGAACGTGCATATGAATAACTATTGGTAACAAAACCAACACAATATCGCGTTTCTGATTAGTATATCGGACTTCCCGCACGAGCACAGGGCCTCCCGATTCCAGAACAAGGTCTCCTGTTTTGGCAAAGGGCCTCGAAATGTAAAAACCGCCCCCTGATCCAGAACAGGATCCTTCTCATTTACTAAGGGCCCCAAATTCAGCAGACGGCCTCGTCATCCCAAAACAGGGCATCCTGATCCGGAATTCAGCCATCTGACTCGTGAAAGAGGCCTCCTGTTCCAGAAAAGTGGTCTCCTGATATTTTGAGTGTGCCTTCTTGTCCAAGACAGGGCCTCCAGGCTCATCATAGTTGTCTTAAGAGCCAGCAAAGGGCCTCCATAACACGAAATCGGGCCTCCTGGTCTGGGGCATAGGCTATCTGATTCATATAGGTGGTCTCATGAATGAACCAGAAAACGGAGTTCTTGAAGCAGAAAAGATATTCCCGCTCGAATGAGTGCTCAGTAGCTCAGTTATTGGGGCCTCCTTGGCCTGATTTTGGTAATCGATATAAGCCTTCCGTTTGGGCAAAAGGGACCCAAAAAACTTAAGGAAGCAAAAATATTACCTTGCCCCATCTGCCCTCCACTTCCCCTTTCGGCGCCGTCACCGTGTTAGCGTGCTGAATGAACCACACTCAAAAGCGCACGGAGATCCAATTAAAACACTAATCAAATGTGGAAAGGAGAACTGACAGGTATTGCTACAAATTGGAAATGCGTATATTCAGCCGGATAATATCAAACCAGTAGATGCAACTCTGGGCGTCATTGAGCCAGCCTCAAAACACTGTCACTGGCTTCGATCTCGGACGCGACTCTGCAGGGCCTTCGTGGCCGTCCTCTGAACGCTGCAGGGCCTTTATGGCCGTCCTCTGACGGCTACAGGGCCTTCATCGCCGTCCTCTGAGCGCTGCAGGGCCTTCATGGCCTTCCTCTGAGCGCTGCAGGGCCTTCATGGCCGTCTCTTAGCGCTGCGGGCCTTCATGGCCGTCCTCTGAGCGCTGCAGGCCTTCATGGCCGTTCTCTTAGCGCTGCAGGGCCTTCATGGCCGTCCTCTGAGCGCTGCAGGGTTTTCATGGCCGTCCTCTGAGCGCTGCAGGGCCTTCATGGCCTTCCTCTGAGCGCTGCAGGCCTTCATGGCCGTCCTCTGAGCGCTGCAGGGCCTTCATGGCCGTCTCTTAGCGCTGCAGGGCCTTCATGGCCGTCCTCTGAGCGCTGCAGGGCCTTCATGGCCGTCCTCTGAGCGCTGCAGGGCCTTCATGGCCGTCCACTGAGCGGTGTGCGGATCGACCACCGTCGGCGCCCCTCTGCCGCCTCCGCGTTACGCAGGGACGAACCGGGCACGCGCACCGACGTGGTTTTTTAGTCCCATCGCCGCGGCCGCCGCGCCGCCGCCCCGCCGCCGCACCGCACGGCCAGCACAGCGCTCGCGGGGTACACTGGTGGCTGCACGGGGCATGCGCATGGGCGGCTGGGCGGCGTGTGCAGATGCGCGAACAGTTGAGTCGGAGAGGAGGAAGAGGAAGTGTCGCGGCCGGCTGATGTGGGGAGCCGGCAGTGTCGCGGCCGGCCGATATGGGGAGTTGACAGTGTTGCGGCCAGCTGGTATGGGGAGTCGGCAGTGTCGCGGCCGGCCCATGTGGGAAGTCGGTAGTGTCGCGGCCATGCATATGGTGCCGTGAGTGCCGCGGACAGTGCTTCACTGAAAGCACCACGGTCCAGCGGGCTAGGTCAGTGCCCTTCAGGGCGTATGGTCCGGGGTTCAAATCCCACCGCAAGATGGGTGTTGAGTCGGGCAGGGGTTGAAATCGTACCGCCGGCGATTGGGAATAGCAAGTTTGTGATCCTTTGGGATAACGTTTTTTTTACAAAGCCCTACATCTTATTGGTAGAGGAGCGTTGGCAGAGGAGCCCGCTAAAGCCCGCAGTGGGTGAAATAAACATTGTATGTGATGTTGGTGTGGAACGCTTACATCGCCATCCGCTTATTTACATTAGAACAGCATGATATATATATATATATATATATATATATATATTGCTGATCGTAACCCCAACATATTCACCGTTTCTAACCTTCTTAGTAGTTTGTTTGAGGCTTCGCACAGTGCGATTTTCCCCCTCGGCGTGTCGATACAAGACGGAAAATATACGAAAAGTCCAAAAAGAATTTGCCTGGCTATGCAAGATAAACTCAATCAAACCAGAGATAAGTTGAAACAGACCAATGATGGCTTAGTGTTTCATATGTACTGCCGGGGACTGTCAAACTCGCAAAGCTGAACTAAATATTTTCTGACTACAAACAGGCATAGCACCCACCACCGTTAGCATACAAAGCAATCATTTCCCCCAGCAATCACTGCACGACATGCGACTAGAAAGACTGTTCCCCCCCCCCCCGCAATCTAAAGCTACTGGAACAGTAATCTATAAACTTGATCCGGCGAAAAAAACAAGAAAAAACTCCCAGCCGTACGGAAGTGTGCATCGAACTATGTCAGGCAGCATGCAAATAGCATTCCTTAAATGCCTCGACCATGTTTTTCTTAAAAATATGATGGAAGCACTTTTATATGTGAATTGTGCATGGCGGCATGCTTAAAGTGCTATACCCCGTCTACAATAATGATCATTGAATGGATCGAAACGGTGACAAATAGACGCACTTCGGTAATATTCTATCCTGGCCTATTTCGTTTTCTGTAATTCATATACACCCAAACACTGGCGAATGCCACAGACCACAGGCGACTCATCGCACTTAAACATTGTACATCAGACACCTGGCACCCACCAGCAACATACAAAACAAACAACTCACACGACTACACTTCTGCACGACATGCAACTAGCAAGATAGCTCCCATAATGTAAAGCCACCAGACCAGTAATCTAAGAACTTGTTATGATCAAAAATGGGAAAACTTTGAGGACATACAGAAATGGGCATAGAATTAAATCATGTCACATGCAAATGCTATTTTTGCCTTATCCCTCAACCGTGGGCTTCGCAGAAATACGACGAAAGCCTAACTTTTACATGGATGTGTACGGTGTATGAGGGCATGTTTACTAGTGCAATACTTCGTCTGGAAAATTATCATCCGAATGGGTCGAAACGTTGACAACTGATGCACTTTGGTCATGTTCTGCATCGATGCAAGCGAAGACGACGGGCGCACCATACGAAGCTCCGAACAAACGACTAAGAACAGAAAACCTGCTACCGAAACACCCAAATGTTCTCTCAATTGCGCCTGAAAGTTAACCATTGCACACTCTTCGATCCCATGCCTCATCCCTCCACCCTAGCTCTGCATCCGCTCTCCCACCCTCTCCCCCTTTGCCGTAATGGCACTTGTAATGTCTTGTTTCTTCGTGCTCACGTATGTTCAATGTTCCCATTCATATGCGGTTCGTGTGATTATTTTGCCAGCAATTACCGCTAGGGCAGCCATTACATCCTGGTGGCTCCATCGATCAGAAGCACCATCATCCTTGTACTCCTTTTACGACGAGGGCATCAATCAGACGATGACGTAAACCGACGTCTTTCTAAGGCATTATCCTTAGGCCGGGCTTTTTCGTGAATGGGAATGCAATTATGGCTTGTAAACACTGCAGGCTGCCTTATATGGTGCTTAATTCCAATTAAGCGTTAATAGGAGCTCAATTCAGCGCGTTCCTGTCAAAATACTGCTTGCATGCACCGTCTTTTAATTTTATGTAACGATCCAGTATCGTGCCTGGACAAGAGCTGCCACACTTAGAACCGATTTTCGTCTGAGGTATCCTACAATAACGGGTAAGTTAATGCAACATTTGTGGCCAATAAACGGCGCCGGCTAAGCCTGGCCCCGTTTCACCTCACCAAAACGCCCCTATAAAGGGTGATTGCTGGTCTCTTCACGGTATAATTATCAAACTGTCTTGACGTATGGGCCCAATGACAGCCTGGATGGTGGAAATGCCGCAGGTGGGCAATTTCGCCGGTCTGGCAGACCCTTTCCGGGTCTTCCCAGGCGGGGACAGGTAGCCATTCTCCCGCGCCGTCCCCATACATCAGCGGCGCCTTGTTGCCGGTGTCAGGGACGCACCGGAAGCTGAGCGGCGGCCCACCGGAAGCTGAGCAGCGGCCCGCCGCCGGAGGCCAACATCTTCCGGCCGCCAGACGCTCCCTCGCCTCGTGCGGGCGGGCCGAGCAAAGGTGGTCTGCCGCCGCAGCCGATGTTTCTTGACATGCTTTGGGCTCCTGGTCAAAATCGATGTCTTACGTGAGGCAGACGGCCCTAATGCCCTGTAGCTGTTTTTCACTTGGGTGGAGCGGTGCTTACACTATTCTTAAGGAGGTGGACAATTATATCATTGCCAACATGCTAAAAGCCACAAAATTGGTCTTCTTTTTCAGATCTCAATCAGCGTCCTGCTGGTCTAGAATCCTGCCCAAGTTCAGCTAATTCCAGGGTTCTTCACCATGCATTGTCCACTGAAGACCATATGTTCACAGTGTGCTAGTTACTCGTGATCGTTAACAAATGTTTGTTTTATTTGGATTGACAGACAGTAATGTCAAGTGGCAAGTGACCTTGAAGAGCTTATCTCAGCCTAGCTGTAAAGAGTACACCACGCGCCGACGAAAGCACGATGCCACGATCTCAACTCGGCAGACGTTGAAGACGCCAATGTGTCATAGCGTGGTATGAAATTCAGGGGAACTGGGCCTGCCAACTAGTTTCCTTATTCAAGGTGCGTAGAACGAGCCAGATGCATTCAATGAGCGCTTCTCAACCCCAACAGAGTCTGAAATCATGACACATACTTTTGTGTATCATCTTTGCCAAAACACTTCTACAGCGGATGTACCACAATGCGGCACTCATCCCTCACTGGGCCGTGTTAGACCAAAACTGACGGATTACTGCTTCTCAGCAAACTCAGCACACAATAGCATGCCAAATGAGGCCAAAACGTGCCACAATCTCCAGTGCAATTATGTTATCAATGATTTTTGGGAATCCCAACCCTATGAACGATTAAGTAGTGGTGTTGAAGTACCACGTGGGCCATGAGTGTCAGCAGGTTTTTGTCGGAGGCCACGGTCTTCATCATTATCTGGCCCGGTTAAACGCATTGGTGGGACTGCGTTACCGCCCTCGGATATCTTCGTCATTGCTTGGCGGACGGTGATGCACTTTGGGCGGAACTGAAAACCAGATAATAACTCTGACCATGATTCGCCGCTTTTGTTAATACAGACTGATTGGAGGAAAGGGGTAATGCGAACTACTGCCGTTCTCAGACTAAAAAAGAGATGGAACCTTACGGAAAAGTACAGGGGATTGCTCTATGCAGCATCTTGCGATTAGTGATAAGTTATGCGTCAGGGGAATTCAGAATTGTCCCCATCAGGCCAGCTCAAAGTCAAAATCATCCTGAAGATAGAATCGTTTTCGGCTTTCCATGGTCATATGTATAGAACCATCCTTTGAGTCAACACGAAACTTCTACAGGCACATTCATTGGCTAATTCTGAGTCTTATGGTACGCATTTTGGTGTGTTTTGAGCATGCGTGTATGACGTAGGGCTTCCGTCGATGTGACAGTGTCGGCACAATGCGGAAGTCCGCGGAATCGTCTGTCGCCGGCTGCGCCCCGTCCCCGGCAATGGATCGCCGTGCACTGTTTCAAAAAAACTGTCGCTTCTCAGAGGCTAGCAATGTAGCAAGCAAGCAAGCTAGCAAGCAAGCTAGCAGGGACCCATTTTTGTGTCAAAACACGCAATTTAGATGCCCAGGAGCGACTGGAAGTTTCGGCGCAGTTGTACAACACACCGAAAAGATACCTCCAAAAATTCTTAGGGTACCTATGCCCCGCTACTAGGGCGACCGTTTTATGTAAGTCGTTAAAAGTTCACTTAAAATGCTACGCGATAGCCGATTATTTCCAACAAGCATAGACGTGAATTCCTTAGACACCTGCGTGATGAACGCTGTGTGGCTGTTTGCGTGACGTCTGGGGGGGGGGGGGGGGGGGGAGCGGGGGAAAGAGTGCATCAAAGGTGTTGCTCCATATACTTCAACGAAGCTTAGATCACCCCACAACAGTTTTTCACTTAAACAGTTCCGCGATTTAATATTAAGTCTGTGCAATGGATAGAAAGAATGGCTTGGCAGTTCATTATCAAAACCAGCAGAATAATCATTGGATATGCATGGACATTTCAAATTGGAGGCTGCATCATGATCATGTCATGTGTTTTTATTGACATGGGTGCATTTAACACTAAGAAGGTACCCTAACCCAAATGGTGCTCGTTCCTCAGTTTCCTCCATTTTCCCATATAGA
Organism: Pollicipes pollicipes; assembly: GCF_011947565.3. NCBI lineage: Eukaryota > Metazoa > Arthropoda > Thecostraca > Pollicipedomorpha > Pollicipedidae > Pollicipes > Pollicipes pollicipes. The sequence continues at coordinate 37,287,487 of NW_023596818.1, forward strand.
GCAAGTAAAGATACGAATTGATAAACATATCCAGGGCCATGAGTGTAACCAGTGGGAAGATATGTCCCCCATTTTCACGATATAGGTTTTTGTTCGCCTGGGGAATGCACTTATTCCATAATTTTGCCGCCGAAAATACCACTCTGTCGGGCTGTACCCCTCATCTTCCAGATGACTTCTTCAATCCTGATTTCCCTCCCTGATCGTGGAGACGTCATCACGCCTATGTCCAAGACTACACAAAACGATATAAAAGATGTTACCCGTGGTCACAGTGTTTATCCGACATCTGAAAGCTTGTCCTCAGTTTGGCATCAGCATACACATGCGGTAAAATCCAGCTATGGCACTACAAACCTTTCTGACTTGAACCACAGGTTCTCAGTTTGGCAACCACAGATATGTTGGCTGCGACGAGAAACGCAGCGACGTAAACGCCCATTAGGCACCTATCTAGGTGCCACCTCTACGCGCTGCCACTCACGGGTCAAACAATCAGACAATGGGTCCAGGCGAATAGAGTTGGAATACAAACATAAGCATGAGCTCACGCCACCCCTCCCCCCCCCCCCTCTCCACAGCTACCTTTATGACCATTCACAGCCATTGTGGTAACAACTGATTAAGTTTGTTGACGCGGGAGTTTTTCGGCATCGGCAGTGTCGGATGGGGTGCTGAAATCGAACAGTGCTCAACATAAGAGCTAACAAATCATTGTTCCTTGGACGGAGACCAACTATTTTGGATTTGAAATGTTACGCAGGCGTGTCCCAGTCTCAAATTTAGTTCCTAGGCGATAGCTAACGTGCTATACTAAAAAATTAAGCAGGCATCTAAACTAAAATTTGAAGCAGGTATCGGCATTAATAAAGGGAAGACGTTTTACTCTTCAGGTGCTTTTGCAAGATATGCCAGAGAAGGAAATGAGCGTGGCGATGAATCGCCAACTAAGACAGCTTTAGATAACGAAAGCAATAGTCTTTTGTTCTTATGTAAGCCTTGGAAGACGAAAATATGCAGCAGTTGTAACTGATATTTGTTGTTCATTTGGAAGGGTCATGGCTGAAGCGATAACTTAGATTTTGATAGCCGTAGAAGAGTGCCACGTTTTTGAATCATTTCACGACTGTGAAAAAAGATGAAAGCGCTGGAGATATGACGGCATCAAACTTTTCCAAAGCAGTGGTGCAAAACACAAGCAATATTTGGCAAACTGGAAAAACCTGAGGTGGGTTTGATGTTTTGCCCTTTCGTCATTTTGCTTCTCATTTTTTGGGAAACCCGATATTTCCGTTAATTTTACAGCACTGTGGGAACATCACTTTGTTAGCGTTGAAATTCCCAAGCATTGAAGGCAAGTTTATGGCAAGGTGTAGTACGGGCGTTGGCTTTTCATCGTCGCCACATTTGTTGCTTGTGACTTTGACACCTGCCTCGCGCCAGTCTGTGGCTAACTGTCATGCTACCTGGGAGTCCGGCAAAGGCCCTGAAGGAAAGCATCAAAGAATGAAGTGAGATTAGTCAATAGCGTGGTCGGGTTAACATTTCCAGCCAAATTTTCGGATTTCAAGAAGCTGGGTGATTCTTTATTGAAACGTGAGCCCAAAACCTCAGGAACTGTTCCAGAACAAAGCCGTTTCGTTACTCGTAGGTAAGAGGACTAGTGTCGTTTGGCACATGTGCCGACAATATCTGTAATGGAATATCGCTGAATACACAGGTGCACGAATGTGCAGCCTCCGCCAGCACTGTTCTCACCAACCGGCTGACTACTGCTACCTTTTCTCGCAGCTCTGCGTCGAGGAAAGTCAGAGGAAGGGTGGAATTCCACGTGACGAATGGCCTGCCGTTCCTCGCCTGCCGACCCGTGCGGTTAGGACCGAGGGGAGGCGACCGGTCCCAGGGTGACCTGATTGCTGACCAGTGAGAGAGCCACGCTCCCCTGCCCGTGAACGCGGGAAGAGGAAATTACAGTCGGTGTCTCCGGCGATTAGTCCCCGGTCGTCGCCCCTCGGGTCTGCGGTCCTCCAGGGTGAGCACCCGCCGACAGGTGCCCGGTCGCCTCCCCTTAGAGGCTACCGTCACTGAACACCTCCGTTAAAAGACGCATCGGAGCGGAGGCGGTGTGGCGTAAAGGCCTCATGCGTCCGTATCGCCCCAGTGCGGCGTATGCGGTGTGCCCGGCGGCCGGCACAGGCCGGACTTACCACACGGTCGTCAACCGCCTGCCGACAGCAGCAGCGGCAGCGGCCAGTGCGCACCACAGGGTCGTGGCTGAAGCGTGGCTAGCCAATTGTCGAGTCCAGCAATGGAGTTTATTTATGGGCGGCGTCGGAGGTGGACGCGAGGTGCAGACGCTTTGATGCGCGTGCCGGCCGTGTTCAGATGCGCAGTAGTGGACGTCACAGGTTCGGTGGGAACCGGAAGCTGCCGCCAGGGCAGCCATGGCGTGTCAGATTTGAGAGAAAACTGGCTTTCCCTCGGTAATGATAAAGGCTAGGGTTCTGAAAATCCAGAATTGAAGCATGCAGGGCACAGATGGACAATACTGAGAAACCTAAACTAACAAAGCGGTTTGAATGGCGCGTCTTTTCAACACAACACGGTTCATTTTTATACGTCAATTAAAGGCATTGTTACTCTGCCACATCTCAGCTTAGCTCGCGCATTGAACGCTGCACGGTTCCAAGATCTTAGAGCTGCAACAAAAACTGCCATCGATAGGAGTGCTGTCACATTACTTCTATGGTCAGTTTCTAATACACGACATTTGTGCTAGGCGACCAAACCTATGCCGCAAAAACTTATACCCGTTAATGCTTCTGCTACATACACCATGCATACACTGCATACACTGCGTACATACACTTGTACTCGTCATCACGTCTGCTGCAAACACTAAGCAGTCATTACTTATACGCGATATTACTTATTCTGCGAAAGCTTATACGTGACATTAGAGCCACATGAAAAACGTGTACTTCAAAAATTATACTCACCATCACTCGTTCTGCAAAAACGCACACAGTCACCACGTATACACGACTCTGCTTCCACTGCAATGACTTATACGCGACATTGGCGCTGCACGATAAAACTTGTAAGCTTATACAGCCACTGCTTATACACGGGATGGACGTTTACTGGAAATACTGCAGGACTTATTTGAAACATTAGCTGTGTAGAGTTAGTGACTGGTATATATTTTGCAGTACAAGCTTTGAACGTGCAGTACTCATGTCGTGTATGGTGTTTTCAGTAGAAGTAGCGTCAGCGTATAAGCGAGGACTGTATAAGTCTAGTTCTGTGTAAATGATGACGAGTACAAGTTTTCTTCTGCATGAGTTTAGACGTGTAGTGCATATCGTGCGTGACTTTTTGCAGTGGAAGTACTGTGACGTATAGGTAGACCATAGGGTGCTTATGTCCTGCAGCAGATGTAACGGCGTGCATAAATTTTTGAAGCATCAAATTTTCCCTGTAGCACTCATGTCGTGCATAAGTTTAACAGTAAAGTAATGCCGCGTATACGTAATGCCACGTATAGGTAAAGGCTGTATAAGTTATTGCAGTAGAAGTAATGTCGCGTATAACTGATGTCGGAGCACTCCTGTCGCCACGAGTGTTTGCCGCATCACTAATATAGTGACACCAAGCTTCGCCGCATCACTAATGTAGTGACGCCAAGCTCCGCCGCATCACTAATGTAGTGACGCCAAGCTCCGCCGAATCACTAATGTAGTGACACCAGGCTCCGCCGCATCACTAATGTAGTGACACCAAGCTCCGCCGCATCACTGATGTAGTGACACCAAGCTCCGCCGCATCACTAATGTAGTGACACCAAGCTCCGCCGCATCACTGATGTAGTGACACTAACCTCCGCCGCATCACTAATGTAGTGACACCAAGCTTCGTCCACGCCTGCCAGCCGACACGGCAGCCAGAGCCAGCGTCCCTCTGCGGGCGCCAGTAGGAGCAGGCCGGAGTAATCGGCCCCTGTAATGAGACGGCCATCCCGGCAGCGGTCATGCCCGGGGAAAATCAATCCGGTCTCGTGAGCGGTAGCACTTTTTCACAGCTTGGACCTGGTCGGTGAATCGTAATGAGTTGGCGCACCGTGCAGTGTGACCTGCACCTGCTCAGACCGTGATGTCAGAAGAACGGGACGTCAGACCGTGATGTCAGACGGATCAGACCCGATGTCTGTGGTCGGTTCCTGGCGTCGGATGGCAGGGTGAGACCTGATGTGTGTGGTCAGACCATGCATTAAACAAGTCTTCAGTCAGACCGTCTGTCTGCAGTCGAGCCATGGTATTGGGTCGAGCGTCGGAACTAGTGGCGTCAGGACTAATGACGAGGTCAGGCCGAGGATGTTCGACATCGGTCTGACGTCTACGGTTAGACCTTGGAACAATGGAGCTCCAGTCGGATTCCACCAGGTTACAGCGTCGCTTCAAGTAGAGTGCGTCAACAGCCAACCCGGATGTATCACGCCAGACCTGATTTATAGGTTACGCTGACACCGGACGTGCAGGACGACGACTCCATACGCTATTACGGGCTGAGGGGTGAGGGTCTGAAACAGCCTCTTTCTATGCTATCCGGGTCCCACGGAGCCGCAACGGCATATGGTTAACGTGATGTACGAGTTTCCCAGGTAAGTGGAGGAATGACGAAAAAAGCTACCAAACCGCGCAAAAGCCAGCCTGGCGCGCTCACACGTGCACCGGTGCCGTGCCATCGAAGCGACGCGAGGACGCCGGTGTTCGTCAGCTTCGACGACCGTGCCGACCTCCCGCCGTCGCACCGACGCCGACGCGACGCCGGACTCCCGCCGAGCGACACCACCTGTCGGCCGTAAAAAGGCGCGAACCGGCGCAAAAACGGCGCGCCACCCAGCCACGTGTTTTGTATCGCGGGGGCTTTCAGTCCGGAGATCGCCACCGGCCGGCTGCCCGGATACCCAGCGGAGAAGTTTTTCGAGGATGACTTGGCCGCCGCCGGACGACTTCATTGTAGAGGCTAAGGCGGGGGTGAGGCATGGCGTTGGGGAAAGGGGGAAGGGGAGCGGCAGCGGACCGCCGGCGTTAGCGGCAGCTGGCCAGTCCTCGACTTAGCCACAGTCATGCGAACCGCAGACAGCGTTTGGCCGCTGTCGAAGGTCGGCTTTCCAACCGGCCCGGCGCTGCCCATCCTCCTCCGCCACCTGGGCCTAGGAACCGACGCACTCTTCGCTCCCTAGTGAAACAATGAACGCGGTGTGCCTGTCAAATCGCCATCTGGCGTTAGCTGATCCTCGTGCCTTCTTTTCTGGTGACGTGCGCTGCAGACGACGCTCACACAAACGTGTCTCAGTCATTCGCATTGCATTCATCGGGTGCACGCCTGCATGCATGGTTCGAGCGCCAGCTTGAGTGTGTGTCGACATTTTAGTTGGATGCCATGACTGGCAGGTGTGGCGATCATGAGTTACAAACCCACGTTTTACTATGCACCGTGCACCAGGCAAAACTCGTCCCGGATACCGAACGCTTCACCTGTCTGGACAAGAATGATCACTTAGCCAGAGGCTACAGATCGCATCTAGAGTCATGCGATGAACCTATTTGGGACTGGCGGGCTGCTTGGCATTTTCATCAAGGCGCTGGTCTAAACACCATAAGTCTTGAGGAGCATCGTTTCGAGGAAACAATCGTGAATCGACGTGTCCGGTTTGAGAACTGTTGTGCTATAAATCGTAATCTTCTGTGCCGTCACAGCTATTGCGGCGAATTGGCAAGGGCTTTCTGGTGAAAGTGGCAGCAGCATTAAGACTTAGAAGCCTTGTCATTTTTACCTTGAGAGCTCCACGCACCGGTTCGGCTTGGATATTTTCACTCCGTTGCTGCTTCCAGCCGATAAGCCTACATTTTTGGCGGCAAGAAGACGGGTTTTGCAAAGCATACCAGCTTTGCAACCCTACAGCTATTGGTGAGCAGTTTTACAAGCATGCACCGGAGACTTTCAACAGGACAGCATAAGTGGAGTGATCAAAAGCATTGAATAAATCATACGTTGTCATGGATTTACATTACAAACACAATTTATTCTGATATTGGAAACTGCGTGCCTACACTCATTTATTTGAGATATGTATGACAGCTATCAAACGTACATTTCATGAGTCATCTCACAAGCGTATAAAGCGGCAGTGGCATGAGTTTTGGATCAAGTTCGTTGCTTGAGTATGTCGTTTCAAGGAAAAGAGAAGCGCTTGTCCAGTTTCGTCACGCGTCTCCGCCACATACACACCTTCGCCTCCAGACTGATACAGGCCTCACATCCCTTCAGCAGCCATAGAGCCACTCACTCCAGGTCAACAAACCTTGTGCGCTTAGTGGCGCAACTATCAAGCGAGCCTGCAAAGCGTTTCTAAAGGTGGAAAGGGATGCGCATCGCACATTGAGATATCCAGAGCAATAAACGTCTGAACACCAGGGCAGTGAGGAAGCACTGGTGTGCGAGAAGGGATACAATGTGTTTCAGAACATTGCGCATCTGTTCAAAGTAATTTCAAATTCGGATTCATACATCTTGATTCGTGCATCTCAGGCATATATCTTGAAAAAAATCCGTATGCTTCAAACCTGGGACGCGCTTAGTGAACAATACTGTTTCATCCCTGAATCTTTCATCAAGGTAAGTGCTCATGGTATCACGGTGAATATCTGCATTTCATGCCCTACTTTGCTCCTACGCACTTTATTTTTCACAAAGCTATACTGATACTGGACAGATTGATTGTTGATTTGTGCTACTGCTTTCTTAAGCAACATAAGCCTGAGGCGTAACCGCCCTCCATTTTGGAGAGTATACAACCACTAAAGGTGCCAGTTTTGATATCTGGAATAACCACACCAGCCCCGCACCCAAATTGGAAAACCCGCACCTACCCCACAATACAGGTGCTCCTAAAATACCCACATTGGCTCGCAAACCTTATTTTCTGTTATAGGTGCCTCATGCCCAACCGTATAATATCATTAGTGACAAAACAAGATTCTGTAAGAAGCCTTAAAGCATGCTGAGGCCTTCGGTTGTGTTTGTTTCATTGCTAACACCAAGATATCTCATTTCGTTTCCAGGTACGCATACTTAGCCTTGTCATGATATAAGGGACACCACAAGAAACTACAAATCTACGAGCATTTATTTCTACACCTGTTTTTGTAGGCTAAAATGCAGTGAAACTGCTTTATTTCTGTTTATTTTAAGATCTGGAACCATGACTAACTGAGAGGGAGACAGCTGAAGAACCAACACATGCAACCCCCTTGGTCCCAGGCATAAATCCCCTTCAACCAAAAAAATCCTCTTGGTCCTTCATGTTGCCCTTCAAAAAAAAACAACAATTTATACCCTGAAGAACAAAAATCAAGCAACTCCAACCAGCATAGGAATGCAACAATGAAGGCTAAATTTGCATTGATCTTAGTTCATCTGATGTCTCAGTCCTGCAGCCTCAAAAGACATGCCTTTACTACACAAAACTTGGCCATCCAAAGCCCAATTGTAGTAGGTACCGTAAACTACCCAAGGTATTTATGACACGCCAGTTGCCACAAATTGCACAGTTTTAAGCAACCATTTTACTGAAAAAGTCAAGAACGACGACCCAAGTTTTGCAAACTATAGCCTGACTTCATTGCGCAACAGATGGGAGGGTCTTTAATGAAAAAAGCAGCTACACACTGTGCTTGGCTGTTTTTCATCGGGTGTGACGCGCTTAGCCCTTCTTGATTTACACGAAAACCGTACCTCACATGTGCATAATTAATGAAATGCATGGAAGCCTGTGAGTCTGTCACTGCCCTATCTTCACCAACTTGTCGATCCGGCCAGCAGCTACTGCAGTATCAAACGCGTAACAACTGTCGAAACTGAAAAAGTGGTGGCATAGCGTTTGTTGATATATATCTCAAGAAGATGTCATTTGCCACCACGACTAAAGGATACTTACATAATACGGTTTTCCCGTAATGTGCTTGTTACTATTCCTCAACATGTTTGTCACTATGAGTTGCCCCCACCCCCCCCCCCCTGTCTGATTTGTTCATGTCTTGCAATATTTGTATCTGTATGCAGATCTGCGCAAAAAAATTCATCTCAACACATGGCGTCAATGAAGCATTTGATAGAAATCAAAAGTTGCGGACTGCAGGCAAAGTGAACTGTGGAAGGAATTATTTCTGCAACGCTTTTTGTTTTCATCGAAGTCTTTCTGCAGCGGGCAACAAAATGCCACGGCTTTTGATGGCATTGGTAATTGTCGCTTATGTCACCGGAGGGGCAAATGTTCGTGGACACAATATCATCGCTTTCACTCCGTGTCACACGAGTGGTGTGGCGATGGCTGGGAGGTAAAACGTGGATAGTGGTAGAAATGTGGATCATTTCAAAGCTACCATGTGGTTTGCATGAAGTGTTGTTGCATGGTGCGTGATTAAAGACAGCAAATACCACACTTGCTCTGGTTCTTCAATGAGAAACATGGCATTGTGGTAATTGTGACGCAGTCGAATGCTGATTGGATACATTGTAATGAACTGAGACTTCACATGACTTAAAATATTAAGACTTCTACCATGCCAGTGCAAAGCTATCAGTTGATACATGCAGTTTCAGACAAAATGGCCTACGGTCTATTGAAATGAGGTAGAAGAGTCCCCGCCCCCTTTTTCTTATTTGTAGTGGAAAACTACTATCACATATTTCAGACCTGCTATGGTGCATTACCAATCCAATCGTGTAGGTGCTTTGATTGCTGGTCGCTGAGCAACATCACTGGTGTTAGCCAAACAATGCTATGTCTTAAATGACACGTACGTGCCATTATAATCACGATTTAAGTTATAAGCATAAAATTAATGCGAATTGATAAAACGCATATTGCAGTAACTTAGTACTTACGGATTAATGACGATCAGCATTGCAGCATAGCGGGATTTTGCTGGCTGTATCATTAACTAGGGGGACGGCCTGGCCTGCGGGCTGATCTTTTGAAGAATGTTGCGTCCCTAGTCTGTATCTATGAAGACAAACGTAATGACATAATCCTTTACGGATAAACGGTGCGTTAGAGGATCTGACGCCTAGAAGTAACGCCGTTTAGAAGCTTTTGCGTTGGCAGTTTTGAAGCGTAGAAACTTGTGCGTTAGATGTTCTTGTATTAGAAGTGATGTCGCGTAGAAGCTCTTGCGTTAGGAGTGTTGTCATGCAGAGGTTTATGCGTCAGAAGCTCTTGCATTGCAAACAATATCGTGTAGAAGTCGCGTCGTGGAAGATCTATTATCAGCAGCATTCGTGTTGAAAGCATTGTCGTCACACCCAACTATAGCCCCCAAATAACCATGCCGAATCAACGCTGTGAGCAGCTTTGCGCGGACCTGGAACAGGGGCGCTCGCGCTCGCGCTCGTACTTACGCATTTACGCGCTCGCGCTCGTAAGTACGAAAAACGAGTTTAGAGGGGTACCCATACGTCTAGCCATAAGGGCATTCCAAAGCTGGATAGCGTGTGCCCTATGTTGGGGAGAGCGGTAAGAAGTAATGCCTCGTAAGTGGTAATGCAGCTGGTGGCATGGGTACAGTACAGGGTACGGGACAAGAAATATGTTTGTGTTGCTTACCAGCGCGTATCACTCAAATCGTTTTAGCGCGTGCGCACATTCCTTTTCTCTATCCCAGTGTACCTTGTTGCGTCTCGTGTTGGGTGTCATTTTTGTTATCGATAAATGAGTGTATTTAGGCACCTCTAGTGATTTTCTCCGGTCGCGAGCATTTTGACACATCTCCGTGCATAACGGGAGCATTCTGAAGTCCTTCAGTGTGACCTGACTGTGAATATTTACGCTTTGATTAGCCTCGCAGGTGTTGGGGATCGCCTTTCGGGGTTCGTCGGGCCGGATGGGTCCAGGGTGAGTTGGGTCGTGGCCCAACTTCCTCCGGTCACCTTCGACAGTGGTCCGACTCGCTGGTCCATGGGACTGAACCAATGCAAACACGTCGTCAATCACATTCAAAGTCTTCGTATGGGGTACATATGGCGTGAAACCATCATTAAAAAAAACTATCAGTACTGGGTGCCAGCGTGGACATGCACGTGCGTTGCACCCAGCCCACCCGAGATCACTCCTACGAGAATCCTTGGGACCGTGGCGAAGGCGTTGCGGTCTCCCTTTGGCCTCCTTCATAGCTTTGCTGAAACAAAGCTGACACACTGACAGAGCTGCAGGATTAGTGAATACAAAATAAAAAGCAACAGGGATTGTACGACGCTATGCCGACGCTATGCGACGAGCTACAGCTGAGGTCTCCGCCCACAACAGAAGCGTCCGGCCTGTGGGAGAATATGGGATTCATCGTAATACTCGCGCTCGATACGTGAAACGGGCCTAATGAGATGCAGTTGGACGATCCATTGGATATGCCAAGCGTCTCATTTTTAGTCAGGAAAAGGAGGTGCAGCTGGATACGTACCGCAAAGAAGAGGCCACTATACAGCTTGGACTCACAGCAAAGGTTCAAACTCACAAACTCACGTTTACTTTGCACAGATATGTGCAGAGGCCTGCAACTGCAACTTCGCCCATAGTCATATGTGGAACGTTGACGAGACGGGCCTGACGACGGCTTGAGAGCCAAGGAGCGAAAGAGAATGGATCGGATGGCGTTAAAGTTCCGAGTTTTGGAATCATAGTTTTCTGCTCATTCTGAAAAATGCGGTCATAGGAAGCACCTTTACCAGGTGTTTAAAGGGAAATTCTCTACATTTGGAAATATTGAAATAAATTTGGGGCGACATAAAAAGGCTCTTTTACAACTCTTAGTACTGGTATACTTTGAGTGCAAAAGGCTGCTCTAGATAACAACGTTTGTGCATTTAGTAAATACGCTCCTCAATAGGCCATTGTTTGATTGCGTCATAGGATAATTGTGTGACGCTGAGGTGCTGTCAAACATGCCGTGCAAAATTGACACCCTAGCACAAATTTATTGTACTCAACTTCCTGTGGATGGCGGTGGCAGTGAGGAAAGTGTTCGCGGAGCCAAGTATCGTTAGGTACTTGTGTTATGGCCCTTTCTTGTGGTGTTCGTGCATATCTATCCGTGAGTTTCAGATTTTTCAAGGTGATTACAAGTCTGCGTAATAACTAGCACCACTGTCCAACTGTCTGCACAACATATCACAAAACGTGATTCGTGTTTGAAACTTGTACTGAATGCGTGACATTCGCTGAGAGCCAACTGAAGTTCGCTGGTTTCAGAAAAAGTCCTCACGTAGGCCAGACAGGAACAACTCGAAGCCATATTTGTCTTGACCTTGAACGACGCATGGCGAATAGCGTGCTAACATTTGGGTGGCGTTTCTATAGCGTCATGGATGCCTGGGTGACCTTCAAATAGTTCTCACAAAATAGTCTACACATCTTCGCGGGCGTCTAGCTCAGAATCTAGAGTTTTTATGCATTATGAAGAGCAGGGCTGTAAACCGCACCGAATGATCTTCCAACCGGCTATTTCATTGTAATACCCCTTGCAAATGTGTAACACTCCCTTTAAGCTTGCTTTTATGTTGTAATTAGCACTGCATTAGAGAAGGAGAAGTTTGGGTTTAGCATTGTATTGTAGGGAGTTGGGCTTATGAGTGAGTATCTTTGTTCATGAAAACGCCCTCTTTACCATGTTTCTGACCCTGTCATTGGGGGAGCGTCATTTATAAACGCATACATGGGTCAGACGCATAAACGCATACGTGATTTGAACGCATAATATGGGCCAGTGGTCATATCTGAGCCCATCCTTCCCGGGGCTATGTGAAGGCTGTCCTTGAACGAAGGTGACGCCACGGATTTTGAGTGGGGGGGGCAGACTTTTCCAGAGGGTTTCCTGGGCAAAAAGGGACTTCCGCACAGGGGTGGCTGGATCTCCTGGATGAGTCATATTGAAGGGAGTGGGGGAGGGGCAGAGTCACATAACCCGCTCATTAAAATAAATGCTGCGGATTTGAAGATATTGAAGCAAGCATTAGAGATGTTGAAAAAGCTGACTTATAACTGTTGATATATTCTAAGTGGAATAGGCTGCTTTGGATAATACATTTCTTCATGTAGTAAATAAGCTCCTCAAAACGTCATGGTTTGACTGCGTCATCGTACCTTGCACAGCATTGATTGAGTCAACTGATGGCCGTTATATCTGGAAATCGTGCTCACGAAAACCAAGTATGAACGACTCGATTTTTTTTTTTGGCCTTGATAGTGACATGGACAACAGAATGACAGGAGTTGAATGGCACTTTTGCGTCATAAATGTTTGGATGACCTTGAAATACTCTCCCCAAAAAGCCTGCACATCTTCGCGGCACGTAGCTCAGAAACTAGCACGGTTTAGGTCGAAAGTAACGGGCTGGGCTGTGAATTCCACCGAACGATGTTCAAGATAGCTATTTCAGTTCAAAGTTCCATACCACTATGGAACACTCCCTTTAAGTTGTAACATGTGCCCACATTCACGAAAATAAATTTCGACCATGAACGAATTCAGAGAAGGACCATCTTGGCTACTACAGCTGGTCTTTTTGCTCGAGCAAGGGGCCTTTCAATCCCAAAAGAGGGTCAGAGGGTGTTTCAGAAAAGGGGATTCCTGATGCATAAAGGAGCGAGCCTCCCTTTCCAGAGAAGTACCCTCTTGGTTCATAAAGGGGGTCTCCCGAGTGAGCAAAAGTTCATCCTTGACACAACGTAAGGCTTCCTAATATAGAAAATGAGCTATCAAACTCATAAAGGCCTGTCTCATGGTCCAGATAACGGGCTTCTCGACGTAGACAAGGAACAGCACCTACTAGTTCAGTTAGGAGGATTCCTTGGTCTGAATTTTGGTAATGTATGTGGAGCTGCAAGACTTTCAGTTTAGGCAAGAGATGCCACCTGTGTGTACAGAACACGGGTAGTCAGGACTGTGATTGTATGCGTGCAGGCAGTGTGAAGGTCTTCAGTCGGCAGCCCACTGAGATGCATGCTGCTTGTGTCTTTCCCTTAGTGTAAAAAAGTCTGTGCAATTGATCCCAAGTTAAGATATCAAAGGGATGTTTCGCCGTATTGGAGTTATGCATGCACATGTTCGAAGACGCCTGCGCACGGAGCTCTAAAATAAGCACGGGCTTGAGGTAAGTCACAGCTCCTTTTCTACTTTGTCCGGATTAACATAATGCTGGGTGTACTGCATGCCAATACAAGGAGATGGCAGTGATGTTATCCGCGATGCATGTCTAGCCCAATCCACTTCAAATTTCGCGCACAGCTGCTGCTTGGATACCCGCGTATGAAGTATCTCTGAATCCACCACCGCATCGGCCAGCGGCTGCCGCTGGGACCCGCCGGCCCTGAGGCGAACCCGCCGGGCCGTGCGCGTCGTGGCGCGTCGGCGGCCGGCCAGCCGCGCCACTGCGCCGCTAGAGGTGCAAACCACACCGTTCTGCCCGCCCCGCGCCAGGCGGGGCGCGGTGGAACGCTGCGACCGGAGGATGAGGGTTACGCCGAGGTTCAGATGTTTCGGTGTGATGACTGGTGACTGGTAAGTCAAGGCCACTGTTGTCATGATGCCAATCCAATGGGATGTTTGGGGCTCGCTGCGCCTGTGTTTGGCTCAGATGGAGAGGTCATTGCTTTGCTTAAATGTAATGTATTCGTTTTGTGTGTGCATGACCTGTTCGATGAAATGTGCGCGTATGCAGAATAGAAAAATGTTTGAGAATATTTGTTGTTCAGACCCCAACCTGCCGTCTTTTATGATGGATTCAGTGTCGTTGCGATATATCGCTTTGGGTGTACATTTATTGCTAGTGAAATCTCATCCCCTCTCCGAGTAGCTCAGCAATGGCGGTGGGTTTCTTGCTACGCTTTGCAGCACTTCCGGAATGACGAATACCCGACGACTAAGGACGTCAGTTTGCATCCCTGGCAGGGAGCGTCTGTTGCACCGCGAGAAACGCAACGTCGCAAGAATGCGAGGCATTTACGAATGCTTACTGCCATCTATTGACCGCATTGTCAACTGCTACCTCCCAGCCGGCCGCCTGTCGCTCCGGCCGCAGCATCCCCAGGAACTCTGGAACGGTCAGCTGACCGTGCGCGATGGCGCCCGCACTCCGTCGGCGTCGACGCGCGGGCCCCACCCAATCGTCGGCGCCGGCGCAAAGGTCCCGCCCACCCGTCGGCGCCGTCGAAAAAATATGCTAGTTAGCACTATTGATCTGTGACGGCATGTGACGCGGTAGCGTGGCGATTCGACGTGGCACCGGGGCTTTAACGCTCACTGGGGGAGGGATTGTGGAACAGTCGACAGAGCGGGCGGAAAGGTCGGTGGGGGGCGCAACAGCCGGGGAGGGTGCAACAATCGGCTGGGAATGTGTGTAACGGCATGGGAGCGTGTAACAACCGTCGGAGAAGGGAGCTTCCACCGCTGCCAACGGTGAAAGCTGCCGAGGTGCGGGGAGGCGTCCATGGTTGAGGTACATACGGAAAAGTACGCGTTTCCATGCGCACAAAAGTACGTATGGGAAAAGCGCGCGTGTTTAAAGTACGTACACGATAATTCGTTAGAAAATGTGTGTCAAATATTAGGTTCGTATGGTAGAACTCCGCGCACAAAAGTTCATTTGCTGAAGTCCGCAAGCAAATTATCATCTGGTAAAGCACATGTGGAAAGTATTCGCACTGACAAAAGCTTGTAAGGGAAATAGCTGGAGTGGAAAAAATTATAGGCATAAAGTACATGTGCAATCATTCGAAAGCAATTAAATTAGAAAGCTCCAGTGTCATAACCCCAGATTCAAGAATGATAAAACTGCATCTCACATGGCGTTGTCTTAAAGAGTGGTCAACAGCCCTGATGACAGCAATATGTGAAACTTTATTTCGTGATTTGATGGCGTGATGTTGAAGTGAATATTCTTACAAAGATTGTTTTACAAATTACAGGAGGCTATTGGGATCGAAAAATGCAATAGCAAGCAGAACATAACTTTTTATGGGATTATGTGTTGAAACTTAAAAGGAATGCTTCATATTTGAAGATATTGAGATAAGCACCAGATGTGACGGGAAAAGCGTACTTGTAACTATTGGCAAGCTTTCAAGGTTCAAAAACTACCCTAAGTAGCAAAATTTCAAAGTTTGTAAAGATGCGCCCCTCTACGTCATTGTTTGATGGCGTCATGGAATGGTTTTGCAACGACAGCAATTGCTGGCAGTATCTGGTAGCCAGAATTAAAGAATACCTCGGAACGCACGAAAGCTGACGCAGACAAGCCATTCCCGTCGCGGGTGCTGTGTTGGGCGGCGGATTAGTGAACAGCTTGTTTGTGGATTATTTGTCTTGGTACTGGTCGTATGAGAAGGTTTGATGGGATGGTTGACATACGCAACGTACCGATCACGAGCTTTTAGGGAAGATTATTAATATCGAAGCACGATATGCTGTGAAGACTGTCGTGAATCTCGCACCGAAACCTGCCAAGGACTGTTAAGGAGGTGAATACCGTGTTGTCGACTTATCCTTGCCTGCAGTGCTTCAGTCCTGAATGAATAAATTTGTACCATTGCTATCAATCGATTGCCAAAACAGTTATTTCTGTGGTAAAGATGGTGAGGTTGAGTTACCAAAGATGTCTTTTTTTGCATAGGATTATTTATGCAATTACCAGTGAACCCCGAAGTAGCCGTTGTGGTACAACAGCGTTCTCGCTGTTGATAGTCCTTTGGCATTGTTAAATCAGCTGTTACCAGTCATTCACAGATTATAAGCTGTTATCTCATAGGCTCAACATAGAGCAGTCAACCACTGTGATACATTGTGTAATGACACGGGTCAACAGTGTCATCGTGACACTACCTCTGTGCTGTACTGTGGCATGGCATAATGAGCAATGATATGGGTTTTGTATCACAAAACCTGCTGCTTTCATAATAAATTTCATCATGAAAATATGGGCCAAGCATGCGTTCTTGTACTACCTCTACATGTCACATATGACTGACTAAAAACACATGATACAATATACAAATCACTTTCAGCAAACACACAACCAATAAGTGACACACGTGATCAGCCTGTTTCGGAAATCCACAAAACATGGGTGACAAAGATGCAAACACGTCTTCTGTTTCCACAGTCATGCAACATGCTGTGTTCATCAGGCTGCTTCACTCAAAAATGGTGTTCATACAAGTAATAACGCATGTATAACAAGAAACTATTACACGTGAAATGACACTGCAAACCTGCTGACCTTCCACAACTCTGGAGACGTGACAAGTGACTGCAGTTGTGGTTAGATCAGCGAAATGCAAGGAATTGGTGAAGCTGCTGATGCACACAAGGCTAATGATAGAAATATTTTTAGGTGCTATCCAATAAACTAGCAGCAATACTTCTTCACCTTTTCGGCACCAAGCATCTCACAAGTTGCAGTGGTTATGACACTGATGACTCACAAGCAATGCTTTCCTGCATACAACATTCATAATTTTTAAGGAAAAGACCATTTTGCAAAGCTGTATCATGTGAGTGAGCTGCACAGACCAGCTCTTACTGCCAAAATGAAGTGCTAATATAATGACATGCAATGGATTAATTGCATTCTGTAATGCTTCAATAGGTTCAAGATGTTGGCAAGGTAATAATGAAATACTGAATTGCCTTTGCACACCCCCTGACAAATAGGTGCTGGTGTTTCTTTCAGTTTACGAGCATCACCACTTTGTCCTGTTCAAACACGAACATGAAGATAGAGATAGGTATCGATATATCACATTTTATTGGAAGACAATAGACTTAAATAATACCAAAACAATACTCTCTATCAGAAGTGCAAACCTCGCACGCACCTCCCCCCCCCCCCCCCATCACATCAAGATCAATACAAGCCAGGGGCACGCACTACCAGTGATCGCACCCATTTCAAGCCCCTGATGCACACTCTTTTGTAAAATAAGTGTGATTTCACACTTGCACAGCTCGCGGGACTAACAAATTGCAGGTTTTCTCGCAATTTCCGCACAGGTTTCCGGTCATAACACCACATTTCACCGTGAGCTCCCTTCCAAACAGTCCCAACGGGTGTTCATGGTGATTAATGCATATCAAGAGCTTGTACTTGAAGGACACAATTTTTTAGTTCAATATTGAATTTGTCGTGCAATATGTGTTAAATATTTAGCAAAGAATATATTTATATAAATTGCTGTGCTGTTTTCCTAATTTTATAATGCCTAGCTAACCCATAAACCCGTGCAAGATTATTTGCTCCGGTGCACGCGGCACCAACCGAGCTGTCCGTAAGAAATACGTGAGTAGAAGAAAAAACGCCAACAGGAGAAAAAAGACAGAGTTGCCGTTGCGTCTTCTTTTAAAAGCATTCGGGATAGCGCCATTCTTTTTTCGGTGTCGTATTTTTTTGCAGACAGTGACGTTCTTTTTTGTAACTTTGGCCCATGCCTAGATATAAGGAAAAACACCCCGTTGATGAGGAGCGCCGCACAACCCGAAAGTGCTCACGCTTACGTTCGCGACACGCATTCAGCGGAGAAATCTTGCTGACAGCCAATCTCCTTCGCGGATTGTATCATATGTGCCGCATCATCGCCTTTGCGAATGTATCAGCAGCCATACTTTTTTGGCCATAAGCAGAAAACAGCCTGTAATATCATGGCGATCGTATGACGTTTCTACGACATCATCATTGTAGAGGTGGCTTTGAAATAGTCCCTAAATGAACCTTTTACCGGTTTTGCGGACGTATAGCTCAGGAACCAGAGGGCTTTGAATCTTAAAAAGTCATGACGTGAGCTGCATAAAAGGTTCTCAAGATGGCTATTTCGGTTCCAAACCCCATATAAAGTTGAAACATTCCCTTTAATGATTATTAAAGGTAGGGTAAAAGTTATCGTGCGTAAGAGTAAGCTATCCCCCGTAATCTCAGTCGCAAATTTTGCGTCCTTGCATATTTGGACACACTGTGATACACCAATAGCTGGGGATTTCACTGTCTGGCGACCGGAAGTGGAATGACGAAAGTGATACAAAATTCCACGATCTTTTCATTAATAATCCATATGGGTTCCAAGGTATGCGTTGTGTATGAAACAGGAAATTTTAAAGGGAGTGCTCCGCTTGTGTATGGGGTTTGAAACTGAGTTATCCATTTTGAAGATCAGCCAGTGCAGTTCACATCGCTGCCCTTTATAATATTTATAAGACTATCTAGTTTGCAAGCTTGACGCCGGCAAAATTGTGCAGATTCATCCACGTAGGCTATTTCTAGGTCACTCAAATAGGCTCAAATAGGTAGGTAGGTTCGCAAATAACGCCACCTTATTGGTTATGTGGCGCTCAAGGCCAGGACAACTATGATCGTCGAGTTATTGCTGTCCGGCGTACGTGATGACGTGTTCTGGAACCAACGGACTTCAATTGTTTTGCAACTAATGCAATACGTCTAGTGCGATTTTCAAACCCTAATCACGCTTTATGCTACATAATACAGGAAGTTCAACATTGTTACGAGTTGTGACGGAAGTCAGACATAGCATCAAATGGCGTAAAGGGTGTGATCCATATTTGTATAGGATTTTAAGCTAAGATAGCCATTTTGAAGGTCATTTGATCCAGTTTACAGCCATGTCCTTCTAAGTCCCGAAACCCTCTGCTTTGAAGCTAAACGCCCGCTAAGTTGTGCAGACTATTTTATGCAGGCTATTTCAAGGTCACCTAAGCATGCATGACATCATAGAAACGCCATTCAAAAACTGACACGTCTTTTGTCATGCGTTGTTCGAGGCCAAGATAAATGTGATCGTCGAGTTAGTCGCGTCTGACGTACGTGAGGATGATCTCTGGAACCAACGGACTCAGTTGGCTGTCAATGAACGTTAAGCATTTAGTACAAGTTGCAAAGAACAGTTGTTGTCTAGAGCAGTCTTTTGCACTTAAAAGCATGGCAGCAGTTACAAGTGAGCTTATGTCATCATATCTGATGCTTGACGCCAAATTTTTGCGTGTGGAACATTCCCTTTAGGGGCAATTTACCCCCACATAAGAGCCAAGCACGGTATTTCGCTGCGTTTATATAAACCGCCCACCTGATGACGGCCTAGTGCAATCAGGTCAAGCTTGGATTGTTTGGTAGGGATTTTTGCAATTGTTGGTGACATGTTTACACAAAAACTGCCCGTTTTGAGCAAACTAGTTTGCTGATGTCTCACGCATGCCATCGGTTTTCAGTCAGCTAGGTCCTTGCTAAAAACCAAACATTGTTTTTAATTGTTTACAAATAAGACAGTAGAAATATCCCTATTCATTGTAGAAAAATCAGGGGATATGTAAACTTCGTTTACATATCGGGATCATGCCTTTATCGAAATGAATATCAGTAGTGAGTTCAAAATTATCTGCCGAACCTGTTCGATTTTTCAGGTTTTGCTTTTGGAACAGCATACCACAGTTTTTACAGGTCTCCACTATTCAGGGATTTAACAAGGAGCGATTGCTAACTACGAAACAGTGCATATCTAAGACTTAGAATACGCGAAAAATATGTGTACATGCAAACGAATTCAAGTACACAGGCATCACTAGTCACGTTTCATTCAAACATGCAAGCGATTTCAAGTAAACAGGTGCCACTCGTCACGTTTCTTTGAAATATGGAAGCGATTTCAATTAAACAGACACCGCGTATCACGCGTCAGCATCACTTATACATGTAAACGATTTTATGCTAGCACGCAGCACACATCAAAGAACTTATCGCATTCACATAATCAGCCATGATGAGCGATTTGCATTGATGTCTGGTCACCGACTTTTGATAAGAATACATTCAATTATTTTTCTGTCTAGGTGGTCATGCGTTCCTTGCATGACTTTTGGCTCTAAAAGAGGCATAGAGTCCATACCTCCCTGAATTTCAGCCCAAGCGTGTTTTGCCAAAAAATGGTCACCGAAAGGGGTTCATTGTTTTGTTTTTATCGTCTCGCAGGTAGACACTATGTCCCAAACGAAAAGGGCGCATAGACTCCCCAACAAGGACAATGTCCCCTCCCATGTTTTTCACACAGTTTACACTTAATTTCGTACTATACTTTTTGTGTGCCAGCCCCTGGAAATCTAGACCTGCATAAATGACATATATTGCTCCCCCCCCCCCCCTCCTTCCGGGCACTAGAGCTTCAAGAAAGAAGATTTCACCAGAGAATTTATGTGTGATGCGCGCTAGCTTAAAATCGTCCACATGTATGAATGATGCCTGACGCGTGATGTGTAGTGCCTCTTTAATTGAAATCGTTTGCATGTACAATTAATGCGTGACGCCTGTTTATTTCGAATCGCTTGGGCGTTTGAATGGAACGTGAAGCGTGATGCCTGTTTACTTGAATTCATTTGCGTATACGCCTATTTTCTGCGTATTCTAATTCTCAATTAGATATGCACTGAATCGTAGAAGTGGCTAGCAACTGCTCCTTGTTTAATCTCTGAATGGTGGTGATTTGCAAAAAGTGTGCCTCGTTGTTTAAAAAAACAAGTCCTGAAGAAATCGAGTACGACTGGCAGGAAATTTTGAACTTGCTACTGATATTCGTTTTGATAAAGGCATGATCCCGATATATCAAGGCATCTACCTCTCCATTCTCCCGGTTTTTGTACAAGGAATAATACTATTACTACCGTCTTATCTATATGCATAATACTCCTCGCAAATACACTTAACAACTGACGCAATTTTTCAATGTTTTGTGTGTGACAGTGCACACTGATTTTTTGAAGTCTTCAAAGCACTCGGAACTTGCAAAATGCTTCACTTGGCTGTTGCACTTTTTTTAGCCTCTGAAAACCGGCAAGTCAAGCCCACAGCCCAGCCAAAATTTTGCGAGTTCTGGCCGGGTCAGAGGTGGAGAGCTGGCTGGTTAAAACGTTGCATCCCTTGCCCCCACCTTGATGCTGCATCATACTGACCCTGCCTTGTTTTTTCAGATTAGTCCCAAACCGTAGGGGCTATATATCCAGTGACACATATATGTAACAAAGCACAACAGAGGCGTAGTTGCGTGCCACAAAATACGAGAGTCATGGATACTTTTATGATGAATGATTTAGACCCATCGTTGCAAGCTGTATTGGCGGAAGACCTTTCAGTGACAATCATATGCCCCAATCCCCAAATAAACTTCGGTAGATTCAAGGCTTAAATCCACACTTCCATGTGATTTTGAACTGAATGGTCATCTTGCTGATTATTCGGTGTAATTCACAGCCCTACTCTTCCTTAGACCTAAGCCAATCTAGTTTCTGAGGTACACGCCCGAGAATATGGGAAGATTATTTCGGGAAGAGTATTTCGATGTCACATTGGCATTCATGACGCCATAATAACGTCATTCAAATCTTCCCATTCCGTAAGGCATGCGGCGATCAAAGCCAAGGCAAATATAATGGTCCAGTCGTTCATAGCTGACGTTCGTGAGCGCGACTTCTAGATATAACGACCGTCAATTTGATGTCAATCAGCGTTGTGCAAGGTACGATTAGGTAATCGGATAATGCTGCGTTGAGGAGCGTGCAACACCGAGCAATTGTGTTATTTAGGCCAGTGTCTTTTACTGAAAGGTATGCCAATAGCTATAGGTGACCTTGTTTCATCATATCTGATGATTGCTTCAACATCTTCAAAGATGAAACGTTCCCTTTAATGATATGAATCCCACCAAAATACGTCATCATTTTTTTATTCTGGAACCAGCATAAAATCCAAATGTCCAATGGCTCTCCAACCTCAACGGTTTATAAACAGCTGCCAAATAATGTCACTCGCGCTTTGCTTTGGGCCGAGGCGTTATGCTCCCACCGGCTGTAAGGAGAGCACCGCCTCCGAGTGCAAACATCTGTAATCTCCACTTCCCGAGTCGAGCTGCGCCGCACTTCAGCCCGCTGCTCGTGCTGTTCCTCAAACTTCGTCGACAGGAGTAATAAGCGTGCAGCGCGTCGCGCTGAGGGCCATGCATCACGCTCCTGTCATTACGTGACGGCACAGCTGTGACGTGCAACTGCGCGTCTCGCCGGCCGACCGGCGGAGCCCGTCAGCTGAGCTGCCGGCCGTACATGCTGACTGGTCTGAGCGTGGAGCGGACCTCATCAGCTGAGCTGCCGGCCGTACATGCTGACTGATCTGAGCGTGGAGCGGATCCCATCAGCTGAGCTGTCGGCCGTACATGCCGACTGGTCTGAGCGTGGAGCGGAGCTCATCAGCTGAGCTGCCGGCCGTGCATGCTGACTGGTCTGAGCGTGGAGCGGATCTCATCAGCTGAGCTGCCGGCCGTACATGCTGACTGATCTGAGCGTGGAGCGGATCTCATCAGCTGAGCTGCCGGCCGTACATGCTGACTCGTCTGAGCTTGGAGAGCGATCAATTACCACCAGAGGAAGTCGTAACTCCTCTTTTGTGTAGACAAGATTGGCCTATGCAATAATTTTGTACAGGCTCACTGGACAACGTTTTGATTTGTGTCTGATTAAATCAATTTCATCGTACTTCATCATGTTTAAGCGGTTTCTGCGAAATATAAATGATTTATTCGACCTGCGAATAATCGTTTGGCAGCAATTTCGATGGCACCTTCATTGCCTCAAGTACATAATATGCTATTGTAACTTTTAAATTGGTACACACACACTTAGTTCTTATTCTGGGTCTGCAATGCTTCACGGATGCATTGAGCTCTGGCAGTCGATCGCCTCCTTGGCTTTATACCTCTCCACAGTTGCCTAGGCATTAGCCTGAATTGCCAATTATTCAGGCATATCGTCAGAGCTCATCAAACCTGATCGACAGGCCATGGCTATAACTGACGGGATCATTTCATGTTATATGGTGATTTTCCAGCCCAGTAAGGCTTTGTGTCATGTGTAGTCACGTTGCATTCTTTCAGTCACGTTCAGCGTTCGTTAAATCGCAACGATATTAGCGTTCGGACAACTGGAAATATCAGGCGTGAAATAGACATATTGACCTTGCCGTGATGATAGATAAATTTTGCTTCACGCGCATACAGGGAACTGACAATTGTGTTCCCTTTCATCGACATTTTAAAGACATGTTCTGATAGCTGCATTCACACCCTGTACCCAAATAATTTTCGTCCGCTTTTCTTATGATACACACTGACCGGACATGGAGATAAAAGACACACTCGTCATCAGATAATGCAGAGTTGAAAACGATGGGGCAGTAAACTCTGCTAAACTCTAAATTCTACTTTGTGGTTGGCTGCGGCAGACAAGCAGTGGTCCCTCAGCAGCTTTGCTGTTAGCTGAGATGCCTTTTTAACCGCGAGCAAATTTCCAAGTGAGGACACAAAACATGAAGGTATGGTTTAACTTGAGGCCGGTGCAGCGCGTGCTATTGAACTTATGCTCGCTTATCAACACAGCATTCTTAAAAACGCCTTTGAAATTGGTCGTGTTTCCTCTTAACGTCTTTCTCCCGCAGCACATCATCAGATGTTGTTGCCGGCGGCACATCATCAGATGTTGTTGCCGGCGGCACATCATCAGATGTTGTTGCCGGCGGCACATCATCAGATGTTGTTGCCGGCGGCACATCATCAGGTGTTGTTGCTGGCAGCACATCATCAGGTGTTGTTTCCCGCAGCACATCATCAGGTGTTGTTTCCCGCAGCACATCATCAGGCGTTGTTCTCGCATATCGTCCGAATCACATGGAAGAAAATTCCTACTCCAAGCTTGGCTAGTAGCTAGTAGTGCCACATAATATGCCAGGTGTTAAAAATGGCATTAATTGTTCTAGCATCAACGCAGTGAGCGTGACAGCATTGTTGATGACGCACCAGCAGCCGCATTTGCTAGGAAGGCATGTTTGCCAGACGTTTAAGCGGGTAAAGTATGCCTGGCGATATTCGTGCATACTGCATACCCTCCTGACTAATGAGCTTATGCAGCAGTAGTTAAGGTGCGGCGAAACATGTCGAAGGCATCTTAGGAGCGCGAGAGGAACACAGCTGCACAAGGTACAGCACCTATTCAATTTGTAAGTCTTCAGATTTTGTCCATTACCTGCATATGCATCGCCTCCAACGGCGGGTGCGTAATTGCAAGCCATAAAACGACCAGACTCGACCAACTTGTTGCAAAAAGACCACCTTCAGCTCACTCCACAGCTCTTAATTTCACGACAGGCTGCTTCGCGGGCACCATCAGCATCGGAATAGGCTTAAATAGGATACAAACGCCCGGGGAAACACTAAAAAAGTTACGTTACCGCATTTCCAGTGGGGGTACGCGCGGGTGATCACAACTTCGGGCTGGCGCGTGGATTGGCACGAGTTTGGATCGCAGTTTGTGGGTCACACGAGGTCCAAGTGCGCATGAGATGCTTGCGCGACACAGTACTGTACCCCCTCCAGACACACACACACACACAATTTGGAGACTTGCATAGTGTGTGACTAAACCTACGCAATATTGACTCACGTAGCTCTAGGAGGGAAGGGGAGGGAGGAGGGAGCGGGCCGGGAACGGACAAAGGATTAGCGAGTGAGTATGAGGAAGGTAGGGAAGGTGGGACGCGGAGAGAAAAGGGATGGATGAGGAGGTAGGGGACGTTTGATCAATGCCAAGGGCTTGCGCTGGCACTGCCATCTCTAAGACCCTCGCATTCGTTGCGGATGCCGAAATAGCTTGTACACACCCACCAACATTCACACACACACGCACACACACATACACATTCGCACGCACGCACGCACGACCCTGTATATATACAGTGCGTGCGTGTCACATATATATATATATATATATATATATATATTTATATAGATAGATAGATAGATAGATAAATACTGCCGGGATTACCACAGTGCAATCGAAGTGCAAAACATTGCAGAAGATCTGGCTGCCCTATTTAAAATGAAGCAGTGTTCAAGTCTGGCATTCTGTGTCCTTCGGAGCGCGCTGATGACGTTTTGTATTGTATTTATCCATATGATAGAGTTAGTTTCAATGCTAAAGTTTCTTGTGAGACCTTGTCCGTATATTCCCATCTGCGCATTGTGGCATTCCACAGGCGTCTGCATCGGTCCATGTGAAATTTTAAGCGAAACTCGCCAACAGGTCCTCCAACAACAACTGTCCTCCAATTCGTAGAGCTTCTGACCACCAGCGGCGATCACTGGCTAGAGAAGCCGCCAATCTGCTTCGGAAAAAATAAGGACTGTCCGGGTTGCAACGTACAAAGTAAACAAGTGTTCGGATCGTAGAACAATGTGAGATATTCGTGGGTGATTTGAGTGAGCAGGCACCTGTGTTACTAATACGAGCGGTGCTCACCTCGACAGTTACGCCATTAAGAGTGCATCCTTTTACCGCAGCCGCGCGTGCATTTGCAAAGTTTATTATTCGGCCAGAATTAACACACCTCCTCGTTTTGTTGGCCATAAGTGTCACCCTTAGCCGAAAAATATTGCATATTGCATCTGGAAAATGGAGGCATCATGTTCTGATGTGACGACCAATTGCTGCTCCTCATTTTCGTCCCGCGGAATAATGGCGACGTTTGTGGGGAGCGAGAGGTGCGCCTGTGGGCAGCGCCGATTCTCTCCAAACTGGGCAAGCCGCTCGCATCCCGACGGTAGTTCCTGGCGAGTCAGGCGAGGGACTTGTGGCCGTAAATTATAGGGCTGTGCCCCCAAACTGAAATTCGCGGCTTGCTTATTTCTGAGATAGCATCCAGTCTGACATGGAGCCCTGGACGACGTCGGCTCGATTAGGACGGTCGGTCAGTCACTCATCTCAGCAGACAAGACAGTCACTCATCTCAGCAGACAAGACAGTCACTCAGCTCAGCAGACAAGACAGTCACTCAGCTCAGCAGACAAGACAGCCACTCATCTCAGCAGACAAGACAGCCACTGAGCTCAGCAGACAATACAGTCGCTCAGCTCAGCAGACAAGACAGCCACTCAGCTCAGCAGACAATACAGTCACTCAGCACCCCAAGTTCCAATGGTGTGCCTGCTGGCCGCCACAGAGTTTATCAGAATGACATCATATAGGCCCTCACATAGAGCCACATGTCACGTAACAGTCCCATAAGTCTCACGATGACGAAGGCTATCTGCAGGTTTATGTGATGAGCAAAGCCGCAAAAGACGTGGCTGCCATCTGAGGCCAACACTGTGCGCAATCAGCATGACTGGAGAACATGAAACCAACCGCAGATGATATCATCGTCTTGTTTGTTATCAGACCGCATACTTGTTGAGATGGCTTTTAAAGGTCAGAATCTTCCCTTAGCATGGCTCATTGCTGGGACCCTGTTGACCGGATCCCCACTTCACAGCAGAATGCTGTTCAACTGGGTTCATAACGGGGGCATGCCGCACGAAAATTTTCGCTCGACAAATGGTACCGCCAGACATTGTTTCGCGTGACGCAACACCGTGGCATGGCCGAGATACGTTTTGTGCCATCGGACGCCAGGAAGGACGAGTTGGCAATTGGCCGTCTTTGACAAGACAAATAGGCGTGGTTCCCCTGCGGCGCAGCTTCGGAGTCCGCTGCAGCATCGCCGTTCTAGATGTCTGCGGCGTGGTGTCTCTGCGGCGCAGCTCCAGAGTCCGCCGCCCCACCGCCGTTCTAGATGTCTGCGGGCGTGGTTTCTCTGCGGCGCAGCTTCAGAGTCCGCCTCCCCATCGCCGTCCAAGATTATGGGCACTTTTCTGAGCAACGGTAATGGTGGCAACGTATCAGCATAGCTTTCGTATGTCGCAATATTGAGGTAATTAGCAAGTGTAGCCTTGTTCTTATGGGTTGTATGCCTTAGTTTCTCTAACCAGTTGTCAACTATTCGCCCTGAGAAGTACGAAATGGCTCGCGGCATTTTTTTTTTTTTTTGTCTTGGCAGCCTGAGGTCTACAAAATCAATTAATTGGTTTCCCAATATTTAGTACGGCAGAGTCATTGTACAGAATAAACTCAGCTTTTTCAGGCAACGGAGTCTAAGCCTTTTTAATTGCAGTTGATGCGTAGTGATGTTAATGATGGCTGTTTTCACGCGGCAGGTGTCCCTTGGTTTCCTCACTGACGTTGCAGCTACAAATTGTTTGTTGTGCAAGTAGTTGCATAGTCTTACGGAAGGATTGAAGCAAAGTATTAGCATCACAGATGAAATAATAGTTTGGACTATCGCCGTCGCCTGGTGTGTCAGTAGGCATGCACACACATACTAGCACATCAGACGAGAACGGTAGTCCGAATGATTATTTCGAGTAGTTGCATATTGGTGGAATTAGCCACGACCATTCGTTCCAGGTCACGATCCATCAATTCCATTCTGAGTTATTAGGGGAGCTCCATTAGGGGAGCTGAAAGAGCTCCTGCAGGCCGTCGTACTAGTTCACATGCGGCCGCGCTACATGGGAAAAGGTATAACGAGGTTATGTCCACCGGGAAATTGCTTTGAGTTAAATGCGCATAAACCTGCGCCATGATGGACGACTGATTCATTCTGCGCCTCGCCTTGTTTCTGGGAGGCTTCTCTCTGCGCTGTAACGGTTTCGGAAAGCTGTAGTTGTAGAATCGCTTTCATATGCAGCATCGCATCGCATCCTGTCTGTAGCATCGCATCGCATCTTGTTGGACCTTCATTATGACAGCTTTTTAAGTCATAGCGTTCCAGCTGAAGAGAAAAGGCAAAACTGATGGTTTGTTCTGTGCTTGTGATTTGCTAGGCTGGAAAACTACATTTAGGAGTAGGAATATCCCACTTGCTTCACGACATGCGATTAGAAAGCTATTTATAATAGGCTCTAGTTTTTTAACACGCGCCCGGGTAGCCGGTTGGGCACCCTTCGCTCGGGTGGGGGGAGTCAATTTGACCCCTTTCCTGAGATCTCGGGACCTAGGCAAGCTAGAGACACGAAATTCACGTATTGTGTTGACCTATATGTGAACTCACTTAGGTTTAAGTTTGAGGTTCCTAGGTTATGACCTTCGGGTCAAATAAGGTCAATTAAGGTCAAATTCCAAATGGGCTCCAAAGAGCTCCTAGAACCTAGACCACTACTCTAAGCAAAATTTCAGACGCCTTAGTTAAGGTCAGTGGCCTTTTTTGACCTTTTAAAGGTAATGGTGACTAAAGTGATATAAGAATGCTTTGAGTTTTGCAATTGGATAAGTGACAAAGATTACGCTAGGCAGTATGTTCCTAAAGCAAAATGCTAATCTGGGTCATTTTAGGTCAATGACCTATTCTGACCTTTAATACGTCCATGGAAGCTGTATAATGCGGTTCCCGCTATCAATATATTCGAAATGAGTGCCAGAAACCAGCCCACTCAGAGTGCACGAGAGTAATAAAACAGGCTGGTTTTGACCTTGGTCTGACCTTCATACCTGACCCTGGGTCAATGCTATTTGTTTATTCAGTTGTTGTTGTGCCTAAGAAAGTATTTTAGAGATGTACGGCTTCGTATAGCACTCTGTTGTGTGATCGTATTGAACGATTCCCTAGAAATTGCCTTCGCTGAAACCATGGCCTGACTTTAACCTTCCATAGGTCGGCGACCTTACAAGGTACATCTCAATTATTGATGTCAGACGATCCGCTATTTAATTGTCTACAGCTATGCAAAATTTGATGAGGCTACGCCGTGCCGTTCGGAAACCATTGTGGGAAAACCTTCGGGGGTCAATTTGACCCCCACCCGAGCGCGTGTTAAAGTAGTTGGTTGCACTGGAAAACAGCACAGTGAAAGGGTCTCCACATTTATTACCATTTTAGATGGCTCATAACCCCTAGAACGAACGAACCCGAAAGGTACATCGGGTGGCGAAATCGCGAAGAGCACAATAATTTAGCTGATAACTGAGCTTAAGAAGGTAAGACAACTATGTAAGTGAGAGAGCGAAAGAGCGAGGGAGCGAGTGAACAGGAACGCAAGAGAGCGCGAGAGCGAGAGAACGAGAGAAAGAGAAAAAGAACGAGCGAAAGAACGGGGGAGCAGAAGTGACGAGGGAGGCGTTTCTGCGCTCTATCAGAGGTAGAGGCAAACACCAAAACATGGCGTGGCACACTCACGCTCCGATCCAGCGAACGAACGCGGGGGCGGGCCGCGCTCCAGGAAGTTCGCCGCTGGTCGGCAGTTCCAGGCGCCGGGCCGGGCGGCGCGGCACACAACGAAAGCAGGCCCGTCTGCGGCGCTGTTTGGAGGCGGGCAATCAATTCGCGTGGTGTTATGGGCGGCCTGCACGCGGCCGCGCTCACCTGCGCGGCGCCGCCGCCACGGCCCCCTGCCGCGGCGGTGCGACGCGCGCGGGGAACCACGTCACGGAACGGTCTGGCGGCCGCCATGACACGGATGATGCATGTTGTTACGTTGCTAAGTAGTTAGTGCTGCTTGTCATTTCACGAGTGCGTCGTAACAATGGCTACGGCGCGTCAGATGGCCGTTACTCGCAAATGGACAGGGGGATAATGAAGTCACCATGAGGTTTTGCATAATTAAGTTCTCAGAGGGCTGTTGTTTATGTCGTAGCCAGCCGCCCATCTCATTTGAAGGTCTGCCAAAACGTCCTCCACGCCATGCAATGTCGATAGACGACATGGTGGAAGACAGTCACTGGACATGGAGATCACCATGTCAGTCATCAGTCGTTAGCGTATGTGGCCTCTTCGTACCGCGCCAAGCAACGCTCAGCCGCCGGGGTTGGGGGCGAATGTGGGAGTGGGACGGGTGTGAATGCATCCCTTCGATTTTCAAAAGGAGTTTTTGAACGATAACAGTCCATCAAATTATCAGTGCCTGACGGGAGATTAATCTGACGCATTCTGGGTACTAAATTATCTGCGCTGGTTTAGGTCATGAAGTTAAGCCATGACACCTGTGAATACTTATAAACTTAATCTCTGAATATACGTTTTGCCTCACCATTGAGTAACCTGCTATCATTAACTTTTTTGCATCTATTTTATGTCATTCTGCAGCCGGACTGACTGCTTGCTAGTCAGGGTCAATAAATCTATGTGGGGTCACAGGAGGTCGACATCTATCACTTTTGAATCAGCTTTTTTCACGCGCGGTTGTCGGGTACGCATTTTGGCTAGATGACGTGCGGGCACCCACACGTATGCTGTACGGGCCAAAGTACAGTCAAAAAAGGAATGTGCGCATGCATCATTGCGTTATTGCGCTCTGGATAAAGGCGGTAACCCTGACAGAATGTCATCGTCAAAAGCGATACTAATCCGACTCGAAAGTCAGATTTGTGCATGGCTATCGAACCTCTGATGCATGTGTACGCCGCGAGCCTTAGAAAACTAGGCTCACCAGGAACTGACCTTTTAACCAGCTCTCACAAGTCCGCTTGATGAACGCATCCAAGTATCCTAGGTGCACGACATGCGTGTTCGGATACCCGTCGTAACACGGCGCACGTGCTTGCGTGAACCGATCCGCACCGTTGCCCCTGGGAGCCGGGTCCCGTGCGTTCCAGCTGACGTGCCTGCACGACGGCGCCGCGTTTGACGGGGGAGTCAAACCCGCGACGGCGCCGCGTTTGACTGGCAGGCGCCGAACCCGCGATGGCGCCGCGTTTGACTGGCGGGCGTCGGACTGGAGGAGCCGAACCCACGACGGCGCGTTTGACTGGCGGGCGCCAAACCGCGATGGTGCCGCGTTTGGCTGGCGGGCGTCGGACTGGAGGAGCCGAACCCACGATGGTGCGCGTTTGACTGGCGGGCGCCAACCCAGCGAGGTGCCGGTTTGGACTGGTGGGCGCCAAACCACGATGGCGCCGCGTTGACTGGCGGGGTCGACTGGAGGAGCCGAACCCACGACGGCTCCGCGTTGACTGGCGGGCGTCGGACTGGAGGAGCCGAACCCACGATGGCGCCGCGTTTGACTGGCGGGTGCCAAACCCGCGATGTGCCGCGTTTGACTGGCGGGCGTCGGACTGGAGGAGCCGAACCCACGATGGTGCCGCGTTTGACTGGCGGGCGCCAAACCCACGACGGTTCCGGGTTTGACTGGCGGGCGCCGAACCCACGACGTGACTCAGACGGCTGGCAAACACCGGACGTGCAGTAATGACTGGGGCGGCGGCAATCAGCGCGGCTGGTCTATACCTAGCCGGCAGTGGCGGCTCCACGTTCCGTGTCATCGCATCTTACGACACCCGGGGAAGTAAAAAATGATGAATAGCTCGGCGAACGATGGGAACTGATGGCGACGGCCCCTGACAGCCGGAATACAGGTGCCCTAAAGGGCGTCCTCAGTGCATGGCGAACGCTGCCAGCGGCAGCTGCGCCATAAAACGCCAGTTCAGTGGCCAGGAGACGGAGCGAGGCGGTGCGACGTCTGGGAAGCGTTCTCGCCGTCCCATCGCCGCCGCTTTCTGCCGAATGGTCTGCAAATGACATGGTGATAGTGTCTGCGAGTGGATCATGCCATTCGAGGTCGTGGAGTGGGTTTGCGTGAGCTGGTGATGAGGCGTTGTTGACTGCGTCGTTTTTTCAACCCGAAGATCTCAGGTGAATGAGTGACGAACGTTATCGTCATGTCTACATGTCATGTCTACATGTCATATCTACATGTCATGTCTACATGTCATGTCTACATGGCATGTCTACGAATTGAGGCATGGAAACGTCGCCAAAGGTGGCTAAGAGGAGGGGGAGGGACTGGGACAAACCTTGTTCAGTGCAATGGTAATGTGACAATTTTACGCGAAGTGGAGACGTGTTTGCTCCCCCCAACGTCACGCCGTTCGGCCCTTAAAAAAATGTAACACGACCCCTCAGCCCCTTGTTTCCATAGCACGTCACACTTCTAAGCCATTTCTTACCGTGGCATAGCAAACGGCGGACACATCACTGCGATTGACTCACTCAGACTTCAGAGACTGCAAAATAGGGCTGCGAGGCTAGGCAGGAGCATATTGCAGAACGCCGACCGACAGTCAGACGTGATCTTGGATGACACTCACTCGACACAAGACGCGGCATGCACAAACTAGCACTGTATGTCGAGATTCAGCACACGCGGTCACATTACCCCAACGACCTGGCTCGGTCGTCCCCGTCACATGGTAACACGACGCGGGCACTAACCCACCCCAAACGAACTGCTGGGTTCAACTTCCTGACCGTCTCACCTCATTTCACAGCTCCCTCCTGCCTGCCACAACTAAACGTTGGAATCAGTCCCAGTTTTACCTATCCAGACAATGACTTCGCTGCTTAATCTCACACATGCTCTGTCCCGGAGGCTGGGGGCTGAAGCCCCACCGCGATATTATTGTTTCGGGGAAAAAACTAGGCAGCACTCTACACCACACTTCGCATGGGCATGTCCTCCTTCAACGCTCAAATACACCGCATGACAAACTGAACACTTATCTTGCTCGCGTGTTGACCCCTCCGAAGAGGTCTCCTATTTTACCTTGTTACCTTGTCCGCTCTATCATGCCGCCATGCAGTACATTTTTGAAATAATTTCAGAAACATTATACTGCGATCTTGCTTCATTCACTTCAGGACAAACTCGACACGCTATTGCACGGAGTGGGTTTCGGTGGCGGCGAGGGCTGTTGAGTGGTTCTTGGCTTCCAAAATTATTTGCTAGACTCATGCCAAATTCGAAAAAAACACGAGGCCCACATTGGGCCCCATTGGTATAGCGGCAAACTCAAGATAAAAATCGGAATCTCACTTGGACAATTAGTTGTTAATAAACTAGACATTAATTTGGGTAATTACAGTTACATTTGGGCAATTATTTGAACATTTACGTCAAAATTTAATTTGGGCGACATTCGTGGCCATTGGTAAGGCGACTGTCAACTTAAAGTTACACAGGCAGAGAGGTGCATTGTTTTCAGCCGGTTCGCTTTTAAATTGACAGAAAATTAAACCCTCTCATTTGTATATCCTAAGGCAATAAATTTGTCATTGTTGGGTGTGTGCTAATACACCACTAGTAAAGAAAGGACCCGGGACCACAGGTTTCGTTGGTCTAAATGTCACCAGGCTGACTGGTGGTCCGACTTGGGCGCACAGGCCCAACACCTGTCCCCCCCCCCCCCCGCCCTCCCTGTGAATCCGGTCTAGCGGCGTGCCGGTCGCGCCGTAGTCATCAGAGTCGGCGATGGGCTCGTGGCGGTGAGACGGCGTTCGCTGACAACCTCTAATGACGAGACCACGGCAGAGCACGTGGCTAACGACGGGACTACACGGGATCACGTGAAACCAGCGGCGCGCGCGCGGTGCCTGCAAGGACGTCACGTGGTCTGCGGTCGCCGGCTGGGTAAGTCTTCCATTAAGTCTTCCTTTTCTTCTCGGTGGTGTGAGATTTGATTTGTTTAGTATCCTCTTCGAAGTTTACGTGACACATAACATAACATGCTTATAAAAATCCATTTTTAAGCAGAGATTGTATGAAGTGTTCATTATGTCCGCATTGCGCAAGAGTCACGCTCATTCCCCGCTGGTTTCCCCGGACCAGAATGACTCCACACAATGACATAGGCTGGCGCCAATATTGAGCTTCATTCGTCCCCCTGGTGGTAATGGCGCTGGCCCAGCCCCGGCAGTCGCTCGGACCCGTCACAGCGCGACGGAGCACAGACGGCCGCTGTTGTGATGACCCGGTCTGATGCCCCGGCCGATCAAACCGGAAACGTGCAACGCGGCGTGAACTGAACCGTCGCTCCACTGTGTACCCTGCAGGTATGCAGAGTTGGTCACGTCTGTAGAAGGCGCTAGATGTATCATTAGCCGCCTTATCTAATTAGCTTGTCTACTGTGAATATGAGGCAGGTTAGCAAAAACTAAAAATGACTGCTGTATATTGCTGTGTATCTGAATGCGTAGCGGTTTGCAGTGCATATGAACTGCGAAACAAGTGGAATACCCTAATTAATTGTGAAATTAGCTGCGCATAATTGTTTTCTTTCAAAAGCATTGCTCAGCTTTCAGCAATCTCCGGATAGCTAAAAGATTACGACGTTTGTGCTGTGTCTTCGGCGGTAACGCTATGTACTAAGACACCGTCATAATCAGATATCGAAGTCCATTACGTACTTGCCTCCAGGTGGTTCTCAAAACGTGTGCAAAGGCATCAGTGCCACCGTCATCCAAGCGAGCCTTCTCAAGGTCATCAGACGTTCAATGAATCAGCACTCACGACCACAACGGGTCTGAAGCGAAATTGGTCTCATCGTCTACCGCGCTCCTTACACATTCATCGTTTTATTGTGGTTCATCATGCTACTCTGCGGCACATTAGCCTGGGAGTTTAACCTATTAGCATGAGCTCACTCGTACTGTCTGCACACACGTGTCAGTTCGAGGAAACGCAGTCCACTGTAACCGTGAACAGCATGGAGCCGGCATACGCTGCTGCTGCTGCGCCGCACGAGCATACGCTGCTGCTGCTGCGCAACACGAGCATACGCCGATGCTGCTGCACCAGGCGAGCATGCGCTGCTGCTGCTGCGCCACACGAGCATACGCCGCCGCGGCTGCTGCGCCAGACGAGGCTGGTATGGTACCGCCAGGTGTCTTGGTGCCGTGGTGCGTTGTCCAAAATAGTTTGTGAAATGCTATTTGCTGAAGCAAAGTAAGCGTGGATTGTCGAACTTCCGCAGTCCATGGAGGTTCGGCAATCCTCTCGAACTGAAAGGACTGCTGGAAGCTCCTCGCAATCGCCAAACCTCCGCTGGAACCTCCTCCCGATTGCCAAACCTCCGCTGGAACCACCTCCCGATTGCCAAACCTCCGCTGGAACCTCCTCCCGATCGTCGATCCCTCCGCAAAAACCTCTTCTCCATCGCTGATCCCCCTGATTCCTAACTGCACCGGCCGCACACTGCAAAGTGAAGGCCACAGATTGATTCGTTTGCATTGGTTCGCCCCAAATGTTTGGGTTTTTCGACTCACACATGTAATGTCGGCGGCTGGAGCAGATCGGGACAGCAAGCGCCGACACGGCGCAACGAATGCGCAGTTACAGATTCTCCCAGCCTTACGTGACGCCCATTGCCGGCTTCGGTACAGGTAGGCCAGAAAAAAACCGGGAGGCGACCAGCGTCCCCTGTCCTGAAACCTGTTTTGCATACAACACGATTGCACGATTGCACGGAAGCTTCATAGATCGAGTTTCACACTACACTTGGCTCACTGTCACCGAAACGCTATCAAATGCAACCTTGTGGACTTCGTCAATTAAAACTATCATATTTGGCTTTATCAAAGTCTGTCATTTTACAAGTAACGACCCCATGCAATTGTGCGTTAACTGTAACTTAAAAAAGAAAGAATTAAAAACGCATCAAACTCAGAAATAGATATAAGATGAAAAGCAAGTAAACCCTAATAGGATAATGCATAAATGTATGAAAAGACGTCTAAAATTTGATCACGGTATCAAAATAATCACGACAGTTACGTCAAAATCACAGCAATCAAAGTACAAACGTTCAATAAAAGCTAAAAAACCACACCAGCGCTACTCTGACGGTCAACCCATGGACACACAATACTGAAATGTACTGATTACAGCTACATGAACACGGCACAAGTAAATACATCGATAAGAGCTACATGAGCAGTGCATATGTAAATCCAGCGTTAAGAGCCACATAAACACGGCGCATGTGAATATATCCATAACAGCTACATATTTTGCGGGATCCCAAAGACGAGGGGCTCTATTTGCTTCCGCTCGAGGGCCGCCAGCCCGGCACGGCTGTCTGGGGCCGTCAGCACGACACGCTCATGCCCGTTCCCCATGCTCCGCTCGTTGCGCGCCGCCTAAAGCGTCTCACCGGTGCCATAAAACGCTGCACAGCGCTCCACGGAAAGTAATAAAACGTCAGAAAGCGCAAAGCGGACCCAATGACGGGCCCCAATATGCAATGCTTGTTAGAAAATACTGGACTGGCTGTCCTTTTAAAGCTGCTGAGGAAAGACACCACGTTCTCACTGATGAGGCATGCAACGATTTTGCGATCTAATTGCCGCTCAACCCTAAACATCCTGGCAAGTGATATCATTTTGGGCCGAGCGAAACAAAGGTGGCATGAAGTCTCATATGACACGAAACGAATCAGCACATCCTGTCGATCAGGCTTTAAACATTCATCGCCGTGGCCAAGTTCTTAGTATTTAAAGACGCACTTCCAGTGTGAACTATCGTTTAAGTAGACATGCTGTCTACGGAAACGAGATGAAGGTGACTTTAAAAAATGCAACGTGGCAGATTTTAGAAGGTTTTCCACTTATTTTTGGGCTTTTCTCCTCTGAAGCAATTTGTAAAGGCACTTATATCAAAGGTCTTACCCATAATCGCAGCGATATGTCGCGTAGCGCAGTGCGCCGATTAAATCCCCTAGAGTGGGGATAGTTTTGCCTTCACAGAACCAAAACGGTACCTGGAGAACGAGAGCATCGTTGGCGGCCGACTTCTATCCCGCGACCGCCGTGGGAGGCGATCAACGTTCCTGGCTGCTGGCTCCTGGTCCCTGGTAAAGGCTTCCTGAAGTTCCTGGGCTTCCTTGAGTTCCTGGACTAAGTTCCGAATAGCTCCAAGCAGGTCCGCAAAGTTCTCGGTGCCTGTCAGGCAAAACACTTTCTCTTAGCCAACAGCCATATCTCGAAACAGCATCTGGGGGGGGGGGGGGGGGGGGGGACTCCAGGGGATAGGGGCTGGCGAGGTGGTGTCGTATTGATCATATTGCCTTTGCCTATGATTATGATTGACTATTTTGCTAAATGGAAAAAATCGGCACATCTATGAAATAGAGCGAACATATTTGCATAATAAAAGGGGGGCCATCGTGTGAAGTAGTCCATGTCTTGAAATGACAAATCACAAAAGCTAGCTACTTGCAGAAATGGTCACCCGTTCGATGTGTCGCTAAACAGCAAACCAACTACTGCATCTCCACTCCGATCGCGAACGTTGAACACTCCTTCTCACCGTTATGCCTTGCACGTTCGGCTCTCATTTCTGTTCATTTTGGAATCCGTTTAGAGACATTGACCGAGCACGATATAGTGACAACCTTAAGACATTGTCTCTTAAGGTTTTTGTATTGTTAAGTTTACCCAAAATTCAAACTTACATATACCAGTGCACATTATAATCCGCTGCTGAAGTCGTCATTTGGCCTTCGCCGGAAGCATGTTCTTTACGGAGTGATAATTATGTCAAGTTACGGCATTATCATGAACCCAGTGAAAAAAGTGCGCGGAAGTAGCCATTTCAATCATGGAAGCGTTATATTTCGTCCTTACGTGATGGCCGAAGACAAAACAAAAAGAAAGGGAAATGTTGACAAATATCTCGATCTTGAAGAGCTCGGAATGGATCTTGATTGGAAATGAAAGAAATAAATAGGAGGTCGTATACGATTGAATTAAATCACGGAATAACCGCAATTTATCCATGAAATGATTGCTATTAAATCATGAAGTTATTGCAAATAAGTAATGAAATAACGGCGATCAAATCATGACATTGTTTGGTGTTGGTGTTGCCATGACCAGCAGGGAGGACGAAAACCTGAATCATGCTTTGCCATTGTTGCTAAATGTCAGTTTATGAACTTAGCTTTACAGAATGTCGAGGGCGCTTAATTTAATTGGCATGCATCCTATATAATATAAAAGGGGTTTAGAGTATGAGGAACTTCTACACTTATTCACCCCTTCATCCCGAGTCAGATGGCGCGCCGCCGCCGCCCGTCAGCCAGCTCTCCGGCCAGCAGCTGCAGCGAGCAACGGCGCCGCTAATCAACGTTTGGCCGGGCATCTGCTGGTTCGAAGCCTCGCTCACGGGGCTATGACAGCTGCGAAGCTCGCGCGGCGGGCCAGGTGCAGAGGCCAAATGAAAAGCCATCTGCCCCCCTCCCCTCCCCCCTCTCTGCTGAGAGAGCAGATCGGCAGCTGGGCGGCGGCGGATGCAGCTCCGCCGTCATCTGTCAGACACGCTGCCGTCGACTGTTCCTGCCCCGTCAGTGCCATTGCTACGAGCAACGAATGCTGCAGTGGCGCGTCCAGACGCGGGAACCGTTAATGGAGTGGATTTCCAGAGCTCGAGTCCAATCATGTCCGACCCAACAATGTTGAATGCCATCTGTCCGAGAATCCGCGCTTTTACAAGTTCCGAATCCGAGCCGGTCCAGTATGTCGCACTGTGTAGTTCTCATAACAGATCCGAGGACAACCAAGCAATCCGTCACATTTGAGCACAGCAAAACTTGCTGGAAGTTCTACTTCCTCATATCTCGGCATTCAACTCTTTAATCCTCCGTATCGGATTCGGCTGTCCAGTTTTCAAATTCACTCATGTCACGGGAAAATTCTCCGGTCTGTCTCGACGCTTGTATGCACCAAGCACGCCATGAGTTTACCAAATATGTACAAAGCTCCAGCAGGCCGTCTGACTCACAGGCTAGTTGGGGTTTCCCTTGTCCATAGCAATATCGCAAAGCTTCCGCGCCAGCTGACCAAGGGCGGACGGGCAAGCTGGTAGGTCAGTCACCCTGACACTCTCGCCGTGGTCACGCTCGGCCCGACTTGACAGACCAGCGCGCTCCACTGATACTCCCGTCGTGGGCGCGCTCGGCCTGGCTCGACAGACCAGGGCGCTCCGCTGACACTCCCGCCGTGGTCGCGCTCGGCCCGGCTCGACGGACCAGCGCGCTCCGCTGACACTCCCGTCGTGGGCGCGCTCGGCTCCGCTCGACGGACCAGCGCGCTCCGCTGACACTCCCGTCGTGGGCGCGCTCGACCTGGCTCGACGGACCAGCGCGCTCCGCTGACAGTCCCGTCGTGGTCGCGCTCGGCCTGGCTCGACGGACCAGCGCGCTCCGCTGACACCTCCGTCGTGGTCGCGCTCGGCCTGGCTCGGCGGACCAGCGCGCTCCGCTGACACTCCCGTCGTGGTCGCGCTCGGCCTGGCTCGACGGACCAGCGCGCTCCGCTGACACTCCCGTCGTGGTCGCGCTCGGCCTGGCTCGACGGACCAGCGCGCTCCGCTGACACTCCCGTCGTGGTCGCACTCGGCCTGGCTCGACGGACCAGCGCGCCCCGCTGACACTCCCGCCGTGGTCGCGCTCAGCCTGGCTCGACGGACCAGCGCGCTCCGCTGACACCAAGAGCTGGCACGTGGGCCACGAGCAGAGGACTGTAGCCCGACATGCCACGTAAAGTTTTAAACATTGACGTCGCTTTCTGGCTTGCGGAGCGTGGACGGCATTGCCGTAACATAAACGGGTGGGAAACCGCCGAATAAAATTAGGAAACGAAAAGCAACGTATTACTTTTTCTTCCATGTGACTGGCCTGGCCCCCTTTCAGTCCTATTTTCACCGAATGTTGGAGACACGGTACCAATATTTACCGCAGGCGACTAAGACATCTCCCCGAGGCACTGCCATGGTCACGCACCACTTTCTGACTTAGTGATCATGGACTGCGGAAGCACGACTCCATGTCCAGGACAGACACGACACGCATCCGGCAAAGTAGCTTCCAAAAGATGCGTGACAAAAAGGGGATTTCAATCCATTTCTTTCAAAATGGCAGGATTGCAGCTGTCGCGTGACCCTCATGTTCATGTGCGCCAGGCAAAGATAAGTTTTCTGGGGAAGTGTCAAAGTGGTAGTCTTCCCAGCTTTACCTTCTGTCTGACAGAAAAAAGGCCGCATTGTTGTTACTCGAGCATGAGCACGGCTACGATGCCCCGCAGCTTTTTGTTGAGCAGGCATAGAATACAAGAGTTTTCGTTAACACGCGCACGGGTGGCCGGCTAGATGCCCTTCGCTAGGGTGGGGGTGGGTCAATTTGACCCCCCCCCTCGAGATCTCGGAAACTAAGAAAGCTAGAGACACCAAATTTACAAGGTGCGTTCATCTGTACATGAACTCACTTAAGTCAAAGTGCAAGCTTCATAGGTTGTGGTCTTCACGTCAAATAAGGCCAATCAAGATCAAATTTCAGATTGGTCTCCAAAGTGCCCCCAGAACCTAGGCAACTGTTGCTGTTGCTGTTGCCTAGGCAACCTAGCTGTCAAGCAGAAGTTCACAGGCTCATTTGAGTTCAGTGATCATGCTTGACCTTCTAAAGGTCGTGGTGACCAAAGTGATATAAGACTACTTCGAGTTTTGCATTTGCATTTAGATAAGTGACAAAGATCATGCTAAGCAGCATGTTCCTAAAGCAAAACAAATTCTGACCTGGGTCATTCTAAGCCTGTGATCTATTCTCACATATAACACGTTCATGGAAGGTGTATGATG
This sequence comes from Pollicipes pollicipes, assembly GCF_011947565.3. Classification (NCBI taxonomy): domain Eukaryota; kingdom Metazoa; phylum Arthropoda; class Thecostraca; order Pollicipedomorpha; family Pollicipedidae; genus Pollicipes; species Pollicipes pollicipes. The sequence continues at coordinate 37,327,904 of NW_023596818.1, forward strand.
CGGTTCCCGCTATCAATATATTCAAAATGAGTACCAGAAACCAGCCCATACAGCGAGCACTAGAGTAATAAATCAGGTTGGTTTTGACCTTGTTCTGACCTTCATACCTGACCTTAGGTCAACGTAATTTGCTCATTCAATATTTGCGGTGCCTAAGAAAGCATCTCATAGATGTATGGCTTCGTCAAACACTTCGTTGCTTGATCGGATTGACCGATTCCCTAGAAATTGCCTTAGCTGAAACCATGGCCTGGCTTTGACCTACCATGGGTCAGCGACCTTACAAGGTACATCTAAATTGCTGATGTCAAACGATCCGCTATTCAACTATCTATAGTTGTTCAAAAATTGCCGTGGCTACGCCGCGCCGTTCGAAAACCATTCTGAAAAATCTACGGCGGGTCAATTTGACACCCCACCCGAGCGCGCGTTAAGTCGTGTCCATTCCAGACATCAACTGAACTAATCCAGAATTGAGAGGACTGCTCTACACCGTAGAAAGTGTTCATGTAATTGATCGAGCACGGAGCATGCCTTCAAAACAGTTATTTGTGAACCTGTGTGAAACCGCGCAGGTGGCGTTCTTTCGATACTGCGGTAGGTATAGTGAGGAAGAGAGGGGAGAGTTGAATCTGTTTTTGTTCTGAGCTCCCTTATGTTACCTCCCTCATGATGTTTTTATCTGTGGACAACCATAACCTTCAGGTGCGCGTGTAGGTGCAATGTTTTGGGGCGCCCGTCACCGTTTTTTTCTGGAAATGACTTCTAAATTAGCCCTTTTCAAATGATATCAGCTGCCCCACTTCGGGGTAAAGTGTACCACCTGATGGGGAAGTTACGTTAATTTTCCCATTAAGCAGGCTGGTATTGGGTTTTATTTTTACTCATGCCAAACCTCGGCAGCCAGAGTAGATCGGAACGTCAAGCGCCGACACAGCGCGGGCGAGAACACAGCTACAACTTATCTCAGCCTTGTCTGACGGCAATTGTCGGGAAACAAGCTGATGTGTTCCTATGCATAAACAACAGACGCTCGTCTCTGCTAATTTGTAATCCGTCGTGGTTGCAACATTTAAATATCAGCTTTTTGTCATCAGCAGCGCTGATTTTACAACCAGTGCCAACCTGGTTTCAGATGCTCTGGTGAGGATTATGGATCTACATAGGCGCTGTAAATGTCGCGCTTACGCCAATACGCGTGTGCGGATGCAGCCGGGGGCGCACTGGAAGATAGAGACCGATGCTGTACGCCAGCCGAGAGACTCAAGACCGACTTCTGTTGCATAGATTTAGAGTAAATCGCCTGGACACATTTGGACATGATGCAGCTCGCCCAACACTTTCCTATAAACACCCAAGCAATACACTAACGCAACTGGCCGCTCGTGGCTATGTGATGATGTGATCTGGTCACGACGTGATCGCGCAGAAAAACGCCTAGCATGCATCCAGAAAGGCAACGTACACACTGATGAACCGATTTTGTGTCTAATCCATGAAAAGTTACGTGAATGGTGGATGTGGTTGCTGTTTTACGACGCTGATATATTACGTAAATGCGGTCATGCTTAAACTAGTGTTTGCTTCATTTTGTGTAAAAGTACCGATTTATAGGTAGGTGAAACCACTGCTAAAAAATTTCCTTACACATCAGCGCTTTCTAGTGGCGTGGACAAAAGGGTGCTCAGTCCCTTGGAGATGGCGGGGGCCTTTGGGCCGATTCCTCGCTACTTTTTAGCAGTTTCACGCCCGTACGACTTCTTAGACATACTGAAACGTGACCACAAAACATCAAAATAGGATCACAAATTCAAAAATGTCCCTTAATAAAAAAACGAAGACTTTAAGCGACGGAAAAGGCTCGTTTACTGGGAGGACCGCTGTGACTCGATTGGTATCCTCCTGGACGAGCAAAATCCTGACTAGGCCACTCACCAGTTCTGAACCCGGAATTACGTTTTGACGTTTTTTTCAGTAAGGAGAAAAGTTTACCACAGGCAACCCGTTTTCGCCTTCGAGACACCGTCATGACCATGCAACATTTTGCATTATCACACACGCAATGCCGCGCTCGTGGTATTGCGTATGTGGTTTAAGTGGCGATCCCAGTTTGACCCTGGGAGGGCCCGGGACTGGGGCAGTCCCGGGACTGACACGCGCCAGTCCGGTCCGGCCGGGCGGCCGCCGCCCGCCGGGCGATGGCGTTCCCCGCGCGCCGGTGACAGCGGTCCGTCCGCCGGCGGCAGCACCGTCCAGGCGGCGTGGGCACCGTGCGAAACCGACGCTGCCGGCACCCACGCCAGCACCAACAAAATGGCAGCGCCACCACGACCCCCAGCACCACACCGCCCCGTCCCCGACGGGGGGCAGGAAGGCGGAAGCGCTGCCGCCACCCGCCAGCTGGCGTCGCCGGGTATGAAGGCGCAACTTCGCTGCCAGCCACACTGGGTGCGTCTGACGCAACATGTCGACGCCAAACACGCCCGCCGAAGTACAGCACTGCGAGCGATTACTAACAAAACACAAACTGTTTGTCATGCGTCCATACTGTCGGTGCATACCACTGGCGGAACCGGTGGAGGAGCGTGCACCCCGGCTACGCCTCCCCACCCCCACACCCACCTGGCCAAGTCAAACACTGATGAAAACCAGTATGTCCTTTCCCCCAAAGCTCTCTGAGAAAACGTAATAAAAAGGTTGCGTTGTCTTTACATACGCATCTTGCTGACACAGACGTCCAGTTCTAACTCGACATACAGCGATGGTTCAGTTCCCCAGGGGTGAGCCTGTCTTTGTGTGAGTGCATACATTCCACCTGTCTCAGAAACGGCGGTATGCAGCTCATGTCCGTTTGGCCGCTAATGGATCGAGGAAGGGGCGTTCCAGCCATATAGTTCCAAAGTGCGCTGATAAGCGAACATGTCTTTTGGCTCTCAAACTTCCCGTGGAATTAACGTACACGACCGCTCGCTCTGCGTACTTTGGCACCTTTCTGACCGCCAGCGATATGACGGGCCTTTTGTGACGCAATGCTTCTATCAGTGATCTGGCTTTCGCCGTCCGCGTTTGTGTAGAAGGAGGGGAAGGGAATGTACTGTCGAAAAGTTCAGGACCGCGGCATACGTGTCGTCGTTTGGCACACTTGTGTATTCATTCGAAGGATTCCTCTCAGATTGCTGCAGCGCTGCAGTCACCGTGGATAACACAGCTTTCTGCAGTAAGGGACAGTGTGCTCATATCATTCGCTACCTTACTTGGTAAGGAGTCGGCGACAGCGGTGCCTACATCACGGTACATGTGCCAGTGCGGCGGTACACGTGCCATTGCGGCGATGCACGTGCAGGCGCGGCGCACACACGCCTGGCAAATATGCGGGCGTATCCAAGCGAGGGCATTCCACCCCTGTACCTTTCACTTCCAGCAGCGGCAGGTCCAGAAGCTTCAGTGAGCGAGAGCGGCTGTACTCGGATTCTCCCTCCCGTGGCTGGGTGGGTTCGATTCGCTTTAAGCTCCCGTCGTCTGCCTCTGAACGAAATGACCTGTGACCGTTGGTATCGGCTCTGTTAAAGGTTAGGTGTGTCAGAGGGTGGGACGTGCCGTACCGAACGTTGTGGTGCCTTGACCATCGCCACAAAATATTGCCGTTGAACCGATGTTGTTTTAGTGTGGAGTTTCGCGACCGGATGATGGAATCAGAGCACCGCGAAAATACATGCCTCGCGATGCCTCTGATTGCAGGAATTCATCCATGGTATGCAAATAAGGTAGTGAGTTTCAAGGCAGATTTAGTGAATAGAAAGAAATCGCAAAGTTCCACAGGTCCCTCCGATATTAAGGTAGATCTCGCGTATTTGAGACCAGTGCTCAAGTAGTTATCAAAGTTTTAAGGACCTATGACCTATAGGCTTGGCCCCGAAGTCATGAACTAGTTTCCCTTAGTAACGTAGCAGGCTGGAAATTCGGAGAAATGGTCTCAAAATACGATACGAGCTTATTATGGCAAGTGAAGGCTCCTCCTCACAACCTTGTAAGAAGCCTGAAATAGAAACAGAGCCACACGACAACACGTGATGACATAGGCGGGGAGGGGGGGGGGCTTCCGCAACGAGCGTCGACGCCACGAAATGCTCTTAACAGCCAGGACGAGTTCAAATTCCTACAACGAGGTTAGGCCGATGTGGCCAGCCAGAAACCAACGCTCAGCATTTCCCACTGACTGTACATTTTCACGTGTAGCTTTGGGTGCCTAAGTAAAATTTTCAACACGCAACGTTATTTTATATGGCAACTTCGAAGCATGCTGCACGAATCGCTGCCCAGCAGACCGGGTGGCAGTCAGTGCGCATCTTTGGTAGGATCTGCCCCCTTGGAATGCCTGTGCAATTACAAAAAAAACCTCCATCACATATCATGCGGTATGAAACCATAACCGACGCTGTAAATTTCAGCTTTCCGTTGCCTTAACAAACAGCACATAGCAGGCACAATGCAACGAACGGAAGCCATGCCCCCAATAGGTTATGAAATTGCCCATGAAAGTGGCAACTCAACGTTTGGTTACGCTGAAGAAATTAGTTTGGCAACCACTCCATGGCACATATAGCGCAAAATGCATGCATTGCGTCCGTTGCGCATTGTTTGAGAACTGTCTGAAATTGCAGGACCGAGTTAGGGATATAGCAGTTGACATTGTTGTGGATGGTGCGCACAGTATCCACACATTTCAAGTAGCGAATCCTGCATACGAATCGGAAGTATTCGGCATATAACTGACTTAATGCGATGCCAAGTAAACGAATGTGTCATGTCGGAAGGACAGTGCCAATTCATAAAGTCAAACGAGCACAAGAAAGATTGTGTGTATACCTGGTGTTGGTTTTTAAGTGCTTAACACCCATTGGCCCCACTTTCCAAGCCGAAAACACTTCAAAATAACAAGTGAAAAGACAAAGAAATACAGCTGTGCTTGACAGCAAAATAAAGCGAAATACATCCTAGATTTCAGAAGGTTTCCAACACCCTATGCTTTATTTACCCCAAACTCATCGTCTGGGTCAGTCCGTGGTGCAAACCACTGCCTCCTGCACCTGACGCGGAAACCTTAGTCTGCCACAGCGTGCATCATGGGCCGACAGCAGCAGACAAGTGGACATCAACTCTCAATGGGTATCAACTCTTTACAAAAAACAATAGTCCTGTCCTTGTTTGATTTGTTTGCCCTTGTTTGATTAGTGCCCTCACTATGTTTCACCGCATCCCACAGTCATTTTGATAACCTTCTTCCCTGTTTTGGAACAGTTCATGCCAAACCACACGTCTGGTGCAGGGTTTCTCCATTTTCACCCACTCGAGGGCCTGCAAGAAACCGCAGACCTGTTGTAGCTGCCACTGAAGGACTCCAAGGACGGGCAGAGCGCGGTTGCCTCCAGCGCCGAATAACGTTGTTATCGTCGCTTCCCCCCCCCCCCCCCACCCACCATACCGTTGATCCGGCCTTCAGATTATTTTGGCAATAACCGTGACGTGTGCCTGCTAATATCAGACAAATGCCAGCGAGATGGAATGAAGATAAGCATCTTTTTCACACCACATTGCTTCTAAAAATAGCCCTAGCCTGTGGCTTAAAAATGGAAGACAAACAGCTGTATGATCCAATTGACAACTTCAGCAGCCAAAATGCTCACACGATACAGCATACACATACAGCTGGAAGCCCATCCCGGGAAAGACACTTCAAAAGGTTCAGCCATGGTTGGAGAGTCTTGTGGAAAGTTGGTTGGATTAAACCGCTCTGGTAAGCAACAAACTGTGGTTAAATGTTAGTTTGCGGCAATTTTGATGGGAGTTGGTATTGCTGCTGTATCCATTATCATCGCTGTGTCCATCATCAGTTAATTGAGCATTTCATTTACCATAGGTTAACTCGGCATTTCATTAATCATCAGTAAATTGAACGTTCTATTCATTGTCAGTTAACTCAGCGTTTTATCCATTATTAGCTGATTTAGCATATTATCCATTATCAGTTATCTACATTCCAGCTCTCAGCTGAATTGTCTTGGTAACCTTTTGAAGGCCGGTTGATTAGAAATTAATGATTGTAAACACGAACACCCCCAGCACGCCTGCAGACACGTCTCTGCAAGTCATGCGTCTCTGATTACGCTCATCCATTCCGCCAGTAGACGGATTCATTGACCCTCCACTGGTGGAGCACTTAGATTGTTAGACCCATATGCCAGCTCAGCGCCACCTGCACCGTCCGGAGCAGGTGCGGCAGCCGGTGCTGTACAGCAGCAGGCGTCGGCCGGCGCGCGTGACTGAGACGGAGGGCAGCTTCAACGTCTCGGTCGTCAGGCTGCGGGTCGCCTATGTAGATGCCGTCTTACAGCATAGATATATTGCGCAAATGTCTGGACCCGGTCAGGGTGCGCCTGCAGGACTCCTAGTCGCCAGTGCACGCTTCCGTGGACGGCGACATCTCCAACCACGCATCCCGCATAGGCACCGGTGCCTGTGGGCGGCGACGCCCCTGCACCGCCAGGGAAGACAGCACCGGCGCCGAGCTCAGGTAGCAGGCAATCTGACGGGAGGTGTGTGCCTCCGCAGCATCGTCAGGCGCCGAGCTCTGGTGGCAGGCAAACTGACGGGAGGTGCGTGCCTCCGCAGCGTCGTCAGGCGCCGAGCTCAGGTGGCAGGCAAACTGACGGGAGGAGCGTGTCTCCGCAGCGTCGTCAGGCGCCGAGCTCAGGTGGCAGGCAAACTGACGGGAGGTGTGTGCCTCTGCAGCGTCGTCAGGCGCCGAGCTCAGCTGGCAGATAACCTGACGGGAGGAGCGTGTCTCCGCAGCGTCGTCAGGCGCCGAGCTCAGGTGGCAGGCAAACTGACGGGAGGTGCGTGCCTCCGCCGTCAATCCGCAGCTTGTCACGACCCGGTACAGCACAGCCTCGTGCGCGCGCCTTCCCATCGCAGAGCATTACAGCCCGCTGGCCATGGTGTGGACGTCGTCATCGCCCACCACGTGATGGCTTCACCTTGTCACCACGTAACGGTGTCACTATGTCACCATGTAATGGTGTCACTATGTCAACTCGCGCAATGTTTGGCGGTCAGCGGGCGTTGAGTTTGCCGCTTCATAGTGACATTCATGAGGGAGTCATTTTGTCATCCCAATTTGCGAGTGTGTGTGTGTGTGTTTGTGTTTTTTCCACTGATTGGACAGATGGACCTCAGTGGTTTTGGAGCGCGTCTCCATGGTTCTCATGCCCCAGAAATATGTTATGCCGACGACCTAATTACACTGTCCAGCAATGCGCACCATCTGAGTCGTATGCTTAGGATTGTTGGAGTGTTCGCTTCCCGGTGGCGTTCAGAGTTTGTGCTCCTGATTCGGCACACACTATAGGCTATTGTGTTGTTTTGGCGGCGGGGGAGCGGACTCTTACTAGATGAACGGGAATGGCCCCTGTGTGGGCAACGATTGGTCGTGCGTGCCCAGACCGAGCGTCTGGGTGTCGTGCCTGATTAGGATCTGTTCAGCGGGCCCAACGTGGACGCAAGTCTGCACCTCGCGCGCAATTCATTTTACGCTCTGGCACCAGCCGGGTATGCCGAGTCGCCGCTTTCCGGCACAAGAGAAAGGTTAGTTGTGGCGCACTACGTGGACTCAGCTGTTCTTTTTGGGGACGCACAGATAGCTTTGAGCAGGGCGGGCATTGGGCGCATGGAGGTCTGGCATGCATCTGCCTTAAAAGCAGCCGTCGAACTTCCGTGGCGAGCACACAACACAACCCTTCTCAGGGCTCTGCGTGTCTCGCGCATACGGGATGAGACACGATCTGCTGCGCTCAAGATGTTCAGCAGCCTGCTTCGCTCTCCACATCGCTTGCGCCAAGTCGTTTGAGGGCTCTGGTCTTGCTTGTCTTTCGCCCGGATGATCTTGTTAGAACTTTTGCGACATCCGCGTTGCTGCTCTGCGAGCAGGGCCGGGGGCGGCTAGTCAACTTGGCCTGCGAGAGGATGGGCAGCTGCCTCCTTTCTTCAGTACGACCCCGGTGTGGTGTAGTTGAGTCTGTCAAATGGTTTTTGACAAGAACCGATCTGGTCAAAGAGCAGAAGGCTACTGCACCTTCTATGTGTGGATTGGTGAGGCGACCGCGTGCATTGAATTTATGTAATGTGTATGTGCATAACTGTGTCATTTCATTGTATGTTATCCGACAGGGAAGTAAACAAATGATAACGATGATGATCGCGTGGCGTGGATGCTGATCTCAGAAATCAATGTCATCAAAAGCCCCGGTCTAAATCTTAGAAAATTGCGAGGAAGACACACGCTTTGTGGTTATTGGCGTATCTGATTCAGGGATGTACAGATAAGCATCTGTTGAAAATCGTAGAGCTCTGGCAACTTTGAACATTCACCAGTGCACGTGCTCCGGCCGGGAGACGTCTACGACCGTTTCTCACGCCTCTTGAAGGCGTCTGAGAGTTTCACGTGGTTCAAAATGTCCAAAAGATTAAGATCTCTTAGGTTTGATGTGGTGCTTAAAAATCGTAGTTGAAGCTCTTACCGTTTACGACCAGTCGCCAGGCAACAGTGGACAGATGAATCATGCATATGAGCATTTTGTTTTTAATAGTTTAGGAGATTAATACCTCATACGCGATCACGATACGTCACTGTGACCTGGATATTTCAACAGCGTGTGATCAACCGTGTTTTTTTTTTGTCTGTTACTTAGATAAGTCTCAAACATACTACCAGCCAGCAATGAGGAACAATCATATTGTGTATTTGGATAAAATACCTAATCCGAAATATGCCGGACGCAAAAACGAAGCTTATATTAGCCCGATAACAAGTAAAAAAGCAAAATAACCAGCTCTGAAGACTCATGCTTTACCTTTGTTAGTTGGTCCCCAGCTCAGGCCAATATCAGGATCCATGCTGTGTTGCTAATGACAAGCAGAAGCACAAGTCAGTACCAACTCAGTGCAAGTCTACGTGCAATGTCGTTCACCCTCTGTACGTCACCTGTTCACTGCTCATACGCTCTAGACGGTTACCGCTTGGATAGCTGCCAACAGATTCGTGATCTTGGCGCCTTCCTGGACACCAAACTCACCTTTGCCAATCACATAGATTCAACTGTCTCAAAATCAAACAGGATGCTGGGCCTTCTCATGCGGAGCTTGCAAATACCGTCATGCCATCGTCAAGCGCGGCTCAGTGACAAGGCTTTGCTTTGTGCCTTCAACGCTCATGCGAGATCATTGAATGAGTACCGTTGCGTTATTTGGAGCGGTGTTGCCGTTTCCCATTCCGTCAAAATATCCAAAAGAAAGACTTCAAAGGTGCAGTGCGAAAGACTACAACAACGCTTCCTCATGTGGTTGGGTTCGAATAGCCAGACCTGGTGTCCTCCCCTGGATTATGAGCATCTTCTCGCTTTCTTCAAAATGGCATCTATCAAGGCACGCTTTGCTCAGTCTGACATAGTATTTCTGTACAACGTATATCATCACGGGCTTGACCGCGCTCACTTGACATCACTGTTCAGTATGGCTACACCCCTCCGGCACATCGGCCTTTTCGGCGTGCTCTTTCCAAGGGTAAATGTTATATAAATGTTATAAATGGATTTGACTGTTATAAATGGATTTGTCGCACGACCACCCGCTGTCTGCAATCACCGTTTGCAGCATTATCTTTCAACTGACTTTTTCATCCAACAAAATCATTCCGATCTGATTTGTTTAGGTTTGTCGGCACATTCTCTGCATGACTTGATGTGCAACTGTGTATAGTGTGTAGGCACGCGTGTGTGTGTTTGGTTAGGCTTTTTGCTTGTGTGTGTATCGTATATTTATTGTTCTTAAAACTGGACTGATCCCGTAATTGGGTTTTTGCCTATGGAACACTTATGTCCTAAAGAAACAATAAACAAATAAACACAAGAAATTCTTTAACTCATCAACATCAGTCACTAACTGGGATAACCTGACTAATGACAGGTACCGAGCACGTACGTACTCCCGATGGGTATAACACAACGAATGACGCGAAGGCAGATATATACGCAGGTAAGTCGAAAGGTGCGTTGGTATCCTGGGTATGGCATCCTAGTTGCCTGCTGTCATGGCAGCTCATGTAGCTCAGAAGTAGCTGGCAGCCATAGTCAGACAGCTACTTCTCTTTAAGGCCAGGCCCTGTTTGGTGTTGTTGGGACCTGTCTGGCGACAGCTCACGAACAATACGCGTGATTAGCACGCACTCGAATGGGGGGGGGGTCAAACTGACCACCCAAAGGTTTTTCCAAAATGGTTTCCGAACGGCGCGGTGTAGCCGCGCCAAATTTTGCATGCCTGTGGACAATGGAATAGCGGATTGTCTGGCATACAAAATTGAGATGTACCTCTTAGGGTCGTGGATCTATGGCAGGTCAAATTTAGGCCATGGTTTCAGCGAAGCCAATTTCAACGGAGTGTTAGACGAAGCCATACATTTATGAGATACTTTCTTAGGTAACACAACAATTAAATGAGAAAGTTGCATTGGCCTAGGGTCAGCTATGAATGTCAGACCAAGGTCAAACCAACCTGTTTTCATGCTCTAGGGCTTGTCATGTGGGATAGTTTCCGGCACCCATTTCGAATTGATTAATAACAGGAACCGCATTATTCATCCTCCACGGACTTTTCAAAGATCACAGTAGGTCACTGACCTTGAATACCCATGTCAACATTTATTTTATTTAAATCGTAATCTAATCTTTTTCAAATGCAAAACTCAATGCCGTCTTGAATAATTTTGGTTACCATGACGTTCAAAAGGTTAAACAAGGTCACGGGCCTTAAATGAGTACGCGACCTTTTGCTTAGAACAGTTATCTAAGTTCTAGGAACCCTTTGGAGACCAACCTGGAATTTGACCTTGTTTGACCTTCTTTGACACGAAGGTCATGACCTAGGAACCTCAAACATTAGTCCAAGTGAGTTTACGTACAGGTTAATACACCCCGTGAATTTAGTGTCTTAAGCTTTCTTAGTTCCTGAGATCTCAGGAGGGGTCAAATCAATCTCCCCCCACACCCGAGCGAAATATACCCAACGAGCCACGCGGGCGCGTCGTAACCTTGTAATAACAACTCTGAAAAAGATAATATCCCAACCAGCTTGCTTATATTCAGTAGGAGCTTTCGGGACAATCCATATCTCTTTTACAGCCTTGGTCAAACTAGAAGCCTTGCTCAATTTTTTTTTAAAACATTATGATAACTCTAATTTCAAAAGCAATTGCACGGTACTCTCGGCTGTTCTTCGCGATTCTAGTCGGTTGGCTGCTGCACCTACACTGAATGACTGAAACTGAGTGCGATAAGTCCTTGTATTTGGTCCGACGACATTCCTGAGGAACCTTTTTACAAGATCTTGTTCGTTTTTTCTATGCAAGTGGAACCCGATCATAGAAGTCCTTCAATTATAAGTAAAAGAATATGATGAAAGCGACCACTTGTGTACTGCACGGAATGATCCATTTGTGTACGGCACGGAATGATCCATTTGTGTACTGTACGGAGTGATTCATTTGTGTACTGCACATAACAAGTACTCTGTGCACTGCACAGAATGACCTTCAAAAGGGCTATCTCAGTTAAAAGACTATACCGATGTGGATAACTCACTTTAAAAGCAAAGCAATAGTCGCAATCGAGCTTATGCCATTACATCCGTTGCTGGCCCCAATATCACTAAATGTGAAACATGCCATTTAATAAGTCTTGAATAAATAAACTCTGCATCAGAATGGCGCTCCTAAGTGTGTATTATATAATGCCGCATGACAAATCCTAGCAGCAGTAAACGAAGTATCACACATCCGCCAAGTACTGGCCAAGCTGCTAACATGCTTACTGCGGTCACTAATCAGTCCTTTTCTATTTGACACGTGAAACACCTGCCGCTTTCTGATACTTGCATCAGTTCTTTTTTTTCTCAGACGTGTGCTGTTAAGGTGATGCTAATGTTGATAGCCTAAACTTAAATATATGTTTCGTGGCACTTCCGAATACGTTGGGTCTTGAAACCGTAGCGTTACGGCAAATTCACCTGAATAAAACAGTACAAAACGGGCAATGATTTCCAATGTTCTGCAGCTGTTGCAGCTACACATATCAATATGCGAATGCAACTTAATGCGTCCCCCAATTTTCGGTAGATTTAGCCTTTCTAAGATGGCACATAATTCAGCTTTATTTACATATTGGCAGTGTTTTCGGAATGGCGGCATCAGTAACACCTGCGTACCATACCGGTCTCTTCCACGTGCCGTTCGGAAGAGTCAGCACAACAAAAACGGGATTCCCTGTCCGCATTCCCGTCACCTGCAACTTCCTTCTTCAGGATGTCCCAGCAGCTGACTGTTTTATCTGCTGTCATTTCGTTGCCGTGCACGCAGGTTTGCCAACAGTGTGGGACAACGTTCAACAACGGACAACGTTCAACAACGTTAGGGGACAAAGTTCCCACAGTTAGTCTGCTAGCCAAACACTGTAAGCGTGATAGCGCGCGCGCGCGCGCGCGTGTGTGTGTGTGTGTGTGTGTGTGTGTGTGTGTGTGTGTGTGTGTGTGTGTGTGTGTGTGTGTGTGTGTGTGTGTGTGTGTGTGTGTTTGTGCACTTGCGCATGTGTATTTATTGTCTTTCACTCATTGACTGCATCCGTAACTAGATACCGATTAATGTTGTGGATTGCTTATGCAAAATAGTTGAATAAAGAATAAACATATGAGGATGGAACTTAGTTAAAGTACGGTGAAGGAGAAAAAGCGCCTGCACGGGACCAAGTCCTGTTATCCCCAAAATCACTTCTAGTATTACTCAAACAGTAACTGATTACTGCCTTTCACTCCACAAAAAAAAAACAAGTCATGGATGCACTTCTGCTGCGTATTTGTACTTGCTCAGACTTTGCTCATTTTTGTGAAGCGGGAAGCCATCAAAAGGTTCAAGATCGCAGCGACCAGTGCTCATGACATCCGAATTTGCGGCATGCAACGTTCAAGGAAATGCTCTTAAAATCCTATTACTATTTCTAAGTAGTGGCAATAATAGCACTTCCACTGGCGGACGTACGCGGCTGTCAGCCAATACCTTTGTTAACTGATATATCGTTTCCGGTAGTTGTCAGCTTCATTTATTGTTCTTGCTGAGGCCTTGTTTTTTACTTGGGCTTGCCGGTTGATGACATTTAGTTCATTCGCGCAACAAGATGTAAAGATCTGTGGTTCTAAGCTTAATTCCTGAGAATTAGTCAGTAGTTCAAAATGTTACAGCGATCAAGTCAACATTTTCTGGCTTACGTGAACTTAATGCTGGGTCAACGCAAACCAATACCAGCAATCTTGGAGCGAATCCGACAGTCGCACGCATGCCAGTTTTGCTCATTCTCTGACCCACGAAATGTCGGGATGTTTGATCTCATCGGGTCATTATCACGCCGGGTCCGGGCCCGCCTGCAGTCGCGGAGTGAATGTCTCGCGGGCCCGTCTGCAGTTATGAAGTGAATGTCTCGCGGGCCCTTCCGCAGTCGCGAAGTGATTGTCTCGCGGGCCCGTCTGAAGTCACGAAATGAATGTCTCGCGGGCCCGTCTGTAGTCATGAAGCGAATGTCTCGCGGGCCCGTCTGTAGTCACGGAGTGAATGTCTCGCGGACCCGCCTGCAGTCGCGAAGTGAATGTCTCGCGGGCCCGTCTGCAGTTATGAAGTGAATGTCTCGCGGACCCTTCCGCCGTCGCGAAGTGATTGTCTCGCGGGCCCGTCTGAAGTCACGAAATGAATGTCTCGCGGGCCCGTCTGTAGTCATGAAGTGAATGTCTCGCGGGCCCGTCTGTAGTCACGGAGTGAATGTCTCGCGGACCCGCCTGCAGTCGCGAAGTGAATGTCTCGAGGGCCCGTCTGCAGTCACGAAGTGAATGTCTCGCGGACCCGCCTGCAGTCGCGAAGTGAATGTCTCGCGGGCCCGTCTGCAGTCACGAAGTGAATGTCTCGCGGGCCCGTCTGCAGTCACGAAGTGAATGTCTCGCGGGCCCGTCTGCAGTCACGAAATGAATGTCTCGCGGGCCCGTCTGTTGCCACGAAGTGAATGTCTCGCGGGCCTATCTGTAGTCACGAAGTGAATGTCTCGCGGGCCCGTCTGCAGGCGCGAAGTGAATGTCTCGCGGGTCCATCTGTAGTCGCTAAGTGAATGCCTCGCGGGCCCGTCTTGCCCGTTCGCCCTGACCACACCACCCCGACGTGGGCGCCGAGGAAGAGGAAGCGAAACTGGATCTGACCCGGCTCCGGTCAGCTGCGACCGGTTTTATCCTGTTTGCCCTGGATGTGGTTGAAACGCCCGCCAGTCATGCTTCCCATCGGTAAACGTAACTGCCAGGATCTCATGACTAGAGCTGGCGTGGAATAAACACAAGGTGCGGCTGAGTCAGCACCTGCAGGGCCACATGACGGAATAGTGGTCTGATACTTATCGAGCACGTACCTGCCGGGTTATCTGTCCAGCTCGAAAAGCAAACACCGCGAAGGCTCTGCACAATGAATAGACAATATGCACCAGCGGAGCCCCGAGAGCCACGCCCACCATGGCCTCAACTAACCCAGCCGGTGCTACGAGTTTGCTGAAGGTGCCTGCTCTAGCCGCTGCAAATACATGCATATTCATACGAACCCATTGACAGAGCAAGGTTGCAATATCCATATGTGAGCCTGCTGAGGCCAGGCCCGTAGTGCCCGCAGCCAATGTCGGCCCGGCATTCCACATCCGCTGAAGGTGCCTGCTTTATCCCGGTACCTCACGGAAATGAGAAAAATCGATAAACAACGGGTTGCCACGGCAACGTTCCGTTTAAATTGTGAAATGGCTGGGCACTTTGTCCGACTCGACACCCGTGACGTAAATTGCGGAAGCCATGCACGGCGTAATGGCCTGGCGGCAGTTCGGTGGCCGGCGGCGGCGGCGTGACAAGCGGGGCGCACGCCCGGCGGCGGGCCAGGGCGGGCCGGCTCAGCCGTTCTATAGGCGGACTGCGGCGGTGTGGGTGGAGCTCCGGTGGTGAGCGACTACACCCTTCCGGCCACCGCCGGCCGCCAGCTATTCAAAATGTCCGACCGCCGCGGGCCTGGTGGCTAATCAGCGCCGCTGGACCCCGGCTGTGGAGAGCTTGTTGTTACACATTGCATCACATTTTGCTGCTGGCTGTTTTTCTGCCGTTTTTTCGTAAGCCACTGTTTGCCGTCGGCTGGCTTTTTGCGTAGGTCTGCTGCCGTCAGCCATCAGTTTCTGCTTCTTGGCATCATAGTGAAGGCGTCGTTTAGTAGAAGGATAATAGGAATGGGGGGTGGGGGTCAATTTTGTTGCGTGGAGATATAAAGACAACCTGTTAACTGCTATCAGAACCTTTTGTGGGTTCAGTGGTGGCAAGGAATCGGACGAAAGAGAGCAATACGTGCCTAATTTGTCAATGCGGCCCTGCTAGCTGTTATAAAGATGCTGGCTTGCTATAGTTTTTTCCGTTGAGTTATTCTGTTGTCGTGTTATAAGCCAGTTTGAAACCTTGAACGAGCGCAGCAGCATAAGTTACATTGCCCCCCGCGGCTCGCCAACGCGTGCAAGCCCTGCGGGAGGCAGCGACGCCATGTAAGCCGTGCGATAGGCGCCGGCGGGCGGGCAGTGCGCCGCCGCTCGCCGCCTAGAGTGGCCGGGTGCCGCCCCGGGCAGACGCGCCAGGCCCTCTCGTCACGCGACGCGCCAGCCGCCGGGTCCGAACGAGGGTGCCAGTCGGCGGAGGTGCGGTAAGGCTGCAGGGATTAAGCTTAGTTGGAGACCTGATTTCATTGGGTTATTTAGGGAACCCAGAACTCTAACTTCCGACTCTAAGGCAGGTTTGTTCTTTTGCTGCTTTCTGGTGCATTCCTTGTCATCTTTAGCGGTTTGGGTCTACATTGGTGGGGCCACCACATTCACAAAAGCTACTGCAGGACAGCGCTGTATGGGTGGTGGCACACACTTTTGGTTATGGAAAATGAGCATAAGGTCAGCATGGGTGACCTTGGCCATCCCTGCAATCCTGAGCTCTTGTTTAAGCTCCTTAACTTTTGCGCGCATTATGGTCCAAAGCTTGAAATTTGTATTGCTTTGCTTACCCTCTCAGCTGCTATGACTGTTGGCTGGCAGGTGCGCACAAATACGATTTGCAATGCCGTGGTCTAGAGTTGGTAGGATAGGTGCAGTGCTCTGTAAGAAGGAGATAGGAAGTAAGTAGGAAAGCAACACTCGAACAATCTAGAAACTCCACACAGCCATACTGGGTCGTCACCATAGGATCACTAAACTTCAAGTTGCGAGTTCAAATGAGCAAGGCTAGAATAGTGAGGTTGTAGTATTGCTGGATTTTATTGTTATCTATTTTTGTCATTTGGCACGCCAATATTTTAATGCGCAATCCGTTCCCCCCCCCCTCCTGGAATCAAATTTGCTACGGCTATGTGCCTGGTCAAAAATCGGAAAACATAACGTCACTCTGACGTCACTTACTGCTTGATCAGTTATGGCCTTATAGTTGTCTTTCTCGCACAAGACGTATAACTCATCAATTGACAGTACCTAAAGTTTCATGGTTATATCAGAACACTGAATAGGAGACCCTCGAAGAGCTGCCAAATGCAGGCCGGCATTTGAGAGTGGAATGCTTGCAGGCTGGGGAGGAGCAGCCGCTGGTCTTTCTCCGTTTGTAATCGAGACGGAATAGCCTTCATTTGCGGCGCGCTTACGCGGACATGACTGAAGTCCATTTCCCCCGGGAGCTTGATGCTTGACATGGCGCCTTCTCTCTGCGGCGGGCACTTTGTAGCATTGACCTCTGTAGCACACTGCGTCTTCTTGGGAAGGGTTTCTTGAAGTACCTTAACCGACTACAGGCGACTAGACCACTTGATCACTTCGCTAAAGGATCACCAAATCTCTCAAACCACTTGAATGGTATGGTAGATGGTAGCTGCCGGTCGATAAGCTGTCGGCCCGCCTCACAATCTGGGTTCAGCTCTGAACTGGCCGAGGTTTTGAACAATGGCAAAGATGGGCGCTCACGTGCCGATGGCACGTGCAGTTCCGTAGGCACGCGTAGTCGCCGTAGACACGCGCGACCCAAGTAAGCATGCGCAGTCGCCGTAGGCACGCACAGTCACAATATACATGTGATGATGCGCAAATCGTCCGAGAAACTGGGCCCAGATTTATAGGAGTCAAGAGCAGCGTTGCAACCAGAATTTGGTTAGAAGGGGCCTGAAGCTCAGACGTCACATGAAATACACGTCATACTGGCTCATAATTTTGTGCCGAGAGTCAGCTACGGGGGTGTTAGTTAGTCAGCTGTTAAAGTATAGGCCTAATGGGGTTCATCTGTTGTGTTCATCCCTGGTTTGGGCAAAATCTGGCATTAACTTTGCACAGAGACAAGGTTCGTCATTATACCTGAAACTGACTGCGATCACCCAGCAGACCTTGATCAGGCATCATTCTATCCCTGCACTAGAACATGCAAAAGTAATAATAAGTAAATTGGGTCATATCTGCACCATGCACGGTAATGATATATACCAAAGCCCTTTCTTTCATAGTGTCGAGGCGGAAAGACGTTGAGGTCTGGTAGCAGGTGGCGTCCGCATGAAACTATTGGAAATAAAATGTTTGACAGTGGTCCTGTAAAAATGCTTAAAAATGTGCATTGCAATGATGTTGTATGTGCAGCATTGCTAGTTTGTTCATGCCTATGTTACCTGCGGTATGCTAGCTGCATGCAATCTGGTTTTCATTTTATGTCATAAGTCATGTCTTCATTGGTTTTACCTGTTATATTGGGCTGTTACCTAATTAGATCTTGTGATACACCTCAGACATCATGCGTTCTTTTCATGTCTTCAGATGCTGGCTCGCTTACCATGATCATAAGCAATAATTGTCAAGTGATGAAGTATTTTGAAAAGGTTTGAAATGCTCTCACATCGCAGCCACTGGTGTGTATCATGCTCAAGCTCTATATAATGTAATTGGATAAGCCAGATAACATTAAGCTTATGTGTGCGGCTCATGTTCGTTCTTCAGTGGGCGGCCAACCTGCTCCCATCACTGCGAGCCACTGCTGGCCCCGACCGGTCATGTGCACACCACCGCCACCACCGCTGGCGACTGGAGTGGACTAGCCGGGTGGCCGGCCGGTACCGATGCTCGACGCGTGGCCGGACGCGGGCGACGACGCGGTCGAGCTTCGTAAAATTGACTTCGAGCCATTGTCTGTGTGCAATTTACCCTCTTAATGTATGTAAGGATTAAGAGGCTCAAGATCACTACAATTATTTAAACTTTCTGTGTGCTTCGTATCAATTGTTACATACAATTTGAAATCTGAACTGTGGAGAAGATGGTGCTGCATTTACTAGTCCGTGTTTATATGTCTGTTAAAATTTTTTGCACGATGCATTGCTGTGCACAGCACAAATACATTTTGGTAAAACACAAGGTGACTCAAAGCTTTCCATAGTTCTTACATTTTTCATAGTTCATAGTTCATTCAGGGAGGCCATGCTGGAGGCAATGCAACAGCCACTTCGTACGTGTGTTGACGTCGACGCACACCACTATCGACATCGACGCACACCACCGTCGATGTTGACGCACAACATCGTCGATCTCGACGCACATCACTGTCATTGTCGACGCACACCGCTGTCGATGTTGACGCACAACATCAGCAATTATTACACAATTACATACACAATTATTACACACATCGACTTCGACGCACACCACTATCGACGTCGACGCACACCACTGTCGATGTTAACGCACAACATTAGCAATTATTACACAATTACATACACCATTATTAAATACACATCGACCTCGACGCACACCACTGTCGATGTTGACGCACAACATGAGCAATTATTGCATAATTACATGCACAATTATTACCTACACGTCGACGTCGACGCACACCACTGTCGGCGTTGACGCACACCACTGTGGATGTTGACGCACAACATTGTGGATCTCGACGCACATTACTGTCGTTGTCGACGCACATCACTGTCGACGTCGACGCACGCCACTGTCGATGTCGACGCACACCACTGTCGACGTCGACGCCGGCAAACCCCGTCGCTCGGTTTCTCTCAATCGCCCAGTGTGGCTGTCCGCGCACCGCAAACAACGACGAATGGCAGACATCAAGAATCACGAGCGCCTCCACTGGGCGACGGCTGCCGACCCTGTACCAACACGGCCCGGACCAGGCGGGGTCGCTTCGACCGCTGCCGGTCCCGAACCAACACGGCCCGGACCGGGCGGGGTAGCTTCGACCGCTGCCGACCCTGTACCGACAAGGCCCGGACCAGGCGGGGTAGCTTCGACCGCTGCCGGTGCTGTACCGACACGGATCAGATCGAGCGGGGTCGCTTCCCTAACGACTGCAGTGCCCGCACACGCTGAACGTAAGCAGCAACGTCATCCGCGACAGCTGTGACGGCGCCTGCCATATCGCTAGGGAGTGCCGCCAGCGCCACGGCAGCGGAAGTGTCGGCTCGGGGTGCGGCCGCGACGGGCCAGCGCCACGGCAGCGGAAGTGTCGGCTCGGGGTGCGGCCGCGACGGCTTAGCAAGCGACGCCGTCGGCGGCGACCGTGTCTGGATTGACAAACAGGTAACGCGAGTCGGCCGCGCTCTCACTCACCCCCCCCCCCCCCCTTCCCTGGTCGAGGCGGTGCGCAGGTTCACTGAGGCTGTTCTCGCCGACACCCGGCCGTCGTTTTGGCACCCCGAGGGCGAAACCAGCATGGTTGTCACGCTGCTGCCATGCAAATTACCCCAATACTGATTGATAGTCTTGAAATGTTTTCTGACGCGTTTGGCCGTTGTATTCTTAAATTGCCGTGAACTGCCTGAATTGGTACATGATCACATGAACTGCTTTACGTTGCGCAGTTTTGCGCCTGGTATAGCAATGGCAGCCGACACACGGCTGGAGCCCACGGCCTCGCAGTTCGTATGTCGAACGTACCACTCCCAAGCGACGACCTCACACCGTCATGTGCCCCCCCCCCCCCCCCCCAGCGTTCATGTTCCCTTCTGTGTACGCGGAGCTTGCGCACACCTTGCCAGCCACGTCACGTTTCCAAACACAGTTGATGGACACGCCGTGTTATTACGTCTTGTCGCATATCAGGCCGGCTCATCTGACAGTGCGCATGCATCCTCTCACCTTTCTCAGAACTGGACTTCCCGGGACGTCGGCAACATAACACCCCCGTCGGCCGCCTCTCACGTGACCTGCTGTGTTGGTGCTTACATTGGCGCCTGTGCAGTGACTGACAGCCGCTGTGCGTGTGCGCTTGCACGCGTGCGCGCGTGTACGCGTGAGTGCGTCCGTGCGTGCGTGCGGCCGGGGCACGGCCCCGCCGCGGGGCTCGCTGGCCTGCGCGCAGGCGCGCCGGGCGGCGCCGCGGCTGGAGACGTGGCGGCCGGCGCGGGCTCGGCCGAGACCGCCGCGCCCGCGGAGCAGGCGGGTTCTCCTGTCGCCGCCACTACTGCTGGTCGTAGGTTGGTGCAGAAGCGTGTCGACGTGACGGGTGAGGCTGGCGGTGCCGTCGAGGGCTTCATGTCCAAGGGCAAGTAGCTCATTTTCAAACGTTTCGGTGTGAGAGAGAGGTGGTGCGGTGGCCAGCCGGCACCACCTCAGGTGCGGTGGCTGCGGCGGCTGGGAGCTGGCGGTTATCGTCTCGCCCGGCTTGCTGCGATGTCCGTCGGTACTGATCGGCCAGCTGATGTGATGGGGCGATGCGCGCCCGCCAGTGAAATGGAACTTCCCTGGAGGAGACTCGCTGCGGCTGGCGGCTGAGGCTTGCGGACACTCTCGCGGGGCGGGTCCAGAGAGGGCATGGGACCATGGCCCCCCTTGGGCCCCGAAGGTGCCCATAGGCTCAAAAAGGGGCCGGTCTTGGGTACGCCCTATTGGCTTTTGAGGGCACCATGCTTTTGACTGGATCTTATCTGTCAAACCGCTGGGGCACACCAATATACCAAAATGCTTGAACCCACCATTGCATAGGTAAATAACGGAGCCAAATACCGCGGAGAATGCTATCCATTAGTTCGCAGTAGCAAACAGCAGGTACCCCGACAAGTGCCGTCCACGACCACCGTGCAGCTGCTACCGAGTAAACAGCAATTTTCGATGTCACGGGCCAGAGTTCAAAGTTTTGGACGCTAAGTAGCAAAATTTCAAAGTCTATAAAAATGGGGCCCATTACGTCATTGTTTGATGACGTCATGAAATGGGTTTGTGACGACAGCAAAACCTGGCAGCATGTAGCAGCCAGACCTAAAGAATACCTGGAAACACAGGAAGGCTGACGCAAACCGGCCATTCTCGTCGCGGGGGCGTAAGAAAAGCTTTCGTGGACTGTGACGTGCGCAACGTAACGATCGCCGGTTTTTATGGCAGATTATTAATATCAAAGCACGATATGCTGTGCTGCTGCTGTTGCTGCTTCGCTGTTGATGATTTTGTCAATACTTTGTTGTCGACCCATCGTTGCGCGGAGTGCTGTAGTCCTGACATTGATATCATGTGATGTGTACTGTAGTCACTGTCCTTATTGTTTGTAACTGGAAATGGGGTGTTGTGTCAAAAATTATAAATTTGTAACATTGTCTTTACTGTTTGTAACTGGAAATGTGGTCTCATGCGAAAATTGATAAATTTGTAATGTTGCCATACATTGATTGTCAAAGCATTGCTATTACTATGGTAAAGATGGTAAGGTTGTGCTACCAATATTTTTTCGCTTAGGATTATTCATGCAATTGATAGTTAACCCTGATATGACCATTGCGGTGCAGCAACATTTTTGCCGTAGACAGTCCTTTGGCATGGTTAAACAAATTTTTACCAGTCAGTCATGAATTACAAGCTGCTATTTCATAAGCTTGACATAAAGTACTCAACCAGCGTGGTATATTGTATAATGGCACTGGTCAATAGCTTCATTGTGACACTATTTCGGTGCTGTACTGTGGCATGACATAATGAACAGCAATATGTTTTTTTTTACTGCAGTCCATGCCGCTTTCATAATAAATTCCAGCATGAAAGATGGGTCAAACACGTGCTCTTGTATTGACTTCCCATCTGAAATATGACTGACCAAAAACACATGATACAATTTACAAACCACTTTTAGCAAAAAAAGACAACCAATAAGAGGCATCACTTGGTCAACCTGCTTCGGGAATCCAGAAAACGCAGGCGAGAAACATGTAACACGTCTTTCACTTCCATGGTCATGCAACATGCTGCAGCCATCAGGCTGCTTTTCTAAAAAATAACATGAAAATTTTACATGTGGTGAAATAACACTGCAAACATGCTGACCTTGTGCAAGGCTGGAGAATGGCAAGTGCATGTGGTTATGTTTGGATGGGCAAAATGCGAGGAACTGATGGAGCTGCCAGTGCACACCAGGCTCATGATGAACATATTATTAAGTGCTGTCCAAGACACCAACAGCAATACTTTTCCACCTTGCTCAGCACCCAGCATCCCACGCAAGTTGCAGTGACCATGACAATGATAACTCAGGAGCAATGCTCACCTGCATACAAGATTTGTGAAGACAGTACATTGTCATCAGTGATAATAAAGCTCTGTATTTCCAGAATTCTTTAACGAAAGACAATTTTGCAAAGTCATATAATGTGAGCCTACACTGAGCATATCCTTTAATGGGCTGCACACACCAGCCGCTACTGCCGAAATTAATTGCTGACATGCAATGGCTTAATTACAGCGAACATACTGCGAAACATACATGATTACAGCATGACGTCTTTCCAGTTCGCGTATGAAAGAAGCAATTCTGTCATCTCCGCATGCAAGACTGGCAGCGACGCGTACGTGCTTGGATGTATATATGACACAAATAGGGATGAACCACATCCCTATGCTCGTTTAGACAACATTCGAGTGAATGCGACTGCGGCCACATGATTCTTGGAGGAGATCTCAACTTGAATACAGATTCAGAAAAAGACAGCTTTAATTACGCCCGCGAAAACAACATAGCCGTGGCGTCGAAGAACTCCGTTGGTAATTGGCCGTTCTGGCGCGGCTGTGATGGCAGCGCCCAACGCAACACTGCTAGCTCGACGTTTCATGTTAACCAGCCTGCACACATGTAATTGAAAAAGTGTATGGATGATACTTTCGGAGCCAGGACTGCTGCAACCCCCCTACTCTTCGTCCGATACATGGCGGTTGTACCAAAATGACGCCTCAGCGTGGCGAGCGGGAGCGCGACCGGCCACGGCAGTGCTCGTGCTCTGGCCGGCAGAAAGTGGCGGCGATAGCCTGCATGGCATATACGGCCTCCCTCACCAATGCCCGGCCTGCCCGCATCTCCTCCAGCAGGGCCTCGTTTAAAATATCGTCCCTGGCGTCACGTGCCTCCTCCCTCCCTGCGGCTTGCTGCTGGCCCTGTTCCAATGCTTCCAAGGAGGACACCATCCTATCACGATGGGAGTACGCGGCTCGGTGACAGGCCTGACGCTGTTGAGTGGCCCGAGGGTGCCGCCCAGATCATCGTCGCCACTCAACAGGCTGGAGGGGCTCACAGGCGTTCGAAGCCTTGTCGGGTGGCGCTGGCGCGGCTGGATGCCTGTTGACTCAGAGGAGCGACCAGTCAGAGGTGAGGATGATAACGAAGGAGCCGGATCATGAGACATGGGCTGAGAGCTGGGACGAGGCATGGATGGGCCGGGACGAGGCGCGGACGGGCCGGGACGAAGCGTGGATGGGCCGGGATGAGGTGTTGATGAATTGGGAACAGATGCGTATGGACCGGGATGAGGCGCGGATGGGTCGGGACGAGACGTGGATGGGAGGGATGAGGCGCTGACGGGCCAGGCTGGGGCGTGGGGTGAAGTGTTAGTTGATCAGGGTGGGCCGTGGACGAGCCGGAATGTGATGTGGATGCAGTGAGATGGAGCCGCGGTGAGATGGAGCCTGGGATGTGGAAATGCCGGGTGGGATGAGAGCAGAGATGTGGAAGAGTGGGAAATGGGTGCAGTGGATGAACCCCGAGGCGGCGACGGGACGAAAGCAATTGGAAGCGACTCCAGTGATGCGGGTCGGCCAATCACTTCCCGAGATAATGGCATCGGCGTCACCCTCCGCTAGAAACGGTACGTCTTCGGCGATGGTCGACGCGTCATCAGTGTTGAGGAAGGGCGCGATCCTTTAGCCACGGAAGATGACGACTGGATCCCCTGAAATCACATCCCCTAGATCCCCTGCAACACAAAAGGTGTACAAAAGGCATAAGATGAGCAGTTGATTGCAAATACTACAAACCGGAGAAGACGAAAACACAACTGATGTTCTTCTGCCCAGCAGGTTTGGTAAAGTAGTATTCGTCCGAAACTAACCATAAGAAACGGCTCAGTTAAGCACACAAATAAAAAACAACACATGCCTATCACTGGCATGTAAAACGCCAACTCTCTGGCGTTCTCAAGTTGTTTAATGTGAGTTAAGTGGGGTGCATTTTTCTCCGATTTTGTACGGCAGTCTTCTCGTGGGCGTTGGTCGCGCAGGTAATGGGCCACCTTTCCTTCTTTTTCATTCCTTTTGCTTTTCGTTTGGAAAACCTAACAGTTCCTCAACGGATCACCATTAAAAGTGTTTTGTAAAACAGATCATAAGTGATGAGAAGTTGGTCATCTTTGTAAATACGAGTTTCCGACAATAAATTTGGGGAGTAAACGGGCAAAGCACACTGTTCTGTTGTTTGATAAATTGGTGTACCAAGTGTATGTATTAATCGTCAATAACGAGTGAGTCATTAAATTTCTATAGCCCGGGATCTCGCTCCGACATGCCAGTCTGCAAACTCAGTTATATTATGTTGTGGTATGTCCGATGACCAGGAATAATGTGATCGTTATGGCATAGACCTGGCAATAGGTAACGAACCAAAAACATATTCAATCTGACTCAATTGCTGGGAGTTGATTTATTCCTTGTGGCTTGCTGTTCGTTGGGTTTAAAATGCCTGCACAAGTCTACAAGGTTGTGTTTATCGAAAATCTTCCTGGGGTTAACATTTACCCCGTTTACATGAGTTAATCAAACGGACGATTTTGCGACGATTAGAAAGGCGCGGTTTCTGCTCGTCAACGGGTTTCGGCGACGCCGCGCCAGCCACACATCGTGTCGTAAATTTACGATGGTGGGAGGGGAAATTTACGATTTGGGTAGATCTCACACAAATAACAATGCATACCGCTGGTATTTTATGCATGTTTTGATCAAAATTATTCCCAAGGTCTGACAGCAATACATCACAAAATAATACAAAAATACGACGAAAGTTAACTAACGTCAGATAAATCCATTAATTCTGCTACATTTTTAATCTGAACCACTCTTAGACGAAGGTGCGTTTCGTAAATTGTGCATGCCCCCACCGCGTCTTCCGGCTGCCTTGGCACAGGTTTCGGCTTGGCGCGAAGAGCTAGCGGGGGCGCCCCTGGGCTGCGATCGACGGTGTTTCATGTTTTTGTTTTTGTCTGTGAACTTGTTTTTGTCTTAACCCGCTTGTGCAAAAGGTGCTTTATCGAAGTTTCAAAGCATGCGCCATTGGACGCTGCAAGAAGAGCGGGTGATGCTATTGTTCAGGAGAAGGGGCTTCTGTCGGCCATCGATGGGAGAACAGTGCGCAACGTACAGGTTAGTATGGTCATGTGGCATGCCCATAGACACACGCATACGATATACAACAACATCTGTGCAAGCTATTAAGCTGTTGCATATTTTAGCAATAGCTTAATAGCTTGTACAGATGTCGATAGGTACAAAAGGTGATGATTTACATTGGTAACTTACGTTAAAAAAGCACTGTACATCAGTCGTCGTTTTTAAGGCTGAACATATGGCAAATAATCGTAAAACAGGTCATCTAAACTCTTATCTTGTAACTTAAATAACTACGACATCAATCATCCCAGCGCTGCATACGCACAGCAACCGCGACCCCGGCGCCATCGCTACGTGTGGTCACAATATTGCTGCACATCAAGAACCATACAAATGTACGGGGCCAAGGTAACAAGAATCCAATGAAATTTGTTTCTTGCGTATCCAAGCAGTCTTCCGTACTGTCTGTAGATTGGTCAACATGGGATGCAAATATGACGTCTTTGGGAGGGGAATAAAAAGCAAAATGAGAGCATGGCCGCTAAACAAAACTTCTTCATATGGTGCGTATATATGGCATGGAAGATGGACGCCAATGGGCTTCTGGGTTGAAGGGGGTAGGGTGGGGAGGTTAGGTTAGGTTAGGTTAGGTTAGGTTAGGTTAGGTTAGGTTAGGTAGGTCAGGTTCAGGTCAGGTCAGGTAGGTCAGGTCAGGTCAGGTCAGGTCAGGGTAGGGTAGGGTAGGGTAGGTAGGTAGGGTAGGGTAGGGTAGGGTAGGGTAGGGTAGGGTAGGGTAGGTTAGGCTGTGTTGATTGAATGTGACTATTGTGTCCTTCATAAATATAATGTGACAAATGGATCCCCGTAATAAATCAACTGTTACTACTCTATTCTTGTCGAACCTTCCGGCTTTGGCCTCCCTGAACTTTCTGGGGGGGGGGGGGGTAAATCAAAATTCGGAGGAGTGCGTTTCGACCAAAATCACTACCTTTTCCAAAAAAAAATTGGGGGTCAAAGTTTTTGTCGAATTATTAGAGGGTAAGATTAGCCCATTTTGCGAGTTTTCGTGACTTTAATGCTCGATATCCTTCTGGTTGCGAATAAACCATTGTTTCAATCGTATCCTCGCGTTTAAAATAATGTGACAAATGTATCCTCGCGTGGGAAAATCTCACATGTTCAAGTACCTCAAAAATGTTTTTGAGAACTCGTGATAAATATGTATTAGTAAAAGATGTACATTGTAAAGGCAAATCGAATGGTGCAAAAATGGACATGACCTAGATATTTAACGAGATGTATGATTTTGAAAAAAAGATAAAATGATCGATTCGACCTCGGGTGGGAAATAAGACCCTAACCTAGGATTCCTTTTTCCAAACGATTCATCGTTATGCGGGGCTTTTGTTGTGTTGAATTTGTTCTCAAATTCCTCCAAGTTTTCTTTTTATAAGCGAAATACATATTTCATAGTTAATAATATTTTATTTTGAACGCTGCCTCCTCAACATTATTTTTATCATGCTCAGACTACGGTTCCACATTGGATGTGATATTATCACTTCTGTCCAGGCGCATTTTTGTCTCTCTTTAGACACTGTACGTTTCCAAAAGTGTATATATAATCATATGTTAAGTTTTTTTTCCAAGTTTGATCTTTTCTGCACACCTTATTATACTAGCCGTAAGCATGAATTTGGTATTGACATAAAGCTTGAGACGCTGGCTATCTAGTCACATAAAAAATTACCAAAATATTAAATACAAAATTTGGTAATTTTGCCCTGGGTGAAATCACGTAGTAGTGTAAATTTAAAAGTTTTGTGGTGGTGTCAATTCTCCACTTGAAGATTTGAAATTTTCTACTCTATTTGAGATGGCATCAGTCACTAGTCCACAGAAATGTGGTTGATGCAGCTTTGACGATGGCCGCGGCAGACGCCGTCAAACACCACCTGTTTAGCACATTATCTTGAGAAAGAGCCACGCGTAGCGCTAAAACTACCTCCATAAAATATAAGTCTATAATTTTGTTCTTGGAACTTTTAGCCAAGACAAAGAACTATTAAAAGATACCAAGAATGTGTTCATGGCTACGTTGGTTAAGAAGTTACAGCTTGTTAAACACTTAGAAACATGCACGTCATCTTGACCGGAATTTTTCTAAGTGACCCGCGTAACGCTATGGAGAAAATTGCCTCCATATAATCGTTCATGGTGTTTTGTAAAATCAAGGTATCGTAATGGTGAATACGGCATTTTGTAGACAATTAATTGGTACATCTTTATGTTCTCAAAATTGTTCCAGATTCAGTGCAAAATATGTCAGAAATCGATATTTTGAGGTTTAACTCTATATCATTGGAGTAAACTTCCATCTGAGCAAAATCTGTTTACAACATAACATTTTCAATTCAATTTATTGCAGTATGGCATGCTCCAATTTCTTGTGATTTTTGTAAACATATGTGAAAATTTCTCCAAAAGTTTTCATTTATCTTATAACAAATATCTACTTAAATGTTTTAATTTCTTGGATATGATAGAGTAGACAAAGGGCTATTACATGGTGCCAAGGATTGGTCTATGGCTTTGTTGGTTTCGAAGTTAGTGTTGGATAAAAAAAAATTGGGGCCGTCTTTTTGTGAAAAGAAAACTTTTCTAGCTGTCTTGGTTAATGAGCTAGACGCCGTGAAACATGACCCGTTTCGCGTGGAGGTGTGCTGGCTCAGTTTTGACGCTCCATTAGGATCCCCAGCTGCAGTGTTTCGCTAAATGTATGAAATGAGGTGGAAGGCCATCTCCTAGAAGAGTCCAACTTCTCAGACGTCGTCGCACTTCCATAGACCAGTCGGATATAAACCAGTCGGCGTTCACAAGCAAATCATTGAAATAATCAAAATCAACTGGATTCAGGCAGCGGGATGTGATGACATTGGTCTGGCGTTTCTCTTTCGATACTTTCAGCAATATTCGCGTAAAGGCACGCGGACTATAGTGACAGGCGGTGAAACCACAGCGTTGGATGAGATTCTTGTGATTTGTGATCGTAGCATGTAGCAGCGAGCCAGCAGGACGGTGCGTTGGATAGGAATCGTTACACATATGCACATTGTAAGACCGTGACAGTTGCGTCAATTTATGATAGCCAGTGCCTGTGCTCAAGCCTATCAGGTTGATGTTCAAATCACCGGCGATCACTATTGGGCAGTCATGTGTGGACATTATACATTGTAGCTGGTTCTCCAAATCATCGAGATCATCAGACACCATGCCGGGCTGTGTTAGTGGGATGTCAGTACAATGACCCAAAAATAATTTTGCTTTAGCGGGTCGAACAAGGGTCCAAGCCGGTACCCATCAATGTTCAGCAGCCGGGCGGGGACAGACGGCCGCAGCCACGTTTCACTGAGTGCGAGGATATCAAACTGATGCATATCAGCTAGAATGTGACGTAGATCTGGCAGTTTGGGCTTCAAACTTTGTATGTTTAACTGCGCGATGCATAGTTTCCCGAGCACGGCAATCGCCGGGGGCATGCCACCTCACCCTATGGTGAGGTGGCATGGTGTCCCCCTATGGATGAGCAGAGGGGAGATATGACGAACATCGAGAAGAGTGGGCTGGAGGGCCCCAACACCCGAAACTGGTCTACCGGCAAGGCTACCGGCTCTGCTGATAACTCCGTCCCAACGCCAGGGCCAGCGGCGTCTGGGACTGATGAGGACACCAACCGTGACAACACAAACCCGATAATGACGTCCCGAATGCATGGCATCCAATCCGGACCCACTGGCCCCGAGTGGGAAGACGTAGAGGGCCATCTTGCCTGTCCCTGCGGGAAGCTGGTTGCCACCAGGTTTCTATCCAGGCATGCATGCAGCCTGGAGCCCACGCCCCTTAAGGCTGGGATGGCATTTAAAGAAACAAATCGTCACCCTTAGGCGCCGCGACGCTAACACAGTGGCGTTTTGCCCATGCGGTGCCGTAGTTCGCAAGGCAGACTGACGAGACAGGTGGCGCTGGCACCTGTCTCAACGCACCACCGTCACCACACGGCGGCAGACAAGCGCAACGTGTGCAAGACAATCTTCGAGGCAAGCCACCAGTCGGTGGCTCTGGAGGTCTCCGTTTCCATGTAGCTCGACTTATCACTAATCGCAGAGAAGACCGAGGCCTTGAGACTGAGGCGTCGTAATTAACCCAGGGCACGTCTCGGGCTCAGGGACTGGTGGTGACGCCAGCTGATGGGCAGGACAAGGTAATCCTGCGCGACAGCTTGATTTTGTGCCCGGCGCCTAGCCCGCTCTTCTGTATGGACGAGGACTTAGCGAAGTCCGGGGCATTTTCCAGCACGCTGAGCATGATTAGGTCCTTCGAGCGGCGTCTTGGCGTCACGGTGCCTGGTTTATACTGGCTAGCACCGAGCACCGCCGCCGCGTGCGCCACACGCTGAACCAGGTCCCCGAGACGTCGGCCACTTCGGGCGCTACGATGACCCCCAGCACTCGCAGTTTCCTGAAATTCATCCTCAGTCGTCTGGGGTAGGTCCCCAACGGCCTTTTAATGTAAGACTGTGGGAGATACAAAGGTTTAACAGGCAGGTTTTTCTCGTGTTTTCCCCATAGCGCTACGCTAACGCGTGAAAACTGCATTCACCCATCACCTCGCGGGTTCTTGTGTTTGGCGAACTTCGTAACCAAGAGAGCTAGAGAGACATTCTTAGCACGAGTATATAGGTCTTGATCTCTGTTAAAAGGTTTTTGCAAAAATATAAAGTGAGAAAAAAGGAAAACACCATTTTGAGAAAAAAATCACAACAATTTCACGACAGTTTTGGAAGACATTTAGGATATCTATGGTGGAATACCATTGACATTTAAATCACAAATGTTGCACATTGCGCGCCATTTTTGTCTTAGATATGCCTTGACTCCACTTTTCACCACTTCATCAGCCTGAGACAAGCATGAAGAATGTATATTGGCAGATTAGCTTTCAAAAATACTTGGGCACTATTAGTCTGGCTCCCCATTGGCCATCGGGGCTATTGGGGAGCGCGTAATCCCTCCCACCACGTAAAGGTGGTGCCCATCGGGAGGGCCGTAAAACTATATACAACCTAATATCTGCATGCCCTCGGCTGTGCCCCGGACCCGAAGAAGCCGGCACCTGGCCGGTTGGGGGCAAGAGGCAGCCGAGGGCTCCTCCGTTTGCCAGCCTGGCAAGCGGAGGTTTCTCCATCCGCCGACCTGGCGGGACGCCGATTCGGCATGTTTATTAGCCTCCTTGCTCATCAACGACATAAACTGAAGAGGGGTGCGCCGCTCCATACTCCAGCCTCTGCGGCCTCTCAGAAAGGCAGTGACTCTGGGGCCGGTGGACTTACAGGCTACGGGCTTGCCGAAGCCAACGTCCAGGGCCATGTCCACAGGTAACAAGCTCTGCCGCCGTCCACTGGGAGCCCGAGCGTACGTGGGCGCGGTGCTGCGCGTGACGCGCGACCCAGTAGGGCTTGAGTGCTGCATCGATCAAAATTATCGTGCTCTCTTCAACGCCGAAGACCTTCATCAGGTTGTCTTGCTCGGCGCTTGGCGTAAGCGGCGGGTGCGCGGCGTTGACGGTGGATGGAGACTCAATCACCTGGGAAGAGCCTGTGTCTCTCCATTGCCTCGGTGGGAGGCGGCGTGGCTGTACCCGAAGCGGTTTCAGAGCTCGTGGACGCGACATCATCGCCGCCTGCCGCTTCGGCGACATCTGGCTCCTGCTCCTGCTCGTCTTCGGACGAGTCGCTACTGGAACTTATATTCAGGTACGCTCTGGCAGATTCTTGGATAGCGCGGTAAGTTTTTTTGTGCGGCTTCAGCCGTAGCTGTTTTGTCATAGAAACGGACGGCCGTCTCGGTACGCGTGACACCGCATCTTTGCGGCTTCCTTGCTTGTGGTTCTTTTCAGGGCATCGGCCGCCTCGAGTTCGTGCGTTAACTGCACGTGGCACCTGCGGCCGCGGTTGCCTCGCACAAGCTCATGATACGCGATATGCTCTATCGCTGGAATACCAAGATCGCAGGGAAGCGTAGTTATACATTTTGACCCTAGGCAGAAGCCGCTCGTCACTGCCCCTCCGTCAGAAGTGCGGGCCGGAGGTATTTGACGGAAAGTCGTGCTCGTGCGAGCCGACCGGAGACTGACTACAGTCTCCACAAAAAACTGCCGCTTGGCCTTGCCACCTTATGGCTTATGACACGATCGGTGCCGACTTTCTTGGCTCGTCTTTGAACTCGCTTCACGGTCACGCTCTGGAAAAATCCGCTGCGACTGCCGCTCAGCACTTCGGACGCCACGTACGGGCGTCTGGCGAGCCCTGACCGCCACGCGGCGCAGCGCCTGCGGGTTGGTGGACAGGTTGCCTGCACCGGCATGAACAACCGCGAGCAGGGTTCTCTCTATCTCCCGTTTTACGAGCACACGTTCTGCGTGGCTGAGTTTCGGCTCGTTCATGTATTTTGTGACGCGTTCCGAGGACCGCCTGATTCAGTCTTGGTTGGTTTTCCGTTGTCACGGACCTGAGCATCGCGATAGCGAGCTCCACTAGCGGTTTCCATAGAAAGCGCAACGGCAAATCCGCCTTTTTCTCCTGGTGTTGTTTTCTTCTTTTACTGACTGCATTTCTTACAGGCAGCTCGATTAGCGCCTTGTGTACCGGAACGAAGAGCCTTGTACGGGTTTATGGGTTACCAAGACATTGCAAAAATAGGGAAATATGGTAATTGTGGATATATATATATATATATATATATATATAATATATCACTAAATGTTTGTCACATATTGAAGGACAAGTTTAAGTCTTGAGCAAAAGAACTTCAAGTACAACCTCTTAGTTGTATTACCATGGACCCCTGTTGGGGCTTTGTTTTGAGAGGAGCCCATGGCGAAATGCGGTGCTATAATCGAAAACCCTACGCGGAAATGGCTAGAAAACCTGCAATTTGCTAGACCTCGCGGGTTGTGCAAATTTGGGATCACACTTACTGACAGAGTGTAAACCAGGAGCTCGGAATGGATGTGATCACTGGTGGTGCGTGCAAGTAGCTTGTATTGGTCTTGATGTGACGGGAAGTGTACGTGCATGGTTTGTATTTCTGAGAGAATATTGCTTTGGTATTTTTGATATATAATGACTCCTAATAAAATGCTATATTTTAAGCCCGGTCTCTATCTTCAAGTTTGCGTTTGAATATGACAAAGCAGTGATGTCGTCAAACTGAAAGAAACACTGGCACCCATGCTGCAGTGGTGTTCAAAGGCAATCTGCTATTTCATGATGATCTTGCCAACATTTTGCGCCTACTGAGGTAATACAGCATTCAATTAATCCATTGCATGCCAGTATATTACCGATTCAGTTAGACAGAAGGGACAGCTCAGCTATGACCCATTAATGCACGTGCTTGGTATAAGCTTGCATATTACTGCTTTAAAAAGTTGTCTTCCTCTTACGAATTCTGGAAATATGTCATGCTGTATTGTTATGGAAGCACGTACTACTATTTTAACAAATATTGTATGAAGGCAAACATTGCTTGTGAGTCATCATTGTCACAGTCACTGCAAGCCTGTGTGGGATGCTGGGTGCCGAGAAAGGTGGATAAGTATTGCTGTTAGTTTTTGGGATAACCCTGAATACCATTTTTAGCATGTGCCTTGTGTGCACCTGCAACTTCATCACTTCTTTGCACTTCGCCCCAACCATAACTGCATGTAGCTTGTCATGCCTCCAGCATTGTGCGAGGTCAGCAGGTCCGCCGTGTCATTTCACATTTAATATCTTCTTTTTATGCATGTATTATTACTTGTGTGAACAACGTTTTTAAGTGAAGCAGCCTGATGGCTGCAGCATGTTGCATAGCTGCGGAAGCAGAATACGTGTTTGTATTTTTGTCACCTATGATTTGTGGATTCCCAAAACAGGGCTGAGTAAGTGATGTCACTTATTGTTGTGTGCTTTGCTGAAAGTGATTGTATAGTGTATCATGTGTTTTTTGGTCAGTCGTACGTCAGATGCAGAGTTAACACAAGGATGCACGCTTGACTCATCTTTCCATGATGAAATTTATTCTCAAAGCAGCGGGGGATTATAGTACACAAACCATATCATTTGTCATCACATCATGCCATAGAACAGCACTGAGGTAGTGCCACGATGACACTGTTGACCCGCGCCATCACACAATGTACCTACATGGGTTGACTAATCTACGTCACTCCTATGAGACAACAGCTTATAATTTACGAATGACGGGTAACGACTGATTTAACAACGCCAAGGACTACCACCAGTGAAAATGCTGTTGCACCACAATGGTTGTTTCATGGTTGACTCATGATTGCATAAATAATCCTAAGCAAGAAAAACATTCTTGGTAGCTCAACCTTGTCATCTTTACCATTGCATCAACAATCATTTTCCTATTAATTCATTGTAATGTTGCAGATAGCTTTATTTTGCATGCAACTGCATTCCCAGCTGCAAATAATAAAGTAAGTTTCTACTATGCACATGACAGGATATCGATGTCAAGACTACAGCACTGCAGGGAGGAATAAGTCGACAATACTGATACATATGTCAAACAGCCCACCAAAGGTTTCTCTTACGACCAACACCAAGACAAAAAATCCACGAACAAGCCATTCACCAACCGGCTACCCAATACAGCACCCGCGACGAGAATGGCCGGTTCGCGTCAGCTTTCGTGCGTTTCGGGGTATTCTTTAGTTCTAGCTGCCAGATGCTGTCAGGTATTGCTGTCGTCACCAAGCCATCTCATGGTGCCATCAAAAAGTGACGCAATACGGTCCATCTTTCAAAAAAATTAAAATTGTGCTACTCAGGGTCGTTTTTGAACCTTGAGAGCTTACCAATAGTTACAAGTAGGCTTTTCTCATCATATCTGATGCTTATCTCAGTATCTTTAAACTGTGGATACGTTCCATTTAACCCAGCGAGAACCGAACTACCACTGCATATCATATGTGCGCGGGCCTATATCCACACCTAACATCCCCCTCCCCCCACACACTCATACATGCACCAACGCATGCTCACGCCGATATGCTTTTTCACTTTCACAAGCACGCTCACGCTTACTCCTATCAACGCACACTCCAGCCGCGGCGGGTTTGGGTTCGGCCTGTCATCGCCCCAGTGCGCACCGCGGCGACCCGGAAACACCGGCGTGCCGACTATTGTGGGTGGCTGTCCAGCCCATATCATGTAGGATCACTGTGTGTGTGTGTGTTGTTTAAAGGGGATGTGCCACCTTTATATGGCCCTTTGAACTAAAATAGCAATTTTGAGAACCTGTTCATGCAGTTCACGGCCATCGTGCCCTTTTTAAGATACAAAGCCTTCTGATTCCTGAGTTGCACGCCGGCAAAATTGGAAAAGGTTTTTGGGTGACGCTAGCTAGGCATTATAAAATTACGGAAACATTACAGTAATTCTAGGTATGTACTTTGCTAATATTGAACACATGTTTGCACAACAAAATTAAAATTATAAAAAAACAATTGTGTCCTAGTACAACCTCTCGAGGTGGGTTAGGAGCTTTACGGTGAAATGCGTTGTCAATGACTGGGAACCTGTGCGGAAATTGTGAGGAAAACCAGCAATTTGATAGTCCCGCGAGCTATGCAAGTGTGGAATCACATTTATTTTACAAGATTGTGAATCAGGGGCTTTAAAATGGGTGTGATCACTGGTGGTGCGTGCCTCAGTGACTTGTATTGTTTTTGATGTGATGCGGGGTGTGCGTACGAGGTTTGTACTTCGAGAAGAAAAACATTGTGTTGGGTTCTTTAAGTCTACCGCTTCTCAATAAATTATCATATATCGATACCTAACCTCATCTTCATGTTTGCGTTTTAACATGACAAGGTATCATACTGATACATTGAAAAGTGAAGCACTAGCACCCATGTTGCAGCGGTGTACAAAGGCAATTTGCTACTTCATTATGATCTTGTCAACATTTTTAACCTGTTAAAGTATCACGGCATCGTAATTAATCCATCACATGCCATTATGTTAGCAGTGCATTTTGGCACAATGGGCTGGCCTGCACCGTCATGAATGCACATATTGGTAAGCTCAATAATGCAGCTTTGCAAAATGTCCTTCCCTTAAGAATTCTGACTTGCATGTAGGCAAGCATTGCTTTGCGCGTCACCAATGTCACAGTCACTGCAACTTGCGTGAGATTGCTGGGTGCCAAGATAGGTGGAAATATTTCCGCTGGTTTCTTGGATACCACTTAAAGGGAATATGTTACATTTGTATGATGTTTTGAACCATTTTGAACCATCTTGAAGACCTTTTGATGAATTTCAGGTCATGTCCTTCAAGACCCCAAAACGATCTGGTTCCTGAGTAACTGCCCGCAAAAGTGCGGAGAGGTTTACTTGGAGCCTATTTGAAAGTTGCCTCGGCGTTAATGACGTCATAGAACGTCATGCGATCGCTGTCATACTGCAGGCTCCTTTCTGCTTATGGTCAAAACAGCATGTGCCGCTGGTACATTCGCAAAAGGGATGATGCGGCACGTATGATACAATGCGCGGAAGATGATTGGCTGTTGCAAGATTTCGCTGCTGAATGCGTGTCGCGAAGTAAGCAGTGAAACACTCTGGGTTATGCCAGTGAACGGATAATTTGTTCTTTATTCCTAGGCCCCAGGTCAATGTTATAAAAAACGCCGCTGTCTGCAAAAAAGTTCGGCATCCAAAAAACGGGCGCTCTCCCGACAGCTATAAAAAAGAAGACACGGCGGCAAATCGTCTTTTCCCCTGCTGGCGCTTTTTTTCTTCTTGAAGAAACCTCTTCAGCCGCATTACCATGAATCCCCGTTGGGACTTTTGTTCGAAAGGAGGTCAAGGTGAAATGTGGTGTTATAACTGAAAATCTGTGCGGAAATTGCGACGAACAACCTGAAAATTGATCGTTCCACGAGCTGTTGCAAGTGTGACTGGTCGCCAACTTATTTGACCAAAAGAGTGTGAATCGGAGCTTGCAAGCTGTGTGTGATCACTAGGTTGGCTGTGTGCCAGTGGCTTGTTTTGATTCTTGGCTTTTGTGTATGGGGACCGTCGTGCGTGCGAGGTTTGTACCTCTGAGAAGGACCATTGTTTGGTGCTCCTTAAGTCTATTGACTACCAATAAAAATGTAATATATTAATACCTGCCTCTACCTGAACGTTTGTGTTTGAACATGACAAAGGAACGCTGGCAAACTAAGAGAAGCACTAGCACTGATGTTGCAGGGGCGTACAAGGTACTTCATTATGATCTTGCCAACATTTTGAGCAAATTTCAATAGGCTCAAAATGTTGGCAAGATCATAATGAAGTACCTTGTACGCCCCTGCAACATCAGTGCTAGTGCTTCTCTTAGTTTGCCAGCGTTCCTTTGTCATGTTCAAACACAAACGTTCAGGTAGAGGCAGGTATTAATATTACATTTTATTGGTAGTCAATAGACTTAAGGAGCACCAAAACAATGGTCCTTCTCAGAGGTACAAACCTCGCACGCACACTCCCCATCACATCAAGATCAAAACAAGCCACTGGCACACACCACCAGTGATCACACACACATTTCAAGCTCCGATTCACACTCTTTTGTCAAATAAGTGCGACCTCACACTTGCACAGCTCGTGGAACTATCAATTTTCAGGTTTTCTCGCAATTTCCGCACAGATTTTCAGTTATAACACCACATTCACCTTGACCTCCTTTCGAAACAAAAGTCCCAACGGGGATTCATGGTAATGCGGCTGAAGAGGTTTCTTCAAGAAGAAAAAAAGCGCCAGCAGGGGAAAAGACAGATTTGCCGCCGTGTCTTCTTTTTTATAGCTTTCGGGAGAGCGCCCGTTTTTGGATGCCGTACTTTTTTGCAGACAGCGGCGTTTTTTATAACATTGACCTGTGGCCTAGGAATAAAGAACAATTATCCGTTCACATGGCATAACCCGAGAGTGTTCACGCTTACATTCGCGACACGCATTCAGCAGCGAAATCTTGCCAACAGCCAATCATCTTCCGCGCATTGTATCATACGTGCCGCATCATCTTTTGCGAATGTACCAGCGGCCATGCTGTTTTGACCATAAGCAGAAAGGAGCCTGCAGTATGACAGCGATCGCATGACGTTTCTATGACGTCATTAACGCCGAGGCAACTTTCAAATAGGCTCCAAGTAAACCTCTCCGCACTTTTGCGGGCAAGTAACTCAGGAACCAGATCGTTTTGGGTTGAAGGACATGACCTGAAATGCATCAAAAGGTCTTCAAGATGGTTCAAAATGGTTCAAAACATCATACAAATGTACATATTCCCTTTAAGTGGTATCCAAGAAACCAGCGGAAATATTTTCCACCTATCTTGGCACCCAGCATCTCACGCAAGTTGCAGTGACTGTGACATTGGTGACGCGCAAGCAATGCTTGCCTAATGCAAGTCAGAATCTTAAGGGAAGGACATTTTGCAAAGCTGCATTATGTGAGCTTACACCAAGTATGTGCATTCATGAGCGGTGCAGGCCAGCCACATTGTGCCCCAAAATGCACTGCTAACTAATGGCATGTGATGGATTAATTACATGCCGTGATACTTTAACAGGTTAAAAATGTTGACAAGATCATAATGAAGTAGCAAATTGCCTTTGTACACCGCCGTGCAACATGGGTGCTAGTGCTTCTTTCATTTATCAGTATGATTACCTTGTCATGTTAAAACGCAAACATGAAGATAGAGGTAGGTATCGATATATGATAATTTATTGAGAAGCGGTAGACTTAAAGAACACCAACACAATGTTTTTCTTTCTCAGAAGTACAAACCTCGTACGCACACCCCGC